>NC_061103.1:21378862-21424896 GCF_015104395.2 Macrobrachium nipponense
ATTAAGAGATTATGTTTATAAGTCACCTACAGCATTTATGGTACACTAAGAGACAAACGGGGTGGGCGGGTCCTGTCTCAATTATATACTCTGATTAATACGTAGACAAAATATATCTATGAAGAGAGAGAGAGAGGAGAGAGAGAGAGAGAGAGAGAGAGAGGAGAGGAGGAGAGGAGGGAGAGGGGAAACGTAGAGTAGAGAGGGGGAGAGAGAGAGAGAGAGAGAGAAACGCTGCATATGCGTGATGACTTAGGGAGGGAAAGTGTATAAAGAATTTAAATACGATGTACTTCGCACACGCGGTGAGGAAAGGCATTTGTTTAACAGTCCGGAATGCTACGATAAATTGGGGCTAATTAGGGGAAAACGACGAGAGAGAGAGAGAGAGAGAGAGAGAGAGAGAGAGAGAGAGAGAGAGAGAGAGAGTAAACAAGACTATCTCCTCCACTTCACATCGAACAAACATCCTGTGGAGTCCTCAAATGGTAAACACGATTGGGATTCTGTTCGAATTACCTTCCCTCCGTATTTTCTTCTCCTCAATACCACAAGAATTCTTTGCTCTTTTGTCTGTGCTTAATTAACCCAGGAGGCTATTTAATATTTCTACATTCAATATTGAATATAATATACAATAAAACATAGAATTTACATCATAGGCCAAGCGCTGGGACCCACGATCTCATTCAGCGCAGAAAGAATATTTGAAATGTTTAACATAAGGAAAACCTCGCAGTTTCACTACGATACATTTGTTAGAGAAGGTGGAAACTGATGGAAGAAAGACTAGGAAATTACAGTAAAAGGAATGAGAGGGGCTGCAGTTAGGGGCACTAACCCCCCTACTGAAACATTGAATATATATATAGTACACGAAGAAAGACCTGATTGAATCACGTCTACGCTTCTTTGTGTAAAAATAGAAATATACTCACAATGACATCCTATGACTCATATGTGGACTTGGATATTGAAACATGATGTGATAAAAATAGGTATAAATACTTAGTGTGATACATGTATGAAGACTGGGGTTGAAACTTAACATACAATACATTCAGCGGAAGTTACTATTCTATTAATAATAATAATAGTAACCATAATCATAGGAACATTAGGCACGATCCCAAAATCCCTGAAAAGGAATCCGGAAAAACTAGAGGCAGAAGAGTGTGCTCCTAGAAACGGCGCACATAGTAAGAAAAGTGATGGACTGCTAAGGAGACAGGATGCAACCCGGAATCCCACACTATAAATACCACCCGTCGAATTAGAGGACTGTGATAGAGCAAAAAAAAATAAAAAAATAAAAAAAAAAAATAAAAAATAAAAAAAAATAAAAAATAATAATAAAAATGATGAAGAAGAAGAAGAAGAAGAAGAGCATGAAGTCGCCTTAAAAGCCAGGTAGTATTATCAAACACAGTTCCGCATATCAAGTTATTCAAAATCACTCTCCCGACGCCTCGTAATATGAAGTGAAAACACAAGAGGCCTTCTCAGCCTGCTTTCCGGGAACGGAGAGAGAGAGAGAGAGAGAGAGAGAGAGAGAGAGAGAGAGAGAGAGAGAGAGAGAGAGAGAGAGAGAGAGAAGCATAAACAACCTAGCACCCTCGAACGTCGAAGCACAGGCAAAACAAACAAGTCGATGGTGATGGCGGGAAGACAGGCAATGCTCTTATAATCATAATAAAAAGAAAGAAAAAATAGAGTGAAATACCCCCCCCCTCTCTCTCTCTCTCTCTCTCTCTCTCTCTCTCTCTCTCTCTCCTAAAAGTATGAATTTTTCCATAATCAGTAGGAAATACTCGACGAGAAATGACAAGTAATGAAACCAAAATATTTGAATCTCACTTTGTAGAGCTGAACTCTATACTACTACTCTCTGCAAGCATTGCTCTCTCTCTCTCTCTCTCTCTCTCTCTCTCTCTCTCTCTCTCTCCAGGAATCGTTTTTTGAAAGCGTAGGGGCGATCGATCACGCGACTCCATCCACCTGAGGACTTGAAGAGGGCCACACTTAGACCAGTTTGTTTTATGGACGCAAGAGAGAGAGAGAGAGAGGGAGCGGGCGGTTCTATATTTAAAAGCTTTCTACAGACTATTAATAACACTACTTTCAATAGCGAATATCACTAATAGTAGTGATAGTAGTACGGTGCAAGAGGTAGAAGTAGTGACTGTATTATAGTTGTAGAGGACTAATAGAGTGTTGAGGCGCTTCAAGCCTCGTAAACAAACAAAAAGCAGGGTTCACGCATGCAAGATGTTATCAACATGCAGAATGTGAGCAAATATATATGTACTACATACATATGTATACCAATACCATGTTTACTATATATAAGTATATCTACTGTTATATATATATATATATAATTCTGGTATATATATATATATATATATATATACTAACTATATTACAAACATATATATATATATATATATAATATATATATATATATATATATATATATATATATAATATATATATTATATATATATATATATATTTATTTATATATATATTTATATATGTCGTAGTAAAGACTGGAACCAAATCCAATGATACGTGAATTTATAATACAATGGCCACAGTGTAAACATAAAACATAAGGATATCTCTGTGGCTCATGTCTAAACGCCTTCTGGCCGATAAAATCACTGCACCTTCATATAAAAACTCCCTCGCATCACCCGAGGGGAGCCACTAAAAGAAGGGGCTGACCCATAACACTTTCTTGGATATTATAAATAAATGACTATAGGTTTACATTTCGATATATATTGAACCATGGTCATCAAACATCGGAAAAAATGGCATAAAAACCGCTTATATTCAATTTTCAGAGTATAATCAAACTTCCAAGACCACACAATGCAACATTTTCCATTGGTCCTGTACACCACGAAGTCAAAATAAGCTATTAGAAATGTATAACTAAAGGAAAACAATATAATGCAAGGTTAAATACGTAATAATTTATCTAAAAATCAGTGGCCACAGTTAACAATAGATAAAAAAAAAAACTGGTTAGCAAAATAAAAAAAATAAAAATAGAAAAAAAATAATAAAACAAAGGCCTGGTTAGAACGAAAAAAAAAAAAATGAGATCGCAGGACATTATATAGAGTCCAGTTCCACAAAAGAGTTGATCGAAGGACTTGCCCTTCGA
Source organism: Macrobrachium nipponense (assembly GCF_015104395.2). NCBI lineage: Eukaryota > Metazoa > Arthropoda > Malacostraca > Decapoda > Palaemonidae > Macrobrachium > Macrobrachium nipponense. Next base: position 21,382,041 of record NC_061103.1, read on the forward strand.
AAGGAGCGGAGTTTCTATATAAAAAAAAAGGGGAAACAAAAATAAAGAAGTGTATCACAATGACGCCACTGAAACTTGCGATCAGTTTTATCATAAGGGTCAAAACTTCCCAAAGATATTTCCTTTTAAAAAAAATCTGCTAAGAGATAGGGCAAAGTTTGCTCACAAGATGTTACAGAAAAGATTCTACAGAGAGAGAGAGAGAGAGAGAGAGAGTTTGTTACAAAGATCCTACAGAAAGATACTATATATATATATATATAATGTATACAATATATATAGTATACATATGATATACACATATATAGTATCTATATATATATATATATAGATAGATATATATATTATATATATATATATATATATATATAGATATATATATATATATAATATATATATATATATTATATATATATAATATATATATATAGAGAGAGAGAGAGAGGAGGAGAGAGGAGAGAGAGTGAGGAGAGAGAGAGAGAGAGAGAGATGCGAGAGAGAGAGAGTGAGTTTGTTAACAATATACTACAGAAGATCCTACCTACACACACACACACACACACACAGACAGGCTTCTATAACCCTTGCAAAACACGGTGCGGGTCCGTCCCAGTCCTGGGGCCACTTGGCAAGTGGCATTTCCTTCATTTCTTCAATAACGTCTCTGGTTTCTATAACAGAACACTTCCACGCGTCCTGGTTTCCTTTCCTTTTTACTCCTAACATTCTTTCTCTCTCTCTCTCTCTCTCTCTCTCTCTCTCTCTCTCCATTCCTTTCACCTATACGTATCGATACTCAAGTGCTTTTCAATCGTTATTCCGGTTCAATTTTCATTTGCCAGTCACTTCGGGTTTTCATTTCATTACACTTCATTAACACCTTCGATAACTCATTATTCTTCCCACTTCACTACATTTGCTGTTTTTATTAACACGACGAAGCTTCTAGCGTTTCGTTTCACGCTACCAATCCCTTTCCATGACATATCCATATATTTTTTTTTTTTTTCTTTTTTTTTTAACGATTACCCATCAACACTTCCCTTGGATTTTCTCTCCATCTTCTTTTTCCATTAATTTCTATTTACAAGTAAATATTTTCAATTAATTTCATTGCTGCGTCAACATTTTCTCTTTTACTTCTTTCACTACAAATCTATGCTTTCATCATTACAGTTCATTAGAGTAATTTCGATACTTTCTTTTTCATTGAATGTCACTTTTCACTCACATCTCAGCCCTTTCTCTGCACTTCGAAAGCTCTTAAGTTGCCTACGCATTAATATTTCAAATATACCATTAATTCAATTATTATTTTAAATATACCATTAATTCAACTATTTGGAATTACCATTAAGTCAACTATCATTTCAAATTACCATTAATTCAACTATTATTTGAAATAACCATTAATTCAACTATTATTTCAAATTACCATTAATTCAACTATTTGAAATTACCATTAATTCAACTATTATTTCAAATTACCATTAATTCAACTATTATTTCAAATTACCATTAATTCAACTATTATTTCAAATTACCATTAATTCAACTATGTAAGCAGAACTTCCGTTCCGTTGCAAATGAGGGAATGAAACCATCGATTTTCAACACCCGAGCAACAAAAAACGCTCATTCAGCAATTCCGTCAACATCATCGTTGTCCTCTTTACACTAAATAGTAACAAATACAAACTGTTACTGATTACGACTGATGCTTGTTTGTGTACGCCGAATTCTCTATACAAACAACCATGATTTCCAAATATGGGAGATGTTACTATTACTCTCTATACCAGCGAGTCCCAATTTTTTTTTTTTTTTTTTTTTTTTTGCCATGCCCCACCTAATCACCTGTAAAATCCTGATTTTGATTTTCAATTGATTTATATAGATTTTTGGCATTATGCCAAGCACTGGGGCAACTAAGGGCATTCAGCACTGAAACGGAAATCGAAAGTAAAAGGTTTGAAAGGTGTTACAGGAGGAAAACCTCAAAGCAATTGCATATGTAACAATTGTTAGGAGAGGGAGGAAACTAAGATGGAAGAAAGAATGTAAACGGAGGTACAGCAAAATGAATGAAAGTAACAGTTGCAGCTAGGGGCCGAAGGGACGCTCCTAAGAAACTTAAGTAATGCCTACATTGCACAGAATGAGGTGCACTGACGGCACTAACCCCCTACGGGGTGTAAAATCCTGATGTCCACTGAGGTGATATATAAATCTTAAATTCGCGTGGAGGAAGCCTAAAACGCCATTAACTTTGTTTTAAACATATTCGAATTGCCCCTCCCCCTTAAAAATCAAATTCCACCCCCGGGTGGGGGGGGGAGGGTACCTTCATCTCACGCTGGGAACAATTGCTTTAAAAGATCTCAACTAATAAATCAAATGCTTCATAACCAACATAACTGGAATTAGATTAAAAATATGTAGAGAAAATAAAAGTAATTCTTTCAACTCAAAAAGAGAGAGAGAGAGAGAGAGAGAGAGAGAGAGAGAGAGAGAGAGAGAGAGAGAGAGAGAGAGAGAGAGATTATTTAATAAATTTATTAAGCCCAAAGAAGTCAAAGAGAGAGAGAGAGAGAGAGAGAGAGAGAGAGAGAGAGAGAGAGAGAGAGAGAGAGAGAGAGAGAGAGAGGTTAGCTAACGATGCATACTTTTACTAAATAAACTTGGTTCTGTAATCCGCCCAAAATAGATTCCATCCACCAGCCTCCGATCTAACTCTTAAAATACCTTACCTTTCTTAGCAACACACATAAAACAGAAAATTCACTTTGCCAAATAAGCCTGATTAACAACTCTCTCTCTCTCTCTCTCTCTCTCTCTCTCTCTCTCTCTCTCTCTCTCTCTCTCTCTCTCTCTCTCTCTCTCCATTTACGCGTGCACATTGAATTGAAAGAATTACTTTTATCTTTTCTATTTAAAAATATCTTTAATTTCCTAATTTCAGTTTTGTTGTTTATGAATCATTTGATTTATTGGTTGACATCGTATAGAGGGTGACAGTAACACGGGCTATATTTAGAAATCATTATATTTAGAAATCATTACTGTTTACGTGAATATTCATTATACTCATTATGTGTATTCACACACACATACAGAAATAATGCCTATTGGAGCAGCATAAGTGTCTCATATTTACAAAAAACGACAGATTTAAGTAGGCCTGTTTTTTATATACAGTAAAAGTATAATTATACATCTATAGATGCGTAGACAGAGTGCACATACTCTAATACCACATTTCATACTGAGCCACCAAACTTAAGTTACCAGTAGAACATATGCCATAATATGTTAAGACACTTATCGTAAAACTATTTTCAGTCAACAGTACAATCCAATAACATTCTCCACAAAAAGAAAAAATGTATCTTCCCGGTACCAGACTACAACTTACAACTTGTGGTAACAACGCAAACCTCCAAAACAGTTCGCAACCTCCTTGCAATGCAGAATAGCAAATGATACGTTGATACGTTTAAGAAAACTCTAAATAAACAAATATATCCCACTGAAGGAAAGAAACGAAATCTTCAATCCGATTCAGGAGTCGTCGCGCTGCATTCGATGCGCGATAAAGAAAACGTAAGGCAAAGACACGAAGGGACAAGCAAGACCGAGAATCTAAAAGACCAGAGACCAGACCCGGTGGTCGGTCCGTACGCCATCAAGAATTGATCGGGAACAACACTCACCTGGTTGGGGCGTCGGCTCTCGATGCCTTGGATATCCAAGTAATGAAAATGTTGGTCCACCTGCAAAAAGAGAGATGAGCAAACGTCAATACTTTCGTCGGTGGGGGAAGGTGAAAGTCAGGGAAAGCAGTTATTAAAATCTTAGTACCATTTTCAGGTGTAAAATGGGAAGTTATTACTTACATCACCACAGAAAAGAAAATTTTAGTACCATTTTCGGGCGTAAAAGTGGAAAGTTATTATATACATCACCAAAGGAAAATATCTTATAACAAAGAATGAACATTTTTACAGTAAACCATGAATTCAATATACGCAATTAGAAATGGATAACAAAAGGAAACAATATTATTTAAGGCCACGCCACGGTTAAATATGTAATAATTAACTCTAAAAATAATTCGGTGGCCACAGTTTAACGAAAACAAAAAACAAAGGAGCCCTGGTTATAATGAAAATTAGTCATAAGGACATTATAAAGCGTCAATGAAAGCAGTAAAGAAGTAAAGAAATGCCATTTTCATAACAAAAGTTATTACGTACTTACATCAACATTGAAAAAACCTTATAACAACAAAGTTTAGATAATCTAAAATTTATACTCCAAAACACGTTAATAGCATACTTAGTCAATTAAAAATGTATGAACTTAGCTATCACCTCCAACAGGGTGGTTACGTTTCAAGTTTGTTTACTTCCTGTCTGTTGCCAAAATCACGCCAAAACACGTTAAAAATAGTCTTGGTCAATTAAACAACATCATGAACTCAATATTCACCACCTCCGACTGCGCAGTTATAGATTTAAGACTGTTTACACAGTGTTGCCAAAATCACGCCAACACACATTAATAACAGACTTAGTGAATAAAAATATGAACTCGACTGTTATCACCAACCGACAAGGTGGCAACATTTCAAGTTTGTTACCTTTCTGCCTGTTGCTAATATCAGGCCAAAGGCTACTTCGACTCTTACGTAACTTTTATTTTTATCCAAGACTGACTTTTGACTAGCAGCAGGTGACTGAATTCTGGGTTAACTTCGGATCTGTGTGTGTGTGTGTGTGTGTGTTGGGTGGGGAATTACTCAGCCTTAGCAGACAGAGGTTTGCAAATGAGTCGATATTTACTTTCACGCGACATATCCAAGCAATTTTCATTATATATATAGTTATATATCAATAGTTGATTCCTTTTCTCAGCTGAATTTACTTACAGCCAAACTATAAGGTAAATGTCCTGAATAATTATATAATAGCAATATTAACAGTTTCCTGGGAACTGAAACATATCTCTTGTAATATACATAGTAATATACATCGGTCTCAAACTGTCATACTCTAAACGAATTACTAAGTTCAAAAAAGCAGCTAGAGGGTAAATCAGCAAAGCATATTCTCAAAAGTGTTAACCAGTCTTGGAACCGATGTTTAACCTATAAAAAAAAAAATTTTTTAGCACTCTGTAGCCCAACCTCCTCCATAGCATCCTGGAGATTATATCTGAAGTATCCCTCCAATGGGCTTAATGCCAGAAGGCAGAGCAAATAAACTCTTAAGTAAATGATTATGATAGTACTACTCCCTTGCTAATAAGCAAAAAAAAAAAAAAAAAACAGTGGCCATAACTTGCCATTTTCAACCACAATTTGATTCCCAATATCACTATAGTAACCAAAAAAATTATCCTGCCCTAACCATCTTAAAAAGACAAGAACCTGAAATATTCTAGAAGTAAATCCCAAACAATTTACCCTACCTTTGCACAAGAAAAGTAGCACAACAATGAATATATGCTCACAGCAACTTTGGAATGACTTTAGGAGGATATAGAAACCAGTAACTGAAATCATCCGAGCAATATTTCTTCATGGTTTTGATTGGGGGGAGGGGGAGTTAACTGATACAGATTAGATTAGGTTATAAAATTTTTGGCACATAGCCAGTTAACTGATACAGTGTGCCATACAAGACTAAACTTTGGGGAATACTATACTAAAGGTTCTTTGTACTGTACCTTCAGTTTTGACTAAGATCTATTAAAGGAGTGTCATTATATTTTATATACAATAAAGTATTGTACATCTATATAAATTGGAACTAAAGGAAAACTGCAGTTTTCTCACAAAATATAAAAATCCTTGTCTTAACTGCATATAGTATATGACTCGCTCATTAGTTAAAAGGTATTTTATTTTACAAACAGTCTGCACATATTAGTACAAAGATTACATCTGTAGTTTAATCACCATTTGGATAAGTCAGCTTCCTGGTTACATATATGAGCAAGCGGAGGAAGATAACCTACAATAAAGCAAGCGAAGGAAGTTAACTAGACTCCATACAATCAATGTATGTTTTTTACAAGAGTTCAAGGAAACCTATCTCTTCTGTCAAAGTATGGGAGAAACAGCTTGGTAGGAAACAATTATCATAAAATCCCAAATATTTAGATCTACAACCACTAAACTGGGCCCTTTAGTTACAAGAAAGGCAGAATGAATCTTCCTCTGGCCACTCTTTTATGTATCACCTACAGCAGGCCAAACTCAAATTTACAGAACACACACTTTCAGCAGGGAGAGATCGACAAACATTCTCAATCATCCTGTCACCTTTTCCACCAGGAAGAGGTGACTGTATATGCCAGGAAGGTTAGTCATCTATTGCTTCCATGGCTTGTTGTTAATCACAGCCCTAACCACTTAGCTGACATGGCCAGGGGTAAGAGTAATCCATTAGGACAGGCTGGTCACTGAACTCCTGATTAGGAGTTGGAAGAGGCATGGTATCTTTCTGACCCCAGGCTGATGGTATAATAAATACATGATAGATAAAGGTATCAAGTCAACCCATTCCACAACCAAAGACTGCTCTTAGTAATAACCTATAACAAGATGTTACAAATGGCATTATGCCCTTCCAGCGCCAGGTTGGTCCAAAAATTATCAAAATGGTAGATACAGAAGATCAGCGGTAGATGGGGAAGATCAGCATCCACCTTCCCAATATAAAGTTTCTTGAAACTTTCACCGTCTTCCTTTAGAGAGAGAGAGAGAGAGAGAGAGAGAAAACCAACAACAACAACAGACACAGTTAAGTCTTCTAGCATGCTGAGCCACAGTTCCAACCATGATGCAGACCAAATTTATGATCACTGCTTCAAAACCAAAGGTCCCTCTGATTGTGCAAAATTAGTGTCTAAGGGTCACCTCTTAAGCCTCTCCGTGACGATTTCACTAAAAAATTAGTTCAATATCTTTATGAAAATGTTTGTCCAGTTCAAAATGGTATGGCTCCAACGGGGTACCACCATCCAGCTCTACAGACACACCAAACTATGTTGGCTGTTCCACAAAGTTAGACAAATGATGCACAAGAATGATCTGGAGAAAGCTTACCAAACTGAAAATTACCCAATCTCTCCTCAGGTGGTGAGCAGTGCCCTCCCATCCTGAAGAGGAGGATTACCAAGACCAGTCAATGGCTCTGTCTATCATAACACCAAGTAATGGCACAACACCCAGAGCTGGTATGTACTGCGTATCAGGAAGCCATCCATTGACGGAAGCAGACATGGAAGTAGCAGGTATAGTACTTAAAACAAGTGGGCGTGAAATCTGATTGTGGTATGACTGACATGGCACATGGAAAATTAAGTCATCAGATCATACAGACCTGCAGCAGATATAGGTGGGGGATTGAAAGGGAGGAAGAATAGGTGAATGAGCACAAACGTACAATACACTAGCATGTCTTCCCTCTTACCAAGAGACTGGTTCCCACAAGAGTACATAATCACAGTCACCCCTCTACTCATAAAGACTATCAAAACTTTTTCCTGCCTCTCCTCTGGTCTTGTGGTTGGACTGAAAAAAATTAGTACAAAGGAAGGTGAGGAAGTAGGAGAGGTACAAAATGAAAAACTCAAGGAGAACCACAAAGAGGATGAAGAAGCATGGGAGTATTTCCCTGCAGCAGTAACAGCAATAGATGAGAACATCCTGAAATTCCTGATGGAAATGGGTAGATCAACAATTGGGACAGCTGCAGTGGAAGTGATAGCTGTACCAGCAGCAGAACACACGGCAGCATAGGCCAGCTGCATCAGATCAACAAAGAATGCTCTGAATATCATCCCAGAGAGGATTTCCAGAGAGCCTTCAGGAACTCCAGTGGGTCTAATGTGGATCTAATGGAAGTTTCAGAGTACAACACAACAAGGGACTGTGCAGTGACATCGAGGGTTGCTCGGCGACAGAGAGATTAACAGACAATGCACACGTAACTTTGTAGGAATAGAGGAAGGAAAGTCATGTTATCTCAACAATCCAGCAAGGGAAGACTGATGAGATACAGACTAAGTACTATGAGTTGCAGAGCTAGCAAGGATGCAAACCGAAGAGCTCTTCAAAATGAAGGAAGGTATACTATTTCCCATGGAGATCAACAGCAGGGGGCACATCATCTCCCACAAACACGCCAATGCCAAGGACACCTTTTCATAGTCAGATTTCTGTCAGAATTACTGACTCATGCATAAACACTTTCTAAAACATACAAGATGACTAACAAACAAAACTACAAAATATTAACAATGACGATGTGAATGCCTAAGCAAACAGTAGTTTTGAAAGCCCAAGCAAACATTTCTGCACAACAGAGCAATGGTGAGCAAACTTTAGAGCAACCAAGAAAAAGTGGTTCAACCAGGGAAGTGACTAGGTTTCCCAATTAACAACATGGCCCCTCGTTCGAATATCAGCAAGTCTCAAAAACCAAACACAGTAACTGACATTTATGAAAATAGGCAAAACTGTTGTAATACACAAAACACAAACTTTATCTACTACAACCTCATACAAAATACTCCAAAATTTTTGAGATTTTATCCTTTTTATTTATTTTAGCTCCTGTACCTGTTGAAGTTGAAGCCTAACTAGGTAATGAGCAGCAAACGCTCACACTATTTGTAAATCCCACCAAGCTGGAGAAAATATAGCCATCTTGAACATTTAGTAAATTACGAATGTTAGAGGCATGCTTGCCAAAACTTCTTGGCATTGCTTCCTTAAAGGTCTCTTATAATCATTCTCATTACCTAGTTCATATTATTGGCAAAGCAGAAATCATTTGAGAATTTAGTATTGTATTGGCTTTAATGCAACAGGGAGCCTATTCTTGCTCTCTACCACCAAAACACTATCAAACAGTAATAAGTGCACTAACAAACTTTTCTTTGGTACTGCCCCATTACTAGATTACTCTGTTATTACATTCTAGTGCTTCAACATTGCTATAGTGTTTACCATTACTGACATTCATACTGGTACGTTTGTGGTTAGATTACTCTGTTATTACATTCTAGTGCTTCATCATTGCTATAGCAGTTACCATTACTAAATTCACATTGGTATGTTTGTTGTCTACCATTAAACTGGTGTTATGCCAGCATAGGCTCTTGCTCACACACAGAGCTGCCAGTTAGAAGTAGCCAAGTGCAGTATAATTTAAAATGTTAATACCATGCAACTTTGGTTGTGTCCAACTGAATTTTCTATGTAAATAAATGGACAGCTAGTAGGAAGATACTGTATAGAATTAAATAACTGATAGATGGCAATGCAGCTGGGGGGCTGAAAGGTTCCTGCAAAAATAACTTGAAGAGCTGTCTACAGTGTCTTCTGCATGGCACACTGTAAACTTTAACAACCTGTGAAGGTGGCTGTGTGGGTTAAATGCAATACCAAGTTTAAAATACCACATATGACACATACCACAAAGATACCCAAGATTAAAAAATATGGCTGATAGTAGTGGTTTTCAACACCCTAAATTTATAAAAGAAGAGGCTCTAAAGATGGCAAAAGCAAATTACATTGTGGTTAATGGAAAAGCACTAGAGAAGATGAAACATTCTAATTACCTTGGCAACATACTGGATTGTGAAGCTTGTATTGAGAGGAAGTATCAGAAAAAGAAAAAGTAACAATCTAGAGGAACTGAATAGACCAATGGACTACTCATAATTAGAGAACAAAAGTTTACTGCCTGTTTAAAACCTGTCTTTTAAATCAGTCATGATCACTTACAAAGTTTTGAAGAGATTTGTAGGGACCTAGGATCAAAGAACAGACTGAAAGACTTGAAGACTGAGACAGTCAAGGTATGTCACGAAAAGGGACATAACAGTTAGTCAAGAACATATTAGCTATGGAAGCAGCAGGAAGGTGACCTATAGGATAGACCATAGAAGTAGAACAGGCACAGATAAAGACTTTAGTCCAACAGAAGACAAAAGTTACGTGATAACTTTGTGTACATATATCACTGGAATTCCTTTTTTCCATAAGTGCAAGACAACTGTTTCAATAGAATTGGTACTTTAGCAAGAATATTCCTATGACATTAAGCTGTGTTGCTGAGGCAATACCTTTAGTGTTTTATGAAATGTCCTTGACATTTAACATTTTAGAACTACTCTTGTTTACATAATCCTGTCCAATGCCACACAGGCACATCCTGTAAAAATCAGGAAACACCTATCACAGAGATAATGAGTACAGGAAGTACCGAAACAAGCAGCACGCAGTATTTCTGTAAGTAGCAAGAATGAAAAATTAACATGGGCATGCCAAGCGACGACAACCACTACTTTCTTGAGAAAGCACCACGTATTGAAAAATTCATGACACTTACCCTGGTGGGAACTTTGGCTGTCAACACAAACAGTCGGCATGATGCAAAGGCCTGGAAAATCAAAATAATAATATTAAAACTGTACACTACTGTAAAACTAATATTTACTGCATAGACCTATAACTTACTGATTACCAAAGCTTCTCCGTACCAAATAGCATATATTACAAAGTTCTTGTAAGTAAAGCTAACATGGAAATACTTCAGCCACAAACAATTTGTAAGTTATTTTCACAAACAAAATTCCATTAATTTCAATTAACTGAGAACTTTTAGTCAATAAAAAATATATTTAATGCTTACCAACACACGGTTTTCTGTTTTATCTCCCTTGGTCTCTACTTTAACCAGCACTTTTAAGGTCAGCTTCACCTTCCGACCCAAGCACTGACGTATGGAATCTGGGGATAAAGAACAGAGATTGACACCACCTTGTGGACACTGAGTTACTTTCATATGAATATCAACTAGAAATAAACATTTCTGTTCCTGAAAAGATATCGCTTTTACGGCAAAGACCATTTCCAGTTTCATAACATTTCTACAATTCTTTCAAAGTAATTACAACTCCCAATATTATTATTAAGAAATTGACAAAATATAATCTAAATTTCAAGGAAATGACAACCTTTAATTCCTTTCACAAGAAACCTTAGAAATTACATCCAATTGAACACAGCTCTCTTACTTGAACAACTAATCCTTCAAACACTGAACAAGTAACGAAAGGAATTTTCACCTCCGCCAAAAAGCTTATATGGCTCATCTATATAAGTTCATTTAATCCTTACCCTCAAAAGTTACAGTTCCAATAGGCAAACTGAAATATTTGTACCCCGAACCAAATTAATATGAAACCACCTACAACACTGTAATTCAACTACATACTGGGAAGTTCTGAACATTTCAAACAACAGTAGCAACTCAAAAGACTCATTACCGTATATGCATTAACTTGTTCAAGAATACAATATAGTATTTCCTAAACACAGGTACAGTGTTCCCCCTGTATTCGTGGGGGATGCGTACCAGAACCCCCGCCAATAGCTAGAACCTGCAAATAGTAGTTGAAACCCCAATAAAAACTATTAAAACTGACTATTTTGTTAGGTAAAACTCAAGAAAAACCCACTAAAAATGTTTATACATACTTGCTTTTTTTATAATTTTATCACAAAAAGTGCATTATATAATGGATTGTGGCCATTTCTCATAAAAAATACAGCGAATACGTGAATTCCCCGTGAATAATGGGGCTAGGCAGTCCCCGGGTTACGACGGGTTCGGCTTACGACGTTCCGAGGTTAAGGCGCTTTTCAATTATATTCATCAGAAATTATTTCCAGGGTTACGACGCCTACAACGCTCATCTGGCAGAAGAAATCTGACACCAAAAATGCAAAATAATCAATATTTGAAGTTTTTTTGATGCAAAATGCAATAAGAATGCAGTTTTCATAGTTTTTAATGCACCCAAAGTATTAAAAGTAAGGTTTTCTTAGGATTTTTGGTGATGTTCCGGCTTACGACGATTTTTGGGTTACAACGCGTCTCAAGAACAGAACCCCCGTCGTAACCCGGGAACTGCCTGTATATGTTCCAGAGGGAAACCTGCAAATATGTGAGTCCACAAATGCGGGGGGTTGCTGTATACAGTCCAAACATGTAAGTACTATTTAGTCTTACCATCTAACACAATCCCCTGAAACATCACAACAATAATAAATAAAAGTCGTCATGAAGTCTTTCAGGTAAAAGGGAAATACTGGCCATTTTCCACTATTTCAAGGTTACAAAATATACAAAACAATATTATTCCAACTACACTGCTTTCTCCACAGTTGCATTCACTGCATTTTCCATGGTAAAATAATGTATTTCAATGCTCAAAGCACAGATTTTGTTTCTTACTTCATACCTTGGCTACACAATACACTAGGCCACCTTAAAAAAACAGAGCTAAATCTGTCTTTCAACTTATAAACCAATAAACTATATGGAATTAACACAAATGGTTAACCTTCAACGGCAAGGAAAGAGTTGATCTGAAGGATGGTTCAACCTTCATGGATCATTACAACTGATGAAGCAACCATGTATGACAAGTTTCACTGCCCTAATTGAAGATCAAGAATTCAAGAGAGAGAGAGAGAGAGAGAGAGAGAGAGAGAGAGAGAGAGAGAGAGAGAGAGAGAGAGAGAGAGAGAGAGAAAGCGCGACGCTACATAATGACTGGCAATATACTGACAGCTCAGCTAATTTCCAACACAGTCACACTGCTAATAATTCAATACAGTACTGCCACATCCCTACATATTACAACCTGCCTTGCCTTACAATGATGTCAAGCTCCTCAATACTAGTCATCAGATCAGGTAGGCTACTGAAGTTTATGTACTGTTAGAATGCCTTGTCTATTCAACAGGTATTAATAAATTATTGTAATTCCTAACCAGTTTTAATTTTCCATATGCATACCGTACTGAGTAAGTACAGTACGTATGTATTAAATATTTCTTATATGCAATATCCAACATGAAAACCGTTATATCCAGGTCCATATATGTATACTAACTATGGCTATAACTTATATTTTTCAAATCTTTACTTTTCCACTGGTTCTTATTGTCATCTTCAACCCATTACATATTTAGATAGATCACGTTATATTATTTCAAATTGCCACTTTTATCATTCCTAAATTGCACTGTCATATAAATAAAATTGAATTTTTTTCTATTACACTTTATATGCAAAACTTCCAGTTTTACTCAAAATATGACAAATTCTACAATATTTTGTATTTTTCCTAACATACAAACCCCCCCCTCATCATGTGATAGGAGGAGCTTAGACATGCATGCATCTAAGCTCCTCCTATCACATGATGTTGTGGGTTTGTATGTTAGGAAAAATACAAATCATTTATAGAATTTATCATTGTGATTTCACATATGTTTAGAGGTGGTAGTAGGAACACAGTATAATCAGTGGTGATACTTTCGGTTTCCCAAAGAATTACTTAAATTAAAATTGCCAAGCTAAAGTTCAAGAAGTTAGATAAAACAGTCATGTGCGAAGAGATAGGAAATGTACACTGCAAATAACGATAATTATCATCCAGTGTGTGCAAAGAAAGAGAAATTGTGAGTTCTCTCCCCTAAGACAAAAGGCAAAGGTACCCCACCAAGTACAAAAAGGTGTGTCCAAGAGGGTGGTACATTCTTAGACGCAAACTTAACATCAATTCAATATAGGAACCCAATCTAATAAAGCCTAACCTAGCTAGTATTAAGAATTCTATTATACGTACCTATCGGACCAAATCAACCCAAACCTAGCTTGCATTATGCACCTTAACAAACCTAACCATTAAAATCAAACCTAACCCTCTTATAATTGAGCAAGGATATATTTTTATCAAATGGGACTATACCTAATAATCTTGTCCAGTCAAACTTAACCTAACCCAACAGACTGAATTCATTTACCATCTCCACTGTATCTGTTCTTTTTGCCACTGTCTCTGGCAAAAACTCTAAAATATTGATAAGTGGTTTTATGATTACCATTTCAAGCCATTATCATGGTATTGTTGCAGCTGTTCATTACTGTCATCAACATTCTTTTAAGTTACTCTGTCAGGAGTATTACTGTGCATAATAGCCCAAAGTCAGTGGTTACAGTGTCTGAAGGGTAATAATGTGATGAAGGTTTCCAACTAGCTATCATTCATTATCATTATACTGTACATGGAGCTGGGGGTCACCTACAGTACAAGGTAACTAACTTGATACAACAGCCACAGATAGGCTATGCTTGTCTTGAAAGATGAAACAATAAGACGAAGTCTGAAAGACCTCTTCCTACGTTAGTGCCTAATAAATGAACGATCACACAAAAGAAACAACTCGAATGTCACTGACTCAACTTCCAAGCCTAGTGTACTTACCTAGTAGGTCACAATTGTAACTAGCTCTCAATTCTTAGGTTATTTAATATAGAGCTACACTTTAGTGACTTTTTGTAAATAGCCTTCCTAGCCTGGTGTTTATCATAACCAGGTCTTATGTTTGTTGGCTAGCTACCTAAATCAGGCCAAGTCTGATTGGTTTAATAAAACCTAGCCTAACATGTAAAGGATGCCAGACACTGAATTGAAGATTGAAAGACAAGTGCCCGAGAGCATGAATGCATTTGCTGTATAAGACTGTAATACAGTAAGCACTACGCTTATTAGGACAAAACTAACAATAGGGCTGTTTCTACTATATACAAAAATAATGTATAAGCCAACCAAATTAAAAAGCAATAGGTAGCTTACATTTCTTTCTAACCTCACCTAGCCTCCTGGTAAAAGCTTCTTCCCAACACCTTATTGGGGTACTAGGCTAGGTATATGAATTGTAGGCTAACTTCGGCTAGGCAACCAAGAATCTAGCCACGGCAGATACCAGCTCTGGCCTACCTGAATCTGACTTAAGCCTGAATCAAGACTACACTTAATCTATCTATATTAAAGGTAATCAAATTCGAGCCATTTCAGTCAATTCCCTTACGGATACCTAGGTAGTTGCCTAGCCTCAGCATGGAAATCAACTCTACACACTTCCCCTAAGCACAAACACGAACCCTTTTTACAAAGACCCATCTTTTCATAAGCCTTGTGCCGCCTTATTTCATAAAAGGACGAGAATTAAGAGAAGAACAAGTGGCTGCCTAAGCTAAGGTTTAATCAATCCCGTCTCCTCGGTTGGGTACCTAAACGAAGTCAACTTCAGCTACCGAGACTACCCAAGTATAATTACGGCATCCTGATACTCAAAACGCCTCGGAAAATTTCATAGTATGGAAGACATGGGCATGGCCCTACGGAAGGTGAATGCAGTTCGGATCAAATGGCATTTATAGGCGAGGAAATGATGAGCAATTCCCGAACATCGCAATGTCTTGTTTACATTTCAATTTTACCTTTGAAATACTCACCACTCAATTCTCTAGTAATTATGTTTCTTCCGGTCATCCTGCACGCTTTTAACGACCACAGGGGATAAATCACGACATTCTACGGCCTTGCCGATACACCAGAATTCGTTGTGTGGAATAACTTAGGTTTTCAAGCGGTAAAACAAGGGAATACCTCATATAGGAGTGTCCCCACACTACTCCATGTTTGTGACGTCACAGCCCTCAATTCGGCAGCGATGCCACATCTCTCATCCTACTTTTGCATTTATAAGAAAATAAGACAAAATACAGCACGCTCATACGAATATATTGATACTCGTACTTTCTAAAAATATTCCATAGTTCAATTTTCAAGTAAGTTTTGTAGTCTGCTTATCTGAACCTTACAGATAAGCGTAAACAAGGCACCTTATTCTCTAGGTAAAGACTTGCATATAAAATGATTCACTCTTCATAACTAGCTATCATCCATCACCAGATTTCCGAATAAAACTAACATTGTTTTCGTTTAAATATTTCTATTTTAAAAGGCGACTGTTCCAGCACACAAAACGATTAATGCCTAAGGTCAAGCACGGATGAGCAGCATCCGTGTAATATTAATGACAGCATCTCCAAGCCTCATCTCTGTGAAGAATGCATTTATCTCGGTAAATAGCATTATAAATTTAGTTTATGCCGTGTTCATACATCATGCATACGACGCACGTTAACTTTTTTGGATGAACAAGCCGTGAAATATCACTACTGCAACGTTCTTTAAGATTCACATAAGCGAGCTTATAAATGATGTATGAAAGCAACAAAAGTACGGTAGGTATGCAATGTACTTCCTTCCTGCGTGTTGACATAAACTTGCACACCTGCCCATACACAAAAATGCTGACAGTGAAAAATAGGTGTCTGTGAAGGCGGCGCCTTCATTTTTTACGCTTCGAAGTCAAAGCGTTTTTTTTTCTTTTTCTTCTTCTTTAGAGTTTCAGGTTTGTTCGTTCGAACAGTCTAGACTAAGTTGGCCTTACGCCAGCTCAGGCTCCTGTTCTTAAAGCAGCCTGTAACAAGTATTTTAAGTTTATATACATAATAAAGGCACGGTATTCTGTTGATATTAGCTATAGTGTAGAACTATGCTATTAAATTCTCTCTCTCTCTCTCATATATATATATATATATATATATATATATATATATATATATATATATATATATATATATATATTTATATGTATATATATATATATATATATATATGTGTGTGTGTGTGTGTGTGTGTGTGTGTGTGTGTGTGTGTTTGGGATTCATTTCCCAAGTTTGCGATGATGAGAATACTATGAATTCCAAATGGATGAACGAATCTATTTGACCTCTTATCAATTAAAAAAAGATACTAGTTCAACTACAGTAACAACATATTTGAAGATTGACCAAATAATGAGAACATTAATTATTATTATTATTATTATTATTATTATTATTATTATGCAATTAACATACCTGACAGTTCTTCAATGTTACTCATGCCTATGTAAATGAGGCTTCCACTGAGGCACCACCATATGTAAACTAAGGTGGAAGCAGTGAACGGGGTGAAGATGAAAACAAATAAACGGTAATTTCAGTCAGAAAAACTACGGTAGTGGTAAACTAGCATTTCATGGGAGCGTTATAGCCTATCTTGAACTTGACGAGATTTTAAAACTGCTTTGTGGATAGCTATAATCTTTCACAATGTGCCTGCATAATTAATAAGCAATGTAAAATAAATGAAAGTATTATAGATATGCTAAGGTAGCTTATCTTGAACTGAAAACGCAGTAGAAATACTTACCAAGAAAGAAAGGTTCATGTAGTACTAACCATTGGTACTAACCAAGTTATATATGGTACTAATGCTGGCATTAGCATACATCGCTCATTGAATAATGAGCCGTGATGCAGAAACCGTTAACTAACCTTACATCAGGGATTAATGTCAATGTTCTATCTGAGCAAGATATTCTATTAGTGCTTCTGTGATAAATGATCTGACGATTTCTGTTCAATAACTCATTAAAAGTAAATCGGAGAGTTAAGTTTCAGCTCAGAAAAAATGTTCATTATATATCCACTGGAAATCGAACTAGCCAATAATATACATTGTTTTGGACGTAAGTACTTCAAGCTAAAATTATATCAAGCGTGCTAAACTGTTTCCTGTAAACAAACCAAGTATAGGAGGGTGCTAGATTCAAGAGGTGCTGTAATGAGGATTTTTCAACGACTTAGGAATGGGCGGAGAAAAGGAAAGTAAGTTATATATATAGTAGCAATCTGCTCTTCAATTCTGTGTGTGTGTGTGTGTGTGTGTGTGTGTGTGTGTGTGTGTGTGTGTGTGTGTATGTGTGTGTATTAACGATTAAGCGATCATGAAAAAATGGTATAGCAAATTCATTGGAAAAATCTCTTTGGTTTTATCATTTGGCCATTCCTCGTTGTTGCTAATATTTTTACCTTGCTGTGCCAACACGCCTTTACGCAAAGTCAGTGAGGAATCTGGGTGTGAGTGAAGAAAAAAAGGTGGTTATCTGTTGAGATATATGAGTAAGAAGGATTGAAAGATTGAAATTTTAAAATAAGCGTAAAGATGGAACAGTGTTCTGACGTGATTAGATCCGACTGTGAGGCAGTAAGAGGAGGATTGGAGAGGAGGAGGATTGGTTGGTGAAAAGGATATGTAATCCAGAACTCCTGGAAAGTAGCTGGACCAGAAAGATGCTAAAATCATTTAAGAAGCGCAAACCGTCTTTCAAGTCCAGAAAACTAAGACGCTAGACCAATAACGCATCATGCAGTTAAGGGGGATAAGAATTCAACATAAATTTATATATATACATATACATATGGATGTTTGTGTGTGCTTGTGTAGTGTGTACAAGCGGCATTTAGATTTAAACTTTGATACATAATTAATCAGGTTCGCGTTGTTGAAAACTCAGCCTGGAGGACTTCAGTAAGTGGACGAACGTAGATTGCAATTACTAGAGGAAGGAAGGAAGGAAGGAAGGAAGGTATTGAATAGTTATACTTTTGAGAATGATGAAGACAGTAACAGAACCGAAGAAAAATCATAGTTGCAGGCGAGATGGATTTCAATCTCAAGCTAGTGAATTCGTAACTAGTGCCATCATGTGTACTCGAGTAATGAAACGGTAATTCAAAGGACTGTTTACTATTGGAATGCAAACAATCCACATCGTTTCTTTATTATCGTTTCTACTTTAATTACGGTGACATTCATCTTAAATTACTGTTATTTGAATGTTTACTGTTATCGTCGTACTATGATTATAACTTGTCCAAGAAATTATGGCTTTTAATTAACTGATACTGTCAAAGACAATAGCTATGAAAATTTCATTATGACAGGTGCTTGAGCCCAAAACAATGCATTTCAATTAATTTTCAACATAAAAATGTGCCATTTCATAACGGGGACAGCGCGATCTGTTTCATTTTACGCATTATTGTGTTACAAAACCTGGCTGTTACACCGAGTGACGCCGTCACTGACACGTAGGTATACTGTAGTACTGCTTTCTTTTTTATTTAAAGTGTAGCCTTTTACACTCAAGTTGGAATCGCGTATTATTTAAGATATACTTCACAGCAGGGTGGATAGTTGTTTCGGTAAAGAAAATTCTACTTAAATTGATCCATGTACATAACGTTGTTACGTCTAATACATTAATTTGCAATTTTCTGGAACTAGTCTATACATAATGATAGCAAGAGATATATATCTATATATATATATATATATATATATGTGTGTGTGTGTGTGTGTGTGTGTGTGTTTTGCAAAATTAATAGTGTTAGCTTGTATTCATCTTCGTTACTGGAACTTGAACTCTAAATAAACCTTCGATGTCTGATAAAAGTGGCTATGAGCCTCAAAATCCAATAGATGAGTTCTCATCACTACTGAAGACTGTCAATCTGCCTCAGGACTGCCTAAGAGAGTAACTCAAGAATATGGTGTTGGAACGCAATAATCTTATTTAAAGATGGTAATAAATAATACCCATTTCGATGTGTTAAAAATGTACATAAAACCCCAGGTATTATATGATTGATGTCCTTATCAAGGTAGATTTTAAAATCATTTCTTACATAAAGATTTAATACATGTTTTTTTTAAAGATGGTAATACATAGTACCTCTTTCTGTGTGCTAACACTTGATATGTTAAAAATGTACATAAAACTACAAGCGTTGTGAGGACTGATATCCTTACCCAGGTAGATTTTAAGGGAGTCTTCAACATCCAGATTTAACACATTGTCTTTAAAGCTTGTAATAAATAGCACCCCTTTTTTGTGTGCTAACACTTGATATGTTTAAAATATACATAAAACTCTACCCAGGTAGATTTTAAGGGAGCCTTCAACATCCAGATTTAAAAAATGGTCTTTGATGCTAGTAATAAATTGTACCCCTTTTTTTGTGTGCTAACACTTGATATGTTAAAAATATACATAAAACTCTACCCAGGTAGATTTTAAGGGAGTCTTCAACATCCAGATTTAACGCATTAGAAGAGGTCAAGAAGGTCGAGTCTGGCAGTCACTGTCGACAACTGTTTTGACAAAAACTGAACAGCGGATTCTCTGAAAGTTCAGATGGTTGCCTGAGACTTATTCAAAAGCCGGACTTTGTTCTGGCAAAGTTGGTATTAATTTTTGACCTAGAATCCTTATGTGGATATGTACGTGTGTATTTATGAGAGAGAGAGAGAGAGAGTAGCCCATTGCCTCACCTACTCTCCCTTTATGTGTGATCAAGTTTTGAATCTCATATTCTTATTCCGTATGGTCTCTTGGATGTCTGTTATTCTCAAATATCTTTAGCTGTGAAAATAAAACACAAAAGACTGTCAAATTACACTTTTTTTCAACACAGTCAGCCAATGCTCAAAGTTAAGTAAATTCGTCCTATGCGGTTATAATATGATTAGGACACAAAAAGACGACGGTGGAAATTGTATTCAGATGAACTAATTCCTTATATGTATGTTGGTTTAAATACTCACTGTTAGAATGGCTAAAGCGACGAATATTTTCTTGTGGTGTTTCTGTTGTGGAATTTTCCTGAATCAAATAACTTCTTTTAAGAAAATATTAATTTTAATTTTTCACGAAGAGCGCCCCAAAAATACACTTCTTTCAGAAATACGCTACTTTTAGAAATACTCTACTTTTATAAATACGCTACTTTCAGAAATACACTACTTTAAAAAATACGCTACTTTCAGAAATACAATACTTTCAGAAATACTACTTTCAAAACTACGTTTCTTTCAGAAATACAATACTTTAAAAAATACGCTACTTTCAGAAATACAATACTTTCAGAAATGCGCTACTTTCAGAAATACAATACTTTCAGAAATACAATCTTTCAGAAATACGCTACTTTCAGAAATACACTACTTTCAGAGACCAATTTTCGGATTTCATTTGTACAGCCCTGCTGTACCCTTCAATAAATAAATAAATAAATAAATAAATAAATAAATAAATAAATAAATAAATGGAGAAACTTCAGGATTTCATAGCATCAAGTTCGAATTCCATATGGCAGATTTTACTAGACAATCTCTGAATATTTACGAGCACTTCTGTTCAACGCCTGAAAGAACAAGGAAATATGTGGACCGCCATGAACATCATCTGTCAACGTTGTCTTTTGACATCTACTTTAAGTGTCGGTTCGCCACCACAGACAGCCTTCTGGTCCTGGGAAAGGTCAGAAAAATCATGTCGAAGCAGAGATTAGAATCTTCCTTCCTTTGGTGCCTTTTAATGCGATGGCCGATGGAGAGAGCATCCAAAGCCTACTCGGAAGCAAGAACACAAAGGAAGAAGGAAAGAACGGGACCTAGAACCGGAAGAAGATTCAGGCTCGGTTATCAAGGAACAGATGCTTGCAAGAGTCAGGGAAATCAGAGGCAGAAAAAGAATTCTAAACTTTACGAGCAGAGGAAAAAAATACCGAAGTTGAAATATATGAGGGAAGAGGTGGCCTGACGGATGTTACCAAGCTGCCTGAGAGAAGGTCCTCTCGCTCTCGTCAAGGTCACTGGAGCAGTAGCCGAAAGAGTACCTACAGAAAAACTGGGGATAGGGGCGGGGACCCCCACCAAACTTTACTAAATATGTAAGAGAAGCGGTGGCCTGACGGATGTTACCAAGCTGCCTGCATGAGAGAGGGATGGGCCCTTACGTTAAGGTCGCTGGAGCAGTAGCCAAAATAATACCGACAGAGAGAGAGAGAGAGAGAGAGAGAGAGAGAGAGAGAGAGAGAGAGAAGGACCAGGTTATTATGAAGATTAGTTTGACAGAGATCAATCATATTTTTTGTCTAAATCTCACCAAACTCCCTCCAAGGATCTCTACGCAAAAATGATATAATATTTAGAAGGCTGAAATATGAAAATATAAAAAATATCCAAATCAATAATTCCACCTCTTGTGATTTGAAAACAGAGAAGCAAAGCAAAATAAAGCGAACTAAATGTTTTATAATAAGTAAGAAACAAATGCTGGGACGAATCTGTAAAATGAACACAAAGATAAGACTTATCTTTTGACGAATACAGTCGGATAATACTCAGAATAACATTATTTTACGTTTGTTTTCTTGATAAGAAGAAAATAATAGTGGCATATTCAGATTTCTGTTGCTCTTATTCTGTTTTCTTTTATATGCATTTTTTTTTTATTCATTGGTAAACAATTGGCCGGACGTTGCAGTATAACTATGGCAGAGATTTGATCAGAGTTTCTTCTGCATTCAACTAACATTTATATTAATTACGATAAATATTCATCCCTCAAATTTGTCTTCCATCTTTACTGATTGATTGATTACGAGTGAATTGGCGTCGCCGGTAACCAATCATGACGTTGTAAGTAGGCTCCGATGCGTCCGGAACGTGTTGACGGAAGAGGGCTTAGAATATCAACTTCCATCTCCTTTTTTTTTTTTTTAATTTAATGGAGAACAGTTTTCATGTTATGACTGGCGACGCGTGCATCTGTTTTGAATGCTTCTTAGCCGCAGCTTATATATGCACTGACTTATTCCCTTCTTCTTCTTCTTCCCCGCTGTAACCCATTTTGATACGGGGTCGCCGTTACGAATGAGTCGTCTCCATCGATTTCCGTCCTGTGCATCGTTCTTGTTAATACCTCTCCATAACATATCTTCCCCATACACAATCACGCCATCTCTTTCTTGGTCTTCCCTTCTTCCTTCTACCCTGCACTTCCAGTTCCATCGTATGTCTTCCAACATGATGTTCCTCTCTTCGTAACAGGTGTCCATACCATCGAAGCTGACTTACTCCATATTTATTCTAATTTACTCGCTAATATCGTCTGCACGTTACTGTGCATTTCATACTTCTTTTTTCTTTTTCCCCGCATTTCTCAAAATTCTGCGTTCTCTCTTCTCCAAAGGGCACCTATCGCATTGCTGCGTTAAACTATGTAAAAAGTAATCATTCAGTCGATTGGCTGACATATCATATCTCTTTCCTGATAAGACTCCTATAAGTTCTAGGATCAACTTTAGAATTTAATTCACAATTTGCGACCTCGTTCCCACTAACATATCCACCAATCATCCTGGAATACGATTGAAATTGCCAATACTGTAAGAAGCTGAAAGCGAGGATCTTCTTCTTCTTCTCCTTCGTTAATCTCACATCCTACGTGTGTCCGAAGGTTCAAGTGAGTAAACAGACGAATATCAAGTGTTATAACTCTTGATACACTGGAGAATTATCACAGGAAATTATTGAATGATTATGTATATTATAAGTGACAATGAAACTGTCTTCCTACGCATGACCGAGCTCTTCTAATTTAGAAAGTGACGTTCATATGAGACAAGAGTAGAAGTAAGCTTTTAAAAATGGAGAATGCTCGTATGCGAAAGAAAGAGACAAACGAATCAAGGGAATTATTGTTTAATGCAAAAAAGAAAACTTCAAATAACATAGATCAATTAATAATTAAGTATACAAATAAATCCTCGTTGAGAAATATGAGCAAGATATTAAGGGAGTATGAAAAGGACTGGGCTGAATTTTCCGTGAAATAACTCTGTGACTTAAAACAATAACGTTTCCCTTGCTCAAGTGCTATAGATCCAGGAGCAGAAGATATAAAATTTACGCTTAAACATACTGTAATTTCAGTTGCTTATGATAGAGACGACTTGGGAGAGAAGAGAGATTTGCTGTGAGTGATTTTAAGAACTAATCAAATACCACTTATTTGACCAGCTAGTTATAATAGTATTTATATGCCGAAAAATGAAATCTTAGCATTCTGTCCCTATTCGTGAGACGCAAGATGAAGTAATGCATTGATTACAAAAATTACAGCTAATACTAAACAAGCTACTCAAATCTAGCTCGGCTATTTAAAAGAAGAAGAAGAAGAAGAAGAGAAAGAAGAAGGAGAGAGAGAGAGAGAGAGAGAGAGAGAGAGAGAGAGAGATTTTTGACGGACGTTTAGCTTTACATGATGCTAATTATGTTACGACATTAGTCTTTTAGTACCAACTTTAATCCTCAGATCATCCAGCGACGAATTGCAAGGGAAGAATTACAGTGCCTTCATGATGTCAATCTCGAATCTCCCTTGGTCCATCTAGGCCTGGCAAGAGCAACTGTAAAGATCAACGCAGGTGGATCTGTGGCTTTCCATGTTCATTCCTCGTCGCGAAAACATTTGGTTAATTCCCGACAACAACTACTTTCTGTCCTGGCATGTTTGATCCATCATCTGTCAGCCGAACTCAGTGTTTGTTTGCTTGTATGGTGTTTTTACGTTGCATGGAACCAGTGGTTATTCAGCAACGGGTCCAACGACTTCCAAACCACGTCGAAAGTGAACTTCGATCACCAGAAATACACATCTCACACCTCATTGGAATGCCCGAGAATGGCAGGCCAAGACCAAACCGACCAAGCCACTGAGGCGCTCCCAGAATTCAGTGTAGGACTGTTTCTGGCTGATCCAGCAGTGCGTAATGAAATGGATGGCCTTTCTGATCAAATGCATATTTTGTTTGGTTTCATTAGTGATATTGCGTTACCTGATCTCTGCTGTCAGGCAAACTGATCAAAAAGTGCCTCTCTCAGAGGTATATGGCACTAAACCTGTCCCACATTAAGAACATGACACTCCCTTGTGAAAAATGACTGATTTTTCTTCCCACAGCTGCCATGTTGAACACGGTGACCCCTTTGCTTTGCCATGGAACAAAAATACAGCATCAAACATATGAAGTTAAGATACGACAGGATTCAGGAATTTTCTCTGAGTTTTTGGTCAAGACCACTTCCTGTGCGAATCGTAGAAAGGGCAATGGCTGTCGCTGATTTCATACTAAGAATAATTTTAACTGTGCTATACCTTGATCAGTGTCTTTATTCGTTCACCTGTAATGTAATAAGCCGTCTTGTTTATTTTCATACTAGGAGGTCACCTGGCTTGTTTTAATTCATTGCGATTTTTTAAACATCTATGGATACCTACTGACACACCTTTTTAGGCAACAAATAGAGTGACTTTTGAAGTCAAAAGTCACTCTATCTATTTGTTACCTAAAATACAGCACCATTTTAGGAACCATTGTTTGGATAAAAAAAAAAAAAATTCCATTCAAACGATGAGCAAGATTGCTTTAAAAATGGTACCATCTCTGGTTATTTACCTTTTGCAATTGTAAACAGGATATCGTCTGAGTTCATGTTGTAAAGGCATTTACAAACTATTCTATCTTCTTGTGTGTTTGTATGATGTTTTTACGTTGCAGCTAACCAGTGGTTATTCAGCAACGGGACCGACGGCTTCACGTGACTTCCGAACCACGTCGAGAGTGAACTTCTATCACCAGAAATACACATCTCTGACCCCTCAGTGGAATGCCCGAGAATCGAACTCGCGGCCACCGAGGTGGTACGACAACACCACACCAACCACGCCGCTGAGGTGCTTATTTTATCTTCTTTTTCAGTGTAGAATTAGTTTCTACTTGACATGAAGCATATGGAATGACGTTAAAATTACCATAATTCGACAGAAATATTACTGAATTATATATGTTAACGAGGTGGCTCCCATCGCGTAAGATAACCACTATATCAGAATTCCCAGTAATTTTCCGATGACGGTTGGGGTCAGCATGACGCACAACACAGTGAATGAGACAAAACCCTTGTAATAACAATTCAACCAATCTCAAAAACAAAACTTTTTTTTTCTATTTTAGCCAGAGGAAGACTTCTTTGAACGTCCCATTAGTATCCCAACACCAAGTAATTGTTTTTATTTATGCTTGTAGCACCGTTGGAACGATTCCGTTAAAACAATTGTTTATCTTCTACACTTCATACAAGGCTTGAAACACCGTTAACTCGTTTAAATACTATACCAACGTTGAATTCTGACACAAACAACCAACTTTCGATCATATGATTTTCGCAAACGAATTCTGTTTTATGCTTTTTTTATTTCTCACAGTTCGTTTTTGATACATCTCAGACCCGTTCTACATAGCTACCTCTCAGTTCTACGACACTACACTATTCAGCAGATCAGCTTTATCCTTAAGTAAGGAGAAAAACTCACCTTGGACTGTCTTCAGTTCCAGCGGATTCATGTCTGAATCCTGAACCATGTCACGCCTTTTCTTTTTTTCTCCAAAGGAGAGAGGAGCACTAGAGAACTAATACTGTACTACTCTGTAAACCCAGGCTTACGATCGTCCTATTATCAGTCATCACATTATCTTATCTTGTCAGTCTATGATTCATTCAGTGGTCAACTCGCTCTCTTTGTTTCATTACCAAAATCGGTTGGTGATCAGTTTCTTCTTTCGGAAGCAATGAGCGGAAACGTTGGTACTACCACCGTCTATAGGAATACCTAGACCGTGGGGACTACCAGAAGTTCTGGTACTACATACGCGTTGCCCTTGATACGTGAAGCTCCATAAATGGCAACGCTAGGTAACAATTATTATAGTGAGCTGAACGATCATGTCGGATATATTTTCTTATGTTAATTCTAACAGTGATTATATTAACAGCAATATAAGAAATTTGTCTTTTAGACGTCTTACTTCGCAAACCATGCAGGCGTCTGCTGGATTTTTCGAGTATATTTACGAGTCTTGAAATGGAGAAACAAATCCACAGTTAGGTATGGAGTACATATACTATTTATTTAAGCAAAAATCTCTACAGTGAGCTTCCAGAAAGCTCTCTGTAGAGATTTATGCTTTAATATATAATTATGTACTCCATACATAACTGTAGATTTGTTTATTATTATTATTGATATATTATTACCGTCAAAAGAAAGGAAGAAAGTTACAGATAAACATAAGCAAAATGAATATGAATGAGCAAACAACTTACCAGCATACAATAACAGATAAGAAAAATGAATATGAACAACCAAACAAGTTACCAGCATACAAACTGATGTAAATCTGGCACGGTGTTTTAAACATCGCTTCAGTGCGCATGAATATGGATTATTGTTGTCGCTGCTTCCGGTTAAGTCAGCTTCGGTAAGCCATCACGGTCTCTTGGTCATAAAAGCAGTCTGCAAGCGAAGACAATGATGCGTAGGTGGATAAGGAGGACTGGTGTGGAACTCTGGATACGATTGCTGCTTTAAAAAAAGAAAAAAAGGCAGACCTTATGCCAGCATGGGCTGTTATTGCTCCTAGTACTATAGCGCGTAATCATTTTGGAGAGACTAAATGATTTTTATCATATAGATGTAACACGCGAAAGAAATAGTACGTTAATGGACAATGTTTCAGATGCAATCTTTTCCATATAAGCCTAGTCATGTGACAAGCCAAGAATAAGAAATAAATGCAAGCTTACAATATACATGCATATATATATATATATATATATATATATATATATATATATATACAATGACTGAAAGCAGAAATTTCGGTATTTCCTATACACACTAATTCCGGAGGAATATGCACCAAGCTTTCGGAAAATTGCAGAAACTAGTTATGAAGTAAAAACAGGTTAAAAGCGTGCACAGGTCGAAAATGTTGGGAGTAAACGTGACCAAGAGTAAGATTATAAATGTAAATAGAAACTAAAGGAAGGAGCAACGTAATTTAATATGGAGGGTGAGAGAATGAAAGCAGTTCACAAGCATTGGTATTTGGGCGTAATTATGGCTGATATTAAGGGATTTGAGAAGGTGTGAGTGACAGAACAGGCGGTGCAAGGAAGATAGCAAGGTATGTGCAAAAAATTAGCAACAGATATGAGTAGCCTGGTAGTCATGGTAGGTATATATGATAGGACTATTTAGCCAACTCTCCTTTATGGAACTGAAGTGTAGATAGTAGATGCAACTGGGAAAAAAAAAGATGAATCTGGTTAGGTGAACTGTTTGGATTAGTCCTAAGATGGTTTGATCTTGTGGGGAAAAAAATGATCCACAATAAGCTGGTGAACTAAGTGGATCCTTCAGAGGTGCTAGGAAGAAGAAAGGAAGACCTAGGAATGGCTTGAAAGAGCAATTGGAAAAGGAAGCCTTTATACCCAGCAAATGGAATATTGCATGCATATTGCATGCAGTATAACTATTAATGGCACGGAATATGTAGGGGTGGTTGACGTTGACGAATCGTCTGTTTATATAGTATATGGTGCAGCAGATATGGAGTTTGAATGTAGCAGTGGTTGTTGTTTTGTTTTTTCTTTACAGCTACCCACTGACAGGATAAACGATTTCTAAGTGTGTGTGTGTAACTGACAATTAATGAGAGGTTTATTCAGTTATTTTGTAGACATCGCAAATTCAAGAGCCTCTAACCAACACCTCTTCAGTTTCCCCGAGTCAGTCTACAGAGAACGGTAACCACCTTTCCACGGAGTCTCTTAACGAAAACCCTCACGCACCCATCCTACTATTTATAAATCCTTTTAATGTAAATATATATTCGTATTATAACCGTCAATTAAATCAAATTAATGCTCCTTTATGAACACGGAGGAACCTCGAAAATAGAGCATTTTGAAATTTTGGAAATCCATTAACTGAAGATGTTATCAAATTCTGAAATGTAAAAAAAAAAAAAAAAAAAAAAAAAACCATGTTCATTAGTAAAGGAATCAGTGGTTTCAAAATTTCTGCCAGTTATTAGATCAGAATTTCATTGTGACTGTAAATTAAGGCAATGTGAAAGACTTTCCGTAGTACAGATACATTAGTATTACCTTTCCTGCATATCATTATTTCTTTGAAACTGTCCTAGATCGCAGTATTATCGTTCGTTAGCGATCTTAACCATCTTCAAACATAACATATATATACAATCTAATGTTACGTCATAAAATTTAGGTTGGCAGACAATATCTCTGAGGAAGTGTCCACTGCGACGGATTTAAGGGAATAAACTAGGTTAACAAGACGAACCCGGACTTAAAGATGACCCTCTCAAGAGTCCAGTTTATTTGCGCCTGTCGATTTGGAAGGAGAAGCGTGATCTAGTTGTTGATGAAATATTAGTTGTCAAGAACGAAGGTCTCAGCTGCGACTAGGGTTGGACTTGCAATTGTTCAAAGGTTATGTTTTGGTATCCCTTTAATATAACCTATCCTGAAGTCGATGAAGTTGGCCATTGCATCGCCATTTTGTATAAATTAATCAGCAGATTTATTAATTAGTATTGTTAGTGCATTCTTTCAACAGCACGGACACTATTATCATCGCCACTGTAACTCTTCATAATGGAGGGCGTTCTTTTATTATGGCATAAGACAGTTTATGGGTTATAATGCTCTGTAGCCAGCTCCAGAAGTGCAGTGTGCCTGTAAAAGTGCCTCTGAATTAAAAGTCGAGTAACAGGAATCAGGAACCTTGAACAGTTCTGTCATATGTGAAAATCTAGACGGGTTGAAAAGTTTAGGCTGATTTCAGGACGGGATCTGGATGGTTTTCTAGAAAAAAAGTAGAAAGGGGTCTCATCTTAGGAAAATTCTCTTGCAAAGAAAAAAAAGAACGAAGTAACCAAGTGATGACATAGTTCAGATTAGATGACATGGTATTTCTAGAACAAGCTGATTAAGAGTTGTGACTGTCTGAGTGGTTATAATTGGTCTTCTAGGACGGGTGGGTACCATCGAGTTGGAGACATTTCCTTTGTAGAGGAGTAAAATACAAGACACCTCAAATACTGAATGATGGATGACGAAACGAATTTCCAACAACCGTATATGCCACCTTTCCAGAAAGCTGAGAGAATATGAACATCCTTACCTACATATGATGCCTGGTTTGCTGTTACTTAACTTAGGACTTATGATTTTTCTGAAGTTGGAAAAAGCAAAGGTTGAACGAGAGAGCAGGCTGTAGATACCACAAATAATGTTTAAATATGCATCAACGAAACAATTTTTGTATATTAGGAATAATATTTCAAGCTCCGAATAACAATTCTTGTTAGAAGGCCATTCATATGTAGAGCAAGCTTCCACAGAATGAAATTCCTGTGTGATACAAAATAATATAGAAAAGAATATTAAGCAGTCAACAATTTTACTGAGAACTTACCTGAAGATAAGGTTATCACATAGAAGAAACTGTGATTTGGGCGATACATATATGTCTCATTACGCATCATAAATACTTTTCCTAAGGTGATCCTTGCCGGCAGTACTAGTACTAGTGAACTAATGCCAGTACTAGACCCAGTGCTAGTGAACTAATAAAGAAAATGCTTGCTGTTCTGGCATGCTTCTAACTGAATGGAGGCTAATCTTAGATCATCAGTTTTTCTTCCCATTTCGTCACTGATGACATATGTCGCCTACATGCCAAGAGAGACTTGTCGCCGACATGCCGCAGTCATGTACTACTACGTGTTCATGTGTCTGGGTGTCTAACAAACTTGTTTGACAATACTCTAGAGATGCTTAAAATCCCATGGTTTTAAAGGTATGGAGTCACTCTTGCTGCACCGAGTGAATTGTCACTTCCGCTAGACTTATGATGCTTTATTTGGCGTTAAGAACTGTTCAGTGACTCTGTGTGTTTTGTTCTCGTTTTCCTTATTTGTTATATTTGGTTATATCGGGTTAAATTGATGTTTCTTCTGTAAATGGTTACTATTGTATACGTGTTTAGGCTGTGCTTATCGTTATTTGAGGAAAATCTCCAGAAAGCAGATAGTATAGAGCAATTAGTAGAAAATTAAATTTTTTCATTAATTATTTCAGCACGCAGTAACACACAATAAATATATAATTATAATATCTATATATATATATAATTATATATATAATTATATATATACATATATATCTGTGTGTGTGTACATTATCAAGATATTTCGATTTGTCATCATTAATATGGCAGAATTATCATTTCAAAGATCCCTGACTTTTCATGTTCTATTTTATAATTATATTCTACATAACAATCGAAATCAGGTTTTAAACTGATTGTGGACTTATTTGAAGATAATAAAAACTGTCTAAACCTTTTTTGATGACATTCTCAATGCAACAGGAACCCATTGGTAGTATTTGTCCTTAATCAGGGGTTGCAGTACAATTAAGGGAAAGCTCTTGGGGAAGACCCATGACGGAACGTAAACACGCACAGATATGACTGAGTCTCTCAGAGCGCCTTCTCTGCTCTTGCAATTAAATTCCGTGAAAATATCAAGCATAAGTACGAGGCATTATAGGTTTTTGTTTGGTTACCTTTCCCCATTCGATTTATGCACCAGTGATCAAGCATTTTTGGCTGCCTGCCAGTTTTCGGTTACGTAACATCTACCGTGAATGCAGACGTATCAGTGGTAAGGTTGCGATCAATTTGCCGCCATTTACGTAAGAGAGAGCCACACCTGTTCACACAAACTAACCGGAGAATAAATATCTTTGCTTTTAACTTTAATATCACTAAATATGGGTCTTACCTAGATAGGACCCAAGGGTTTTCGGGTGTCGTTATCTAGGCCTAATATTTCTTTATGATATTTACGGTCTTTTGGTTATGTTTTTTACGGTCATCCACAACGGGCTTGTATTAACACGCCGCAAAGGCGGATACATACCGGGTTAAAACGTTAAAACCCATGGGAGGCACCAGCTATTAAATATCCCTAAATTTTCATGCTGTGATTATAATCTTCTGATATTTCGGTATCAGATAATTTCAATAAGCTTCAGTGCCATTAACAATTAATATGAATGTATATTAACCTTCAAACATGATCAATATTTTCTTAGTCCTATATTCACGGATCTGATTACTCAGCATGACTCACAGAATTCTACATCCTTCGTCTTCTTAAAAATTCATCAGATTTGCACATTTTACTTCGTTAAGCTAATTAAAATATAAACTATACAATTATAGCACGAATCCATGCCATTTAACATGAAGTCACTTGGAATGAAACTTAATTATTATTCGGGGATCCTTGGGGTAGGACTAGAGGTCCCTGAAAATGAGCTTTATTTGATGAACATAGCTCTGGGAAATTCGTCAGTCACACAGCTACGGAAATAATCAGGAATGAACGTAACATATGAAAATAATTGTACTAGTATATATGTCTTTCACAAAAACGTGTCGCAGCTGCTGTAATTGAACAAATAAAAAAGCGTCGAAGTTTCTTTGACGCAATCGAGGCCACCGAAAACATCTATCTTTCGGTGGTCTCCGTATATGCTGTGTGAGCCACGGCCAGTGAAACTATCGGCCGGCCGTGGTGGCCTGTGTTGTTATGTTACCAGACGCACGATTATTGCTGACTTTATCCTAAAAAAAGAAAAAAAAAATACTGAGGCCAGATGGCTGCAATTTGGATGTTTGGCGATTGGAGGGTGGATAATCGACATACCAATTTGCAGCCCTCTAGCCTCAGAAGTTTTTGAGATCTGAGGATGGACGGACGGACAGACAAAAAGTCATCTCAATAGTTTTCTTTTACAGAAAACTAAAACGATACATTTAAGAGAATACACCTCTCCCGTTTAGTTGCGTGACTCACAACACAAATAATGAATGACAGTAATCGGAAATAGCTAATTGTTGCAATTTTAACGATTGTTATAATCTCCTAATGTCACTGACTGCAATGATTTGCATAAGAAATCATGACCAAACGTCAAAACTGAATATCAGGTACTAATAGTCGCAACCCGATTCATCCTCTGACAACCGAATCAAGGGTGAACTGATAAGCAGGAAACTTCTGCAATATTAACTATGCCAGACACCTAAATACATTCGGAGCTCCTAACCACAGTATGTTAGTCATCTGTAATCTCCATTTAGTCTGTCACTCATGAATATTGAGACATCTCCGTCCCAATACTTCTCAAACCATGTCTTTCCATGAATTCCTTGGTTTTCCTCTTGTTTTGGCTCCCAGTACAGTCACAGTTACACATCAATCGATAACCTATCGTCATCCATTCGTCCATAAGGCCAACCATCTCAAATCTAAAGATCTATCATTTATCTTTGCTAGCCTTTTTACTCCTACTTCGTATCTATGTCCTAAGTCTCCCACGACTTCCATCTTTCTTACTCCACTACAGCTTTCATCGTTTATATTTCTACTACCATCCATCAAACTTACTTTGGGTTTCATCGTCCATATTAATACTCATTGTGCCATCTCCTGGTTTCTGGTGTCTACTTAATTTCAAAAATTTATTCTTACTCATATTATCTTTTAATGTTCCATACTGTAGATATTTTCAAACTTCCAATGCAAATTTTCTTCGCAATCCTTAATTAACATTATCATCTGCCAATATAGATTTTCTAAAATTATTTCTTCATTTTGTTCTTACTTTTTTCCCCACGGTCCTCATATTTGCTATTTATAGTCATTTTTAATATGAATTTCTTCAGTGCATATATAGTACTTCAGCATTTTCCATAGGAATTACGAACTTAATTTTCAGTTACCTCTCTAATTAATCTTGTTTTCTTCCGTGTTTATGATGTTACGCCATTCTACAGCGACACTGAGCTGAGGATAAACTGTATCTGGTTGCAAAATTTCAGCTAAAGGGCGGGGGAAGGTAATGTATGTTGCATTTTTATATAGAAAAATTATCATAGACAATAAAAATAAAGCATGGTTCTCATACCCTCAGCTGTTTAGTTAAAACTTAAGTGGTGCACCTCTGGAAATTCCCGGATGGAAAATGAAAAAATAAGAGCTTTTGTTTACGTTATTATCATAGACAATAAAAATAAAGTATGATACCTCTTGATATCAGCTGTTTAGTTAAATAACTTAGGTGGTGGGTCTCTAGAAATTCCCGAATAGAAAATTGAAAAAGAAGAGCTTTTGTTTACGTTGCCTTTGAATCCGTAGACCAGATCTTCACGTTAGTTGAACCACGTGAATGTATTTGCTGTGGATGTTGTCAATACATGTCTAATCATGGTGGAAAAGACTAAATCAGTGGAATTATCACTTAAACATCTCACGAGCAAGAATTTCGGAAAAATACCAGAGAATGAGAATAAGGTATGTTGCTGTAAATTAGGTAGAAGGTTCGGTTAAGCATTCCACATTCCAGGCCTCGCTACCTGTCAGTAGGCTAAGCTGGCAAAGATGATTTACTAGGTTAGCCTATGCCATAGGATTTTTATCTCTTAATCATATGTAGCTAATGGGCAAAATTTTAAACTCCTAATCTATAATCCTATTGCGGATTTGGAAATGTGATTTCCCCACTTAAAAGTACCTAGGGTAAACAACCGCATGGCCTGACTCAACTCACCGACGATCACGGCATGCCACCCTCAG
The DNA here is from genome assembly GCF_015104395.2 of Macrobrachium nipponense. Classification (NCBI taxonomy): domain Eukaryota; kingdom Metazoa; phylum Arthropoda; class Malacostraca; order Decapoda; family Palaemonidae; genus Macrobrachium; species Macrobrachium nipponense. The sequence continues at coordinate 21,416,315 of NC_061103.1, forward strand.
AAAAAGTACATTAGAACGCGTCCTGGCACCAGAGATGTGTTCACCCTCCAAAACTGGGTATACTAAGACTTACACAAACGTGGAAATTGGTGAAATTAGTCTAGCTAGTAGTATGAAAGGTAGGTAAAACCCGCAGGGTACAGAGTGGACCATGTACGATCAGCGTAGATTCAATTCCAAAAAAAAAGTACATTTATAATGTGTCTGACATCGGAGATGGGCATCAGTCGCGACTTGTTGTTGGTGAGAAACGGAGCTAAAGACCTCTACTCACCTTTCGAAGTAGGGTAGAATATCACGACAGGCAACCCTCATCACGGTGGACGGGTCTTATTCACTCGATATTTAATTGGTAAAACATGAATACAATTGCAACTCTAAGCATACCATTTAAAAGACTGAAGTTCGTCAACATATTGTGATATACCTATGAAAGCCCCATACGAACTAAATAAGCATGTGAGCTCTTCGTAAAATATGTTTTCAAAGCAGTTTGAAATCCAATATGGCGGCTACGTTTTGCATGGCACGGTTCTCATCAGTGACGGCCACCATCTTTCCCCAGCTTCCAGCACTCATTTGAACAATGTTAGCGTATGTATGTAACATTTATGATCTTACTCAAGATTGCAGTTGTAATCAGCACAATAAAACAACATTTTGTTGCCTATATTAGTGAAAGTATGAAACTTGTTATCCCGGGGTTATGGTTGGAACTGAATTCATTCTTACCTTGTAATCAGTGGTTTTATCCTTACTGCCATCACAACTGAAACTCCACAGTGCTTATTTGATTGTTAATAATACACACATTTGGTCTTAATTCACTCCACAGTGCACTCGAACCACATTGCTGTTCGTGTTTCCTAAGCACTCACTCCATAAACAACAAAGTTATGAGCAGCAGACGACAACACTGATTATGAGATGCAAAGCTTTATTCCCTTAATTGTTTACTTTAATCTCATATTTTAGTTTTAACTCTACTTTAAAAATGTTTATTTTAATTCATGTCATTATAATCCTTTTTTTGCAACCAAATTAACCCCCAAAAATTACAAATGTTTCGGATGCTATACTTACGAGCCAGACGACAAGTGAGGAAAAAGGCTTCATCGTTGCCAATCTAGTGGAGGCGTCACACATACGACCGATGCATTTACAAACTGTTTCGATGAATTCTAGTTGTCATAGTAATGCAGTAATGATAAAATTGCTCTAATATGTATAGGTATATACTACAATTTCACTTATTTCCCCGGTTTTGTGTAAGTCTTATACCTAGTTTGGAGGGTTAAACACATACCAATTGAAAACACTGACAAACAATTGAAGAGCGCAAACGCCGCAAAGAATGCCGTAGTCCCCTTGAATAAGTACGAATAAGTGCTGGTAAGAGGTGGGTTTACGATTGTTGTGATGAAAGTGCCCAGCGTCTATGGGTACAAAGTGGGTGGTGCAGATTTAGCAACATGAAATGGGCAGTTTGTTGACACAAGCGACTCCGTAAACATCAAGATAGCGTCAATCTTCGAAACATTTTTAGTTGTAAGTAAAAATTTCTAAAGCGTTTTGGTGAGATTTCCACTGCCGTAGCCACCCTTTTCAGTACCCTCTGTTTAAATCTTAAATTTGGCCTTAATTTCTAACTTTGGAGAAAATACTTACTTCGAAAGGAGAGTAGAGGTCTTTAGCTCCGTTTTTTCACCAACAACAAGTCACGACTGATGCCCATCTCCGGTGTCAGGACGCGTTATAATGTACTATTCGGAGGGTGCGGTAGCGTTGATTGTGGGTGGCCTGCTTGGCCTGCTGTGATATTTTACCCTAAGTATTTTCTCCAAAGTTAGAAATTAAGGGCAAATTTTAAGATTTAAACAGAGGGTGGTGGAAAACAGGTGTCAAACGTGTAGTGCAAATCTCACCAAAACGCGTTCAACATTTTTACTTAGGGGGAAAAAAAACAGCCACTACCAACTCTTATCCACGGTTGACAGGTCTTATTCACTCTATATTTAAATGGTGAAACAAAAGAATACAATTACAACTCCAAGCATACCATTCAAAAGATTGAAGTTTCGTCAACATAATGATGATATGAAAGCCCATATGAACTAAAATAAGCATGTGACGCTCTTCGTAAAATATTTTTCAAGGCAGTTTTGAAATCCAATATGGCGGCTACCGTGGGATGTACAGGTTTCTGATCAGTGACGAAAATCATCTTTCCCAGCCTTCCCAGCAATCATTTGAACAATGTTAGCGTATGTATGTAACGTTTATTGATCTTACTCAAGATTGCAGTTGTAATCAGCACAATAAAACAACATTTTGTTGCCTGTATTACTGAAAGTATGAAACCTTTTATTCCCGGGTCATGGTTTGAACTGAATCATTCTTCACCTTGTAATCGGTGGTTTTTATCCTTACTGCCATCACAACTGAAACTCACAGTGCTTATTTGATTGTTATTATACACATTTTGGTCTCAGTTCACTCCACATTGCACTTTAAACAAGTTGCTGTTCATGGTTCCTAAGCGCGCGCACAAACACAGTTTACGAACAGCAGACGACGAAATTGCAAAGTTTTATTCCCTAAATTGTTTACTTTACTCGTTATTTAGTTCAAATTTACTTTGTGTTATTTAAAAATTTCAATTTAATTCATGTATATTATCCCTTTTTTGCAACCAAATTACCCCGAAAAAGGGTTACAGATATTTCTAAAGTAGATACAATCAAATGTTTTTCTAAACGTTTTTGTACATCTGGCTGCCGAAAAACCATAGAGGAACGACTACGGATAAGTGAATTATATACATATTTTTTTTTTTTTTTTTTTTTTGTTTTTTTTTTTTTTTTTTTGCATTTTTTTTTTTGCTAGCACTTTTCATTGATTTCAGTCTATATTAGTATTTTGAATTTCTTAATAAACTGTATGCCTGAAATAAATGTTACCTTTAATGTTTTGCATGCTAAGAATGGCAAAATCATCGTTTGCCACATTAGTGGGGAGGCTTCACACATACGGCGTTCATTATTATAAACTGTTTCCATGAATTCTAGTTGTCATAATAATGCAATAATGATAAAATTGCTTTAATATTTATGTATATATACTTCCAATACATAGCCTAATTTCACCAATTTCAACAGTTTTGTGTGTAGTCTTATACCCAGTTTGGAGGGTCAACATACCGATTGGCACAGAGAGAGAGAGAAGAGAGAGAGAGAGAGAGAAAGGAAGGTGAAGGAATAGAAGAAGGAAAGGGGTGGTGGTGGGGGGGGGGGGGGGGGGAGAGGGTAGGTGGAGCTTTTTATGCGTTCTTATCCATTTCTGCATAATGGAGTTTTTGTCTCTTGGTACAAGGACAAGTGTCGTTATTCTTTACGATTAGTGATTCACGATACCCTTATAACTCGGCACTGGGGTGTTAATGCACTATAGCAAAATCTCATTCTGATACGAGTGTTCATTACAGAAATAGGTATTGCCCAAAAAACGTGCTTGTACTGTCGCTGAAAACCCATAGTAGGTATGCTGCTTGGTTGTCAATCAAGTTTTTTGGTAATCAAGTATTTGTTCCGACACGGCATACAAACCTTCGGTCCTTTTACAATAGGAAGGTACTAGCGGCAGCTGGATAGGTCGTAAGCTTTCGAACAAGGGGTTCGGTAGTTAACACTGCTTGTCGACAGGCGCGCGCGCACGACTGGGAGGTAAACAAATCACTTTTGCTTTCGGCCTCACAGCGAGTGGACGTGTGTTGTCAACGCTCTCTGCCCGCTTCTCGTCGTTTGCTTTCCCTTGGTTGTATGGTTGTGTTTGTGTTGAGTAATCATTGTAAGTACAATTATTCCCTTTCTTTTTTCATCAATTGTGAAATTAAGCTGATCAATTATGGAGTCTCCACGACCCCGTACCCTCCGGAGATTGTGCCCGGGTACGAATGGGCGTAAAATCGGTAAGTTCCGCTCCTTTCCAGAAATTGATCCCCATATTTTGTGCGCTCGGTGTCGGGGCCGCGAATGTACCCGAGCCGAGCCCTGTGAAGTTTGTATGTCTTGGTCGGAGGCGCAGTGGGGCTTGTACGAAGGTAGGAAGAAGCGAAGGCCTGCAAAGGAGTCGTCGGAAAGCTCTCCGCGACTCCTTTGGTTACGGACACTTCGTCTTCTTTCTTGCCGCCCCGCTCAGCTCCACGTTTGGCGCCTTCCCCTTCGGGGGGGGGGTCTAGGTCCTTCTCCTCACCCGATCTGTTGAGTGTGGAGGAGGGCGCGAGATACCCCGACGTTGAGTTGTATTCTGGTCCTCTATCCGTTCGTCTACATCGCACGACGGGTAGAGGTTTCCTGCTAATCACCCGACCTTTGCTTCCTCAGGTGCTGTTGCCGCGAAGGACGACCTCGGACAGGTGTGGGCATCGTTGGGTCTGCAGGGCGTGCCGAGTGTCCAGGGGCTGCTCTACCATCTCGCTGGCTCTGTGGCGGTCACGCATGCTACGGTGACGACCACTACCACGACCCTGTCAACTCCTGGCTATGCTTCACCTCCTCACCTGTGTACACCCCGCACGCGGTCTCTGTTACACCAACTACATCGGTGCAGGGCCAATCGCCGTACCACGGGGGAGTGTGATGCCGCCGCCTGGGTTTGCCGTCGCCTGCCTCGACCGGACTTCGTGTGCCCGAAGAGCTCGCCCTGGACCTCCCACCAGTACCTAGGATGTCTGTGCCGCTGGTCTGTCCACCTGGTCTGCTGTACAGCCTGCCGTACCTGCCCAGCCGCTGTTTACGGACGTGATGTTGCCGACCACTGCTGCCGTTTCCTGTATCTGTTCCTGCCGTCTCCACTGCTGTTCCTGTGATGCCTGCACCTGCTGACGTTGTTCCTGTTCGTGGCGCCGCTGCTCCCGATGCCGATCTGTTCGGACAGGTGCGTCTGGGCCCTGTTGCTTCGGCAACAGCAGCCCCGGCTCCGCCCTGGATGACAGATCTGACATCGGTCCTGAGGAAGCTGACGAAGAAGAAGAGGAAGAGGAGGAAGGTGTCGTCGTCGTCTTCATCGTCTTCTTCGTCGTCGTCGTCGTCTGCCGCCTCTCCCCCTTCATCTTCTAAGGCTCCACAGCCTAAGAAGAAGAAGGTCGCCTCCTCCCCCCCTAAGAAGTCTCTTCGGGAGCTTCTAAGGGCCGTCTCGCTCCGGTGAGACGGGGGGTTCTTCCGCTGGTCACCCTGCTCCTTCGGGGGCAGGACCCGTCTCTTCTTCCGCAAGGAAGAAGATCGGGGACGGGGGGGACCAGAGGGGTGCCGGCTAACACCGGCACTTCCTCGCCTGCTGTAGTGGTTCGACCACGGCAGCAGGATCCGTCTCGGGCCTCTCGTTCGCGAGAGTGGTACCGAGTGTACGGTTCTGCCCACCAGCGACCGTGCAGCTAGGAACCAGACCTCTGAGCCAGCTCAGCGTCAGGTTCACGACACGGAGCGGAAGATGGTGACAGCCGCTCACGCGACTCTCACCAGACCAGCTCTCGCTCTCGCAGCGACCAGCTGGCTACCGTGCTGACGTGACGGTCCACGGACCGGGCACGGGCTGAGGCTGGGAAGAGGTCCCCCCGTTCGCCGGCACCAGCCACGGCTGGTACCAGCGACGTGATGCGCCGTGAGGATACGCACCGTCTCACCGTGACAGTGGAGCCTCGCCGGTCGCCTGACCGTCACTCTCACAGAGAGCGATCGGGTACGGCCACCAGCACCAGCTCTTCTGACAAGCGAGAGGACCCGGGGCCGCTGTGCTCAGTCCCAGCCGTTCTCCACAGCGAGACGGCTTTGACCAGGCCTGCAGCTCGATCGCCACCGCGGGTTGACGATCGCCTGCAGTCCTCCAAGCCCACTGGTTCTGCCAGCGAGCGAGGAGGGAGCGTCAGGTCTGCCTCTCCCATACCTTCAACCTCCTCGGGTTACACCGGGAGGAGCGAGGTATTGAGGAGTGATCGTGAGGGGTGCGCCCCTCAGGATCCCACCACGACGGTCCTACGTACCAGGCACAGTTCTCGGACCGGCCAGGTCGTATGCACAAGTGGTGGAGGAGACCGAGAGGGGTCTGTCGCTGTTCCCCCCTCGAGGGGGGAGGATCTCGGGAGCTGCTCCTGTTCGAGGGACTGGATGTCCTACTCTGCAGGATGCAGTCACTCCTGAGATTCAGAGGAACTTTGCGAGGTAATTGCGCTGATTCGTCAGCACAACGACCTTGGGGAAGGATACGCCGCTCCCACCATCCGAGCCCCACGTCCCCTCGAGAGTCGTTCTGGGGCCCCCGAAGAGGGAACCCAGACCGACGGTGGGTTTGCCGCGGTCTGAGCTTGCCGACTCAGTGCTGGACCAGGTAGAATCTCTTGTCTCCGGGCAAGACGGTTCTCTCAAGTCTGGCAGGTCGAGCAAGCTGCTTCCAACCTCCTCTGCTGCGACAGCGGCGTTTTTACGTGCCATCTGAGGACCCGATGCTGCCCAAACAGGTGAACCCGGAGTTAGCCAGGCTAACGCCGGGTGTGTCTCTGCAGCAGCTCCTGTCCGAGAACCTATGGTTCTCGCAGCAAGAGGCACTCGGCCTGGAATCCCACTGCCATGGCAGCTTTCCAGGCCAGCCGTCTCCTGGATAGATCTGTGGTCCCTCACAGTATCTAAGGTCGCAGCCAACTCCGGGGGAATTTTTTCCCTCCCGAAGATGACTCGGCCTTTAGGAGACTTTGCCAGTCTGGGGGAAGAGCCATCTCCTTCCTTGCCCACCAGACGGTAAACCTGTGGGCCAACCTGGTTCTCCGACGTAGGGACGCTGTCCTTACTCGAGTTTCCAGGGCGGCTGGGCGTGAAGCGGCATTGGGACCTTCGCAACGGACTTTACGGAGTTCCACGTGTCTCTTCTTCCCAGGAGAGATGGTGGACGCTGCGGTGGACAGACGGCGCACTGACGACAGTGACCGTCTGGTACACCAGGCAGTTTCGAAGGCTTCTGGGCAGCCTCGAACTGCGGCCAAGCCAAAGAGCTCGGCTAGCGCTTCCACAGTGCTAAGACGGTAGTTGCGTCGAAGCCCCGTGGAAAGACTCTGTCTTCTTCGACTTCTGCAAAGGGGAGCCGTAACCAGCCCTCCTCCCAGCCCTCCTTTCTCCCGAGGAGGCTCTGGGAAGAAGTTGAAGAAAGGGGGGAAACGCTAGGGACGGCGTTACCCCTCACCTGCTGCCGGAAGTGGGGGGGTGCCCTGGCCAGCCATTGGGCAACTTGGCAGCGCTACGGCGCCGAGACCTGGATTGTAGATGTCCTTCGGGAGGGATATCTATTACCCTTCGAATCTCGGCCACCCATCACCTCCAACCCGGTCCAACAGCAGTCGTACGTTCCAGGGTCATCGAAGGACGTAGCATTGAGACAGGAGATCAAGACCATGCTGAGCAAGAGAGCTGTAGAAATCGTCACGGATCAGTCACCGGGCTTTTTTACAGTCGACTCTTCCATGGTGGAAAAGTCTTACGGGTGGGAGGGCTGGAGCGGCACGGTGATAGATCTCTCTCCCCTGAATCGGTTTGTTCGCCAGACCCGGTTCACGATGGAGACGGCACGTTCCGTGCTCGATCCATCAGGGAGAACGATTTCATGCTTTCAGTGGACTTGAAGGATGCGTATTTCCAAATACCCATTCATCAGTCCTCCAGAAAGTACCTCCGCTTCATCCTCGACGGGACGGTGTACCAATTCAGGGCACTTTGTTTCAGTCTCTCAACCGCCCCACAGGTTGTTCACGCGAGTGTTTCACTGGTGTCTGCTTGGGCCCATTCGCACGGGATACGTCGATGAGGTATCTCGACGATTGGTTAGTCCTGGCGAGCTCCAAGCTCGCAGTTGCTACAGGACAGGGATCGACTACTCGAGTTCTGTCGCGATCTGGGGATCGTTGTGAACTTCGAGAAGTCCGATCTCGAGCCAAGCAAAGGAGGTGAAGTACCTGGGTATGCTGATCGACCACGGTAGCAGGGCGAGTCTTCCCCGCAGACTCGCGGATCAGCAGATTCAGGGAGGCAGCCAACCAGTTCCTGTCTCGGCAGGAACAGGTAGCTCAGCGAATGGCAAGTCGTGATCGGACACCTGTCGTCACTCGAGAAGTTAGTCCCTCACGGGCGGTGTTCACCTGCGGTCTCTCCAGTGGAGACTAAAAGGAGAGTTGGTCACAGGCGACGGATCCCAAGCTTTCCAGTGTCACTGACACCGGAGGTGAGGCAGGACCTAGCCTGGTGGCTGGACGACAGGAACCTCTTAAAGAGGAGTGCCTCTGCGCACTCCCCCCCCGGACATGCAGCTGTTCTCAGACGCATCGACCGAGGGATGGGGCGCACACCTGGAGGAGTTGCTGACTTCAGGAGTGTGGGACGAGAACGACAAGCACCTTCACATCAATGTACGGAACTCAAGGCAGCGTTCTCGCTCTCCAAGAGTTCCAGGACCGCTTGATGGGACATCAGTGGTGTTGATGTGCGACAACACCACGGTAGTGGCCTCGTCAACAAAACAGGGGGGCCTAGTGTCTCTCCCGTTGT
>NC_061103.1:21425396-21481095 GCF_015104395.2 Macrobrachium nipponense
AGAGGCATGATGCTGACCAATAGGAGAGCAGGATCATATGGCGGTGACTAGCATCAGGAACCAATGGGAGAGCGGAGGATGTGCGAGTCTACTCAGTTGGGCGGCGCGCGAGTTTTAAAATTGTTCTTGGTGGTCCGGCCGGGCGAATCTTGGGACTTTACAGTAACACCCTTTCGTAACTTGAATTTTTTTCGTAAGTTGGGACTTTCGTATGTTGAGTTCCACTGTATTATATATAACCCTCTTCCCCCTCTTCAACTAGTATCTACTTTTTAACCCTCCTCCCAGATGTTACAGTACACTATTCAGTTGGATGACTTCATATTGATTGGTCTTGAGGATGCTCACTTCCATATTCTTGTACATTTTTCTTTGAGGAAATATCTTATGCTCCCTTGGTGGAGCAAGATATTTTGGTTTAAGGGTATTTATTTCAGACTTACTAGGTGATCCTGGTGGGTAGGTATGTGAGAATACTACCACCGTACCTGGCGTGTCGTAAAAGGCGACTGAAAGGACAGCTGCTGCCTTGCAGTCATACTTTTTAGCAAAAGGTTAGGCCCACCGCAGATAACTGTGGAAACTGCTGCCTTGCAGTCTTACTTTTTAGTAAAAGGCTAGGCTCACTGCCAATAACTGGTTGATGACAGAAAGGGCATGCAGTCATAAAAATCCCCTTTGCCAAACAGTAAATCATGCATGATTATGCCTTTGATAGAAGGCAATGGAGAGGGCGCTTCAGGCAACCGACCCCTTAATGTAGGGGATAACGGTGAGAAAGAAGAAGATTTCAGCCTGACTAGTATAGTTTTTCTAACAAGAAGGTGTATTAACAGAGTTGTAGGTAAATCTTCAAGAGATTTATACCTTTACTGCTGTTTTTGTTCATGGTTTTACTTGACATGAAGTCAGTAAAAACTCTACTGTCTCTTTTTACTGAAGAATATTATTCTCTCTGCCTGCACTTTCACCTCGAGTTTCCAGTATTGCTATCTGTAACTGAATTAAGAGTCAAGGTGAGAAATCTAAATGCATTCTCAGGAGGGTGGAAAGGGAGGCTGCTTCTTCTGCATTCTGGAGACATTAAGTAGTACAGTGTTCCCCCATGTTCGCAGGGGATGGGTACCAGAAAACCCCCCCCCCCCTGCGAATAGCTAGATCCGCGAATAGTTGAAACCCTGATAAAGATGCTTAAAATGCCTATTTTGTTTGTTAAAACTGAGGAGGGAACCCCCCTCCCCCCCAAAAAAAAAAAAATGATATATTTGTTTTTTTTGTTTTAAATAGTTTATCATGGAATTTATTTTTTATACAGTGGTACCTCGAGATATGAAATTAATCTGTTCCGAGGTGGCCTTCATATCATGAGTTTTTCGTATCTTGGCCTGCATTTTACATGTAAAATGGCTAATCCGTTCCAAGCCCTCCAAAACACCCCAGTAAATTTCATAATAGTAAACGCAAAAGTAACCTATAAACAATGAAATACTACGACAATTTGGACCATTCAATACCTAACTTAATACGTACTGCTAATTACCTGTAAATAAAGTGTATTAGTGTACGTGGTATACAAGAAATACTGTACGTACATACGTACGTATGTAGTAAAATGTGAAAGCTTACCTTTCGAGAGAGGCTATCGAAAGTGGCGACAGAGGAGGAGGACAAACGGCAGATACGTACGTACACCTAACTTTACGAAACATAAAAAATGTAAGGAAAACATAATAAACTTTACGAAACACATTAACAAACTGTAAACACTTAACTTTACAAAAAAACTTAAAATTAAATTGTTTTTTTCTTTTTTTGATTTAAAAATTTTCTTTTTCTACTTTTTTATATATTTTTTTTTTTTTTTTTTTTTTTTTTCTTAAAAATTTCATCTTATTCACCACTTTCAACTTACTGTTTTTTAGTATCACTTGGTTCTTCCTTTTTGCTTACTATCCTACTAAAGGCCTCTTTAAAAAAATAACTATCCAAGGAAGATTGCTTCTGCCTACTTTTGACAATGTTCCTGAAACGACTCGGGCAAACGTCATCGAACTGTGCAAGCATACGACCTATGTAAGCCTTTTCGGGGTGTCTCTTTTCTATGAATGATTGCACCTTATGGAAAGCAGCTAGAACATCCTTTATTTCTGCCGTTGTCATAGAGTCGTCGTCCTCCTCCTTCTCCGCGGCTAGAGAACTCCTCTTGAACGACGTTATGTTGCATGACACCCAAACTCCTTCAGGTCATCCGTCGTAAGCTCCTCTTGGTGCTCCTCGAGAAGGTCGTTGATGTCGTCCTCGTCGACGACCAGCCCCATGGACTTGCTGAGTGCAACAATCTCGTCAAGATCTGGTTGCAAAACAGTTTCAGGATCGTCAACTGTTTCTGAATCTGCAGCACAGCTTCGCCCACGTCGAATCCTTTGAAGTCTCGGGTGGATATGGCATCAGGCCAGAGTTTCCTTCACGAGAAATTCAATGTTCACCTCGAAACATCCTGCCAAGATTGATCGATGAGTCGGATGCATATGACGATATCAAAATGCTCCTTCCAAATTCATGCAAGGTGAGGTTTTGTGGTATCAGTGATGTCAAAACATCTCTTAGAAAAGATGTTTCGTATACAGCTCCTTGAAGTTCAATATCACTTGCTGGTCCATGGGCTGGAGGGGAGGGGTGGTGTTAGGTGGAAGATAAAGAACCTTGATGAAGGAATACTCTGCTAGGATGTCTTCCTCGAGGCCAGGAGGGTGAGCAGGGACATTGTCCAACACCAGCAGGCATTTCAGAGGGAGGCGCTTGCTTCTCTTCCAAGAATTTCTTCACTGTCGGGCCGAAACACAGATTTACCCACTCGGTGAACAAAAGCCTCGTTACCCAGGCTTTCGCATTAGCCCTCTACATCACTGGAAGCTTCTCCTTGAGAATTTTGTGGGCCTTGAAGGCTCGAGGAGTCTTGGAATGACAGACCAGTATGGTTTTCACCTTGCAATCCCCACTGGCATTGGAACAAAGTGCGAGCGTAAGCCTGTCTTTCACTTGGAGGAATAATGGTAGGAGACGCCCCGCATGGGTCAAACTGTTTAGTAAAGTGAAGCCAGTTACCGCGTGGCAGCCACGCCCAGGACTGGCAAAAGAGAGACCAAACCATAAGGATTAATAGAAAATGCTTCAGTTACTTTCCCATCTTTTATTTTCATAATGCGTCTTTTCATGGCATAAATGGAGGCGAAAAGTGTTAGACATTTTGTTCATGAAACTTACCTGACAGATATATATATAGCTGTATTCTCCGAAGTCCAACAGAATTTCAAAATTCGCGGCACGCGTCAGTGGGCGGCCAGTGGTAGTACCCATTCCCGCCGCTGGGAGGCGTATATCAGGAACTATTCCCATTTTCCTATTCATATTTTTTTCTGTCGCCGGTCGGTAAACAACTGTTTTACAGACCTCCGCCTAGGATTTTGAAACTTCATTAGCCGCTTAAGTATCCTAATTATTCTTTCGATTATTGACTGGGATTTGTGGCTAGGCATACGCTATCGTAAATTTTTTCATTGCATTTGATGTCTGAAGCTAGTTAGCCTAGTTTCAGACTTTGTTGTCTGCATGGGGTAAGGTGAGGCTACCGGAACTTTCGGTAGACACTCGCTTAGTATATATGACGTTTACATGTTTTCTTTGCATAAGTTCAATGTAATTAGTGTAATGTGTGACTGATTACGGAAGAAGTAGGATTCATGTACGCATTTTAGAGCGGGTTAGAATCAGGAGTTTTTCCTCCACAGTAAACAGAAGTTAGAAATAATGAACCTTCTAACCTCCTGTAGATTTTATTTTGCCTAACCCTGTGGTATGGCTTACGGGCCTAGAAGAAGTGTCTGCTAGAGGATTACATCAAGTAATCTTAGACTAAAGTGCTCGCTCTCCAATCAGTGTTGTGAAGTGTTGTGCCCCTTGTGTTGTGGAGGGGGCGTCAGATCGGCCCCATAATGCCTCTAGGCCTGGACCTCTGTCGGACTCCCAGGACTCAGGGAGAGGGCATGTCGAAAGCCGCAAGAGGGTTACGGGGGCTCCCCACCGATCTGGCGTCCCTTCGGCAGAACCTGTTTGACGCTGCCCAGGCTGCTAAAGATCGTGCACGTGCACGAATCTTGAAGGATTGCTTCTCGTCCTCCGAGGCGTCCTCCCCGCCCGCAAGGGTTGGAGCTCTCGGAAGGACTCGCGCCCTCTAATAAGAAGCTTTAGAGAAGAGGACGCTTCACGTCCTCTCTGTCGTCAGGAGGGAACGTCAGATCGGCCCCATAACGCCTCTAGGCCTAGACCTCTGTCGGACTCCCAGGACTCAGGGAGAGGGCATGTCAAAAGCCGAAGGATGGGTTACGGGTTTTTCATGTTGATCTGGCTTCCTTTCGGCAGGTCCTGTTGTCGCTTCCCAGGCTGCCGAAGATCGAGCACGTGCACGAATCTTGAAGGATTGCTTCTCGCTCCGAGGGCGTCCTCCCCACACAGGGGTTGGAGCTCTCGGAAGGACGCGCCTCCTAAAGAAGCTTTAGAGAAGAGGACGCTTCACGTCCTCTCTCTCGTCACGAGAGGATGAAACAGTAAAGAGACCACATTTACCCTTTTCGAAGAATGCGCTGGCTCTTTTCCTAAGGGACATATTAAGGAGGCTCATTCATCTTTCCAGAAGAGTGATTTGAGCCTCCTGCGAGTGAACGCTCGTTTATACATTATTAAGGAGGCTCATTCATCTTACAGAAGAGTGATTTGAGCCTCCTGCGAGTGAACGCTCGTTTTATACATTATTAAGGAGGCTCATTCATCTTGCCAGAAGAGTGATTTGAGCCTCCTGCGAGTGAACGCTCATGAAGTTAGAGCTGTTTCAACCTCGCTAGCATTCCAAAAGAATTTGGTAATCAAGGACATTCTAGATTCCACCTTTTGGAGGAGCAACTCAGTATTCGTCTCCTCTCCTCATGGCGCTCCGTATACGTTATGTAACGTTCGCTTTACTCGAAAAAACAAGCTAGATTAAGTTTGACGTCCGGCAAGCTGCTTTGCACAGTACAAACAACTTATGTCTCTGGTTCGGCATAAGAAGGGCAATTTAGAAGTGAGGAAGCTTTTGGAGGTGTTCGACGTCCTATAAGTAGAGACATTCTCCAGGACGCTCGGCAAGCACCTTGCGAGGGTGTCTTTCGGACGCTCGGCGTTCCTTTGCTGAGTGCGTTTCTGGAGATGTTCTTTTGCATTACTAAGACGCAAGTTGTCGCACAGGCGGCCACTGTCTTGTAAGAAGGTTTGAAGGTCTTTAAGGCCCGTGTTGAAGACGAAAGCCATAAGTTCTTCCTTAGTGTTCACACACTTCAGGAGCGGCTTGCGGCTCTCCATGGAGACTCGCATGAGGACGTCCCTTGAAAATATTCAACGTCATACGCAAAACGCGGTTCGTCATAACATTGAGATGTTGGCAAGGTCGCTCGCCAGGACGCCTCTTGGCGGGCCTTGCATGCATCAGGGCGCTCAACGAGTTCCTCTCTGAAACGTCGTTCAGAAGACTTGGTGTTCTCTGCTCAGACACGCTCGTAGCTAAGCATGAGGACGCTCAGCAGGACGCTTTCCAGGACGCTAAGCAGGACGCTTATGAGGAGGCACGCTTATGAGGATTGCTTTTGTGAACATTCGCCAGGACGCTTCGGTGGAAGCTAGGCAGGACGCTTTGCGAGAGAAAAGAACTTTTAGAAGGCGTCTTGATTTGCTGTTCAGGACCGTTTTTATTTAGGACGCTTGACGCTTTCTAAACGCTCGTCAAGAGGAGGTTTTTTCAGGACTCTCCTCAGGACATTCCTTTACAGAAATTTTTAAAAAAGGATTCGGAGTTAGCGGAGAGACATACCCGAATTTTTTTTTTTCTTCGAGCCCTCTTTCCTCTTCATCGATTTCTCTGAGAATCGGGAAGATTTATATACTCGGATTCCTGGGTGACTTTCGGTCAGGTTAAAGGGTTTTCCCCTATTAAGCAAGTGCTAATAGTTTTGTCAAGTAAGGACGTTTTTCCCCATGGTCAAGATACTAACGTTTTGTCATTTAAGGGGGTGGGGGACCCCTCATAAATGGGGTAGTTCTCATTGACATAGATTTTAACGTTTTTATCGTTTAAGCGGATAAACTCATTAACAAATTCCGGAAGAGCTCTCATTCATTTTCAGAGGCTCATCCGGGGAGTAAGAGAAAGACTTGTAGACTAGATCCAGGAAGTCTTATGTCCAATATCATAAGAACATTGAACGGTCCTTTTCGATCCTCGGTTCTCTCTTGATGATCTCTATTCGAATATTACTCCCTTTTCTTGGCAAAGAGTCTTGGCAAAGAGTCAAGGAGTTCTTTTAAAAAGTCTCATTCATTAGAACGTGGACAGTCGTTTTCCTTTCTTTCTCTCTCCTCGTCGAGGAAAGATGTAGTAGAGAATTCGATGTTCAAATTACTACAATACTTACGTAGTTTATCTTAGCGTCATTTTGCTAACGCATGGGTCAAGTCATATACGCCTATCGTATTTACCTCTGAGGATAGAAGCCGAAAGAACTGTTGTTCTAATGTATTTATTTGACACTCCCTTCAACCTTCCAAGAGTTTTCGGAGTAAGAATAACTATTCAGGTATTGTTACGACAACACCAACTCAGATTCTGTATTTAGCGAATTTTGTTTCGTTTAAATATGCCTGCTTGAGAGTTTCCTTTTGCTCGATAATTTCATACCTATCCCTTCGTAAAAGGAGTAGCTGGCAACTCAGGCAGATAGTGCGAGACGATGAACAAGGCTGCTGTTACTGTGATCTACGCAGTACCGGCTAGCTCGGTGTCATGCGCGGTTTGTTACCTCTCTCTGCCCTACAATCATGGATTTTAGCCTCTGGTTGAGGAAATTTCTAGTAATCATGAATGAACATGCCTTCCGTTTACTTAGAAAATTTCAACAAGATATCTCTTATACTTGTTCGGTGCGGCAGAATTCTGTACGAATCTACCGCGGCATAGCACTATAATAATGCTCTCCTGCTTATGCAAAGCGCAGCCTTATTTAGGGAAGGAAGCAGGCTGAGTGAGGGAATGGATGAGTTTGCTGGGGACCATTTCCTCGCTGGAGAAGCTTGTTTTCCCTGAATAACAGCAATTCAGACTCTACAATTTTTTCCTCACGAAGAAATTGGAATAACATCAAATATCTTGTAATAATTCTAATTTTCTCTCAACGGCTTGAGGATCACCTCGGGTGAAAGCGAGAGGGTGCCAGACATCCGAACAGAGGAACAGATGTTCTGGTACATTGTCTGAAAGAATTGGAAGCCAAATTGGTCGGCTCTCCAGTTCCTCGAAGGGTGAGTTTGGATCGAGTGGCCCAAATCATCTCGGATAATTTTCTCAGCTCTCTCATAGCTCAAGAAGAGAGAATTGGTTATGGGCTTGGGCACGGAACGTAACGATCCTCAAGAGGTTCGTTAAACTAGTGCACGTCCGTGCGGGTCTTCTCGATCGAAGGCAACAACTACTGACGTCTGAGTAAATCCTCACTTAGAAGTAGTCGAAAGTGAGGAGAGACTGAGGGCGTCCTTTCGTTAAGTTTTTCGTAATGTTGAAGACGAAGGAGCTTCCTCTTAAGTTGTTCCCTTATTCATGATCCTAGAGGATTAGCTTTAGTCACCACATGTTGGCCTCTAAGAGGTTGGATTCACAGAGGTCAGGTAATTCAGAGAATTTGTCCCAAAGACCCTTCCCGAGAGAATCGGTGTAATAACATCGTCACTTAGTGAAGTTTCTAATATCTCTCCTCTCGGAGTCTGAAGGCGTTCAGACTATCGAGAAGCGATAAGATCTTCAAGATTATGGCAGTCTCTTGGCCAAGGCAAAGCAGTGCTGCCTATTTTCAGTGTTCAATCGGTGCGGGCCGTTTCTGGAGATAGTGAGGGAAAGACTGTTCCTCCAAATCGACTCTGTGAATTTCTTTATGGTTCTATCTTCCGTATGAAGTATGAGATAAGATAGAAGTCCTAACTTGTAGAATATGCAAATATGTTTGTTGACAGCCTCTAGGCTCAGAGATTCGGTTCTGTCAAACAACAAAGCTTCACGATCTTTGAGGTCTGAGGAGATCTTGAATTCTCTGGATCGCAGGTTCCGGCATGGAACTTAGACGTAGTCTGAGTTTCTGATGCAAAAGCATTTCGAACCTATCCTTTCTGCGAACTTAATCCACGTGACAGAAAGCTAACATTCTAACCGCTCTAGCCACGGCAAAGAGGGTTAGGAGCTTTTAGCCATCATCAGAGGTTTTTAGCTTTAAAGGACATAATGCGGTCTGTCCTCTAAGCCTTCCGTTCTTGATAAGAACGAAAACCTGTCTAACCCTTGACCCGAAGGCTTGGAGACCAAGGGTATGGCACAAATTATTGGGCAAGGGCATTAGAGAGTCCTGTGCCCTGTCGGGTCTCTGAAGTTTTATCTTGATAAAACTATAGAAAGTCGAGGTCAACGGACAATCTGCGGTGTTTCCGTAAAAGACCAGACTGGTTCATGTCCAAGAACACCCTGGCATTATAGTCAAGGAGTTCTTTTAAGAAGTCTCATTCATTATGTTTGCATAAAGATTGAGATTTTTTCTTAATATGAATGCTCAAGAGGTGAGGGCGCGGCTCGGAAGCATTTCAACAAAGCATGACACTCAGTAACATCCTGAGTGCCACGCTTTGAAGCGAAGCAACTCTGTGTTCGCTTCACACTCCCCGACGGGATGTGAAGACGACATTTGAGATCTGTAAGTCGCTAGGACCATACATATCCGTAGATATATTATTGGGGGCAGCAAGCAACACGAATCCTATCCTATAGAAAGGGATAGGTGTGCTTTTAACTTTGAAGGGTTGGTCGCTTGAGGCGCGTTCCTTTTTCTTTAGCCTAGAAGTTATGGAACTAACTTTGATAGGTTAGGTCAGGTGGTGGTTTTAGCTTCGTTGCCCTCAGAAGTATGGTCATATGGTCTAGTCACATTGTGGTCACGCCCCGTTGACAGATCATCTAGAGCGCACCAGCATTACAGGTCTCTACCTCGCTGGCAACTCTAGTACGCAGAAGCAGACTTTGGTGACAGTAATCACGAAGTCGGCTATGCTAACAGGTGAGGAACCAAAATGTATATCATCTACTAATTTAGTTTTTCCCAAAAAAATCCTATTCTGTCTCTCCCACCATCCGAAGGTGGGATTCAGCGATATTATATTATCTGTCCAGGTAAGTTTCATGAACAAAATGTTATTGTTAATAATACAATTAAGTTTGTTCATACTTACCTGGCAGATATATATAATTAAAGTGCCCACCCACCTCCCCTCAGGAGACAGTGGCACTGATAAAAATATGATAGAAAATGGGAATAGTTCCTGATATCCGCCTCCCAGCGGCGGGAATGGTACTACCACCTGGCCGCCCACTGCTGTGCCGCGAATTTTGAAATTCTGTCGGACTTCGGAGAATACAGCTATATATATATCTGCCAGGTAAGTATGAACAAACTTAATTGTATTATAACAATAACATTTTATCTTTCTTTTAAAGAACATAGTTTATTATTTCATCATACATAATACCTTACTTTATTACTCATAAATACAATAAAAAATTTTCATAATCTTATATACATATAACCTATTACTGGCACAAATTTAAAGCTATTCTTTTTATGTTTGCTAATTCCCTAGTCCTTACTGCTTATTATCGCCTACTATTAGGAATTATTGACGGCTAAAATGAATTAACTTAGTATATATCTGGCGACTCTTTCCTGCGACCTACGATTGAAGTTTAGCAGTAATCTGCTTACCAGCATAATTATATCTCACTTACAAATATTTTTTCAGTAATTGTTTTAATCAATAAGTGCAAGTGATTGTCCAATGGTTGTGTATCATACATGTGATAATCGAACTCTGAAAATATGTTTTGCCCCTGTAAGCTGCAATACTGAACTAACTAATTTATGGAAGTTAACTCTCCCAGTGTTTGTTTGCAGGACAACACCTTTCCCTCATATTTTTTTTTGCATGTATTGCATATATCAATAACATCATTTGATGGATACACCAATTTTCCTTTGGTTTTTAATTTGATGAGGGTGTGAAGAAAATTAGCGTCTGTTAACGTTATTGCATCAATGCAGACCTCACACTGTAAAGACTTTTTTAACTTAAAACAACAAAGCTTGCAATATAAGCTTGTATTTTATTTGAACATTTTGACAATTGGTAATGGTTTGGAATATAATCATAATCATATTCCTTGTCATCTGAATATGCTTCTTGAACTTCTAAAATTCAATGTCTTGAAACAAAAGCATTTATATGCCTTACTGCAACCTACTCTTTTATGCTGCTTGAAGCAGTTAATATGGGCACCGACTCTGATGGCAAGCAGTTACCACAAATGATATCCATTAAGTCATTATGTACAAGTAGCCTTTTGTAAAGCAGCAGAGAATTGTCTCGCTGTTTGATTATCATTATGGCCTCCCATACTTCTTACTTGACCAATATGATCCTGACTGAATTTGTAGGTCATCAAAAATTGCAAAGGCCCACCATCTAATGCAATACAGGTTTTTGTACAGAATCTGAAGACTTCGTATGCAATAAAGAAAGCCAATGAAACCAGTTTTTCGATCTTATTTTAAGATGTCTTTACCATCCTGAAGTCTCAAAGATCTGATATATGTTTCTGCTTTTATTAGAAAATCCTTAATATTACTTGCATTATTCTGATGGAAATGGGCTTTTAAATCTTTGGCATTTAGATTTTGAGAATTTGATATGTCAAATAAGGTGTTGAATACCATAATGAATTCAATAGTAGCTTCACTTCCCTCAAATTCACTTATTTTTCCATCAAGGCATTATAGTTTCAGTAAACGTGTTAACTTTCTGCGGATGAAATGGAGTAGAAATTATGTGTACCGTAAGCAGAGGAGTATGCATACAAGAAAACTAAAAGATCGAAGTAAAATAACATAAGTATCAAAATAAAAAGTGTTACACCTTAGTCATCACAAGTCGTGTACATACGGTCGACCCAGGGATTCAGTTGCCAGTCCCAATATGGCGGCCAGCGACCTGAGTGGCTTCACTCATCCCGCAGTAAGGCGTCTCCTACCATTATTCCTCCAAGTTTTTCTTTTCATAGGCTTATGCCCGGGTAGCTTCTTCTCTTCCTGTGTGATGTACGTCCGACGAGGCATTTTTTTTCCAAAAAGGCCAGTCTCATCACAGTTGAAGACTTGCTGAGAAACTGTAGCCTTCCTTGATCATCATCTTGTCGAACGACTTTTTAAAGGCTTCCATGTCCGAGCTGGCCGCCTCCCGAATGGATGCCAGTCCATTTACGGAATTTCTTGAACCACCCATGCGAAGCCTTGAATGCTGGGTTGGCATTGATGTCCCTTCTCCTCCGTCGTCTTCGGCCTGGGCAATCAAATCACCGAAAATAGCGCTGGCCTTGTGGCAGATTGCCGTCTCGGTTATCGTATCGCCAGCGATTTCTTTGTCTTTTATCCAGACAAGAAGAAGCCTTTTCCATTTCATCGTGCACGTGGGTCCTCTTGCTGGACAAAATAGTGACGCCCTTGGAAGGTGTAGCTGCTTTGATGACATCCTTCTGCTTAAGGATGGTGCCTATTGCCGACGGATTTTCGGTTGTATTCCTTGGCGATCACACCTCAATTGCATACCAGCTTCATACTATTTAATTATCTCCATCTTCGTCTCCAAAGAAAGCATCCTCTTCTTTCCGTGAATTTCAACTTCTTGGGACCCATGACTACGTATATGCTGTACGTAATTGTTAGTAGTACGTATACATATGTAGTAAAGTTCTCACACAACATGATAAAGTATACTACAACTAAATCACTAACGAATTTACATTAATAAACGAAATTGTTAGAACGAACGAATACCGTGGTGCATACGATACAGGTGATGCCGTGCAGTGGCCGAAGAAGCACGCCGCTACATAGATGCATCATGGGAGGGATGCTTACCAATAGAGAGAAGGATCGCATGGCGGTGACTAGCATCAGGAACCAATGGGAGAGCGGAAGGATTGTGGCGAGACTACTCAGTTGGCGGGGCGCGCGAGTTTCAAAATTGTTATTGGTGGTCCGGGCGAATCTCGCACTTTACAGCAACAACCTTTCGTATCTTGAACAATTTTCATATGTGAGCCCGTAAATTTTTTGTATTTGCTTCCGTATCTCGAGTTTTTCGTAAGTTGAGCCTTTCGTATCTCGAGATACCACTGTACTTGGTTTTGTTTTACAGTGTTATCACAAGAAGTGCATTTTTTCATGAAATTGATAAAAAAAAGGAATTTGTGGGTATTTCTCAGAAAAATACCGCAAATAGGCAAATTTTCCTTGAATAATTGGGGTGTATATGTTCCAGAGAGAAATCTGCAAATACAGGGGTTCACTGTAATTGGTTTGTATGTGAAAAAACTAATTATGTATTGTTAGGAATTAGATGTTTGAAAATATGATACTGAAGGATTCTTCACATCCTCTTTAAGTTTCTGAGAAGTTTGGCACAGATGTATGAAATATTTTGTAAAAACAATGGGTTTGTATCGAAATACATACATATATAAATTGATTTTTTAAAAGAATTTATGTGTTGACAGTAGTGAATTGTTTCCTTTAGTTGATTTTCCATGCTAATACCTAATGATTCCAGCTTTTCTCTTCATCTTGATTGTTTTATCCACAGGATGTTGTGTCTGCTTTACCTCATGGTGAAGCATTCAACTACTTTTTAGGAGAAGGCCTTGATTCAGTCCTTGCTGAATTTGATAATGTGGAGTTTACCCTCGGTGAAGATGAACCTGTTTCTCTGTCGATCTGTAAGTATTTCTTACCTTATCTTCGTTATGCACTAGTAACATATACAAAGGCACTAGCACAGCAAGTATGTCTTAAAAGGTCACATGAGCTCTTCCTAACCTATGGAAGTGCCACTGCTTTGCAGAATTTGAGGCTTGCAGCATAATGTACAAATAGGAATCAATAGGTTATGTAGTTTCCACACTTTTATGATTTCATATCACTGGGAACCAAAAGGGATGAACCAAAATATATTTACAGAAATGAAAACTAATACTGTGGTGGGTCACAGGTAGCCGTGGCATTCTGGTATACATGCCCCGTGACCTGGTATAGATGCCAATAGTCCCTGGATCTCACAAGTGTAATTTTAATTCTACCGTTTTCCAGCTTGGCGCTAGTAATCCTAATGTTAAGACCTCAGGTTTTGTTAGTTATGAAAAATACAAATTAGTTACAAATTTGGTATTTTTGTACAGAGATCATGGAAAATAATTTGTGTAACAGGTAATTTTTTAAAATTCAGAAACACCAATAAAACAGCCCTATGGATTATAGCAAGTTATCCCGTGCACTGAATGATAGTCAGTGAAAAAAGGAATAGTGAATACAGTATAAGACAAAAATGGGAAAGGTTGCCATACTTTTTTTTTTACTTTAAACTGTTGGAGACAATCTTCTTTTGATTTTTAGGATCTGACACACTTCAAAAATATAAAAAACATGCAACTGAAAATACTGTTCAAGATCTTAACTAAAAAATGTTTATTAGCTTGCTCTCAGTTAGGGGACCAGAAAGAATTTTTGCCTGTTCATGAAGTCATATCCAACTGGGTTAATTATTGATCATGCTTTGGAAATTAAATGTATGCATCTTGTATTGACTGTTAAATGATTTGAATTACAGGAAGTTAAGATCGGTAAACCTGAATTGGGAACACATGAATCATCAGGGAAATAATTTGTATCCAAGAGAATGCATAGAGGCGGGGGTCTTCATATTCAGCTCCTTTAATGGCCACTATTATGTGCACATACAATGGCAATGCACTGTTACCAATCAGGCTGTCACTTGGAAATGTTCCTATTATGGTTAAGGTAACCATAGCTTATTTGTTTAAGGTTTAAGCCATAGCTTATTTGTTTAAGGTTAAGGTAAGGCATAGTTTATTTTGTAATCTTTCTTCTTTTTTTTAACTAGTATGTAGTATTTATCTTCCTTGGGCAAAAATAGCAAATGGGGTAAAGTGGAAGGTGGATCACCATACTATGGAGGAAGGGCAAATTTTTAAGAAGTGTGGCATATCTGTTACCTTGGAGACACAGTAAACTGTAAAGCAGGTATTGAAAGGGCATTAAGAAAAAGATTGTGGTGAGAAGACCATGTTATGAATGCGCTATTAAAAGAGAGATGCGTTTTGAGAAATTTACAGGTCAAGGCTGAGATGGTTGTGACATGTAATGAGAGGGCTGAGAAACAGCCAGAAAAGTAAATGACATAAATAGGAGAAAACTATAGGGATTGTCCAAGAACTCAATAAAAAATGGAACAGTTGGAGATCAGGACCAAAAGGTTTAGGGTTACAGTGGTACCACGAGATACGAAATTAATCCGTTCCGAGGCGGCCATCGTATCATGAGTTTTTCGTATCTTGGACCGCATTTTACATGTAAAATGGCTAATCTGTTCCAAGCCCTCCAAAAACACCCCACCCCAGTAGTTTCATAAAAAGCTAAATTGACCTATAAACAATGAAATACTACAACAATTTGGACCATTCAATACCTAACTTAATACATACTGTAATTACCCTGTAAATAAAGTGTATTAGTGTACATGGTATACAAGAAAACTGTACGTATGTAGTAAAATGTGGAAGTTTACCTTTTGAGTGAGGCTATATCCGAAAGTGGCGACAGAGGAGGAGGACAAACGGCAGATATATACCCTTTACACTTAACTTTACGAAACATAAAAAAATGCAAGGAAAACATACATAAACTAAACTTTACGAAACATTAACAAAACTGTAACACTCAAACTTTACAAAAAACTAAAGTAGAATATTTTTTTTTTTCTTTTTTTAATTTTTACATTTTATTTTACTTTTTTATACTTTAGGTTTTTTTTTTTTTTTTTTTTTTTTTTTTTTTACAAAATTTCAACTTCATCACCACTTTCAACTTTCTGTTTTCTGGGCTCAGCTCGTGTCGGCCTATGAAAGGATCCTTAATATCATTCTTTCTAGGTAAAATTAATCTAAAATTACCAGAGAAAAACAAAATTAAGAAATGTCAGTAAAACTGACTCGCTCACATCTTAAAAACGAGTGTCGGTATGGTAATAGGGGCGAGTGGGAACACTACCACGAGACATTCACCAATTAGAACTTCCCAATCAGAATCCCCACAAGAGAGCTGATACCAACGGGCGCTGCGGCCGCTACTACTACTACTAGAGGGAGACGCCACGGACAGCAGCGCCCCTAGCGGGTCATCCTTCTATAATTAGCGCCAGCGTTCAGACGCAATTTCTTTCTTGTTGGCTTGTTGCTATTACGAGGAATTTTATCACCATTCATCATGGAACGTTCTGCCATCGCAACGGCTAAGTTAAGTGCCTCATAAGTAATGTTTTACTGTATTTTTGTTTTCCGGGAACCAGTATTTTCCTTCTAATAGGTCATATACGGTTTCCCGGTTGTCTCGTGGCGGCGCCATGCTGCCTCGTTAAGAATTCCCGGTCCTCCATACTGGGACTTCTTATACTTATGGGCTTACTATATTACGTTCATCGTTTTTTACATCGAGTTTTGAGCTAGGTTAGCCCCTTTACCATTTTCTCTTAGTTTGGTATTTAGGGCTATTCTTTGTTCCAGCCCAGCATCCCGGCTCTTGCTCTTCATCGGCTATCGCTGGCTCCGAGTAGGCTTTCTGTTCCTCGGAACAGTTTGCCTCCTCCTGGGCTTCTTTTTTCTTCTACTAAAAGTGTCTTTTGTCCATCTTTACGATGTAAATTTATTCTATTTAGGGTGTTAGGCTAGCCTAGGTGCGTGTCCCATGTATTGGTACAGCCTGGTTCACGTGGCCCTCCCACGGTTGTGTTTGATCGCGGCTTAGGCCACTTGCGGTCACGTGTTTCCATCGCACCTTCCCCTTCCCCTTCCCTCCCTACCAGGTATAGGGAGGCGCTGGGGACCCCTTGGTTGTCATGACAACCTCAGTTGCCTTCCTCTCTCTCTGAGGTGGCCAGGGGTTCCTCCCAGCGGGGGGTATAGGGCGACCTAATCATAGGGTACCGAGTCTCCGAGCGGGTAGTTGTTGAGACGGGGAGGAGTAGGCCAACCCCCCCCTCTCTCTCTCCCGCCGTGTTACGCCGAGACCCTCCCCCCCCTTCCCCAGTTGCTCAGCCACCTTCCCTTTCTATAACGAACGGAGCCTTCCGTCGCAGCCGGGGCACCTTTTGGTTATAGATTACTGGCTCCGCCAGCGGGCGGGGTGGTCACTACTAGTGGTCGGTTGCTTGCCTACTATATCCTTACATCTCTCCCCCGCTACCGGAAGGGAGCTTGCTTCTTACCCGGGCACTCTTCTAGTAGACGGGTGGAGAAAGGTTGATATTATTGTTATTTTTAAGGATATACCCTAATTTTACGATGATTTGTTTATTTTTATTATTCATATGTTTACCATCCCCGCCATTATTCGTCGTGGTTTCCTTTTACCACCCACACCTGGTTGGATTCTATCTCTTGTCTCCGCCGCCAGCGGAGCAATAGCCTAGGACAACCAACCATCTTGTTACCACACGTATTATGGCGGGGCTCTGGTTTAATCTAACTTTCTCGCTCCGGCACCAGCGGAGCAACTGTTAGGCTGTAAGTGTTCTCCTGATACTCATGTATCTTTCCACTTACAGGCTACCAACTGTCAGGTCCTGGGATGCAACGCGACGTTGTACGACCCCTGCGGCACGATGAGTGCAGGTCTCACACTCCATGTGCCACGCCATACAACGATATGATCGTCTGGCACCCGGAAGCCTGCGCCATCTGCTACGACCAGTCAGTCAGCTGGCGGAGGGGTAAGTCGATTATAGGCTTCTTTATCATTTTACTAACAACTCTTAGACATAAGTTTGTTAACCCCGTTCCGCCATTAGAAGCTCATCTCACCTTCCTTTCAGGCTACTGGTGTGAGGGAGGTCGCCCTTGCTACCCTGAAAGCGTGGGTGGGCGGCTTCGGGAAGAACGCCGCCAAAGGCCAGCCTTACATCCTTGACAAGAAGCTGGCCGTCCAGATCTTCCCCGCGGGGGGCAAGTCAACAGGGTATGTTGACCCCTTGTCCGCAGCCCCTCTCATAGCCTCCATCCAGCAAGATATGCCAGCAATCTTTCGGGGTCGTAGCCACACAGGAGTCGGTCCCGGACGTCGCTACCTGGACCTCAACATCGAGCCTATGGCGGTAGGGGCAGAGGATTTGTTGGTTGAGGTAGGTGTGTCGGGCGCCCAAGGTCTTTCCTTGGGCGCTCCTGGATCTTCTCCTGTCCCTTCTTCAAGCGCTTCTTTCCAAGGCTTTGTGGGATCTGAGATCCCTACCCGCTCTCCCGCTCTCTCTGTACCCCAAAGGTGAAGGGACAGAGAGAACCGAAGACCCTAATTAAGACGACTTCTAAGAAGTCATCTTCGTCTTCTTCGACTAAGAAGTCTTCGACTTCTTACCGCTGACGCGGTGAAGGCCAAGCCGAGCTCTTCTTACTTGAAGAGTTCTAGAAGCAAGGCTTCTAAGGAGAAGGGCTCGCGCTCCCAGCCGAGCCAATGCCTTCTCCGGCCTCCAACCGCATCCACTCCGGTAACGCCGGTGGGAGGAGCGGGACCCAGCACCTTTGATCCCACTGCTTTCCTCAGCAGTGGTGATGCAACAGGTGGGCGAGATGGTCGGTTCTCAAGTCTCCTCCGCCCTGGGGACGAAATTTGAGCAGATGTTCGCACAACTGTCGAGCACTCTGTCTCAATCGGGGCCAGTCCATCCAAGATCTCTCTAACAGAGTTAGAGAGAATGAGGACCGAGTAGCTGGGCTCTCTCAGGTCCCCCTTCCAGTCTCCCCAGTGCCAAGTGCTGGTATTTTCCAGCTCCCGCCATACGACTCTCTGCCAGCTTTCTCTATGGAGAACCCATGGAGAGTAGCCACTTACGCTCCATTTAAGGATGGTATGATCTCTATCCCGGAGTGTGGAACTCGAAGGATTGAGGACTTCGAGTTTTATCCTCCGGGTTTGACGCAGCCTTTCATCGGCTATGCTAGGCTGACCGTAGCGGCTCTTACTAGGGAAGACAAGATCTCTAGGGAGGATGTTCTCTACAGTAGGGATCATGCCCAATGGGAATGGGTTCACTGCCTTGATGGACTGGGATTGTGCACAAACACCAAGCTCCAGGCCTATAAGAGTCCTTTCACTATTTTTGCGACGGAAGAGGAGGCTTCTCTTCCGTTCGCTACAAATAGTAGAGAGGACTCTTCGGCAGTCCTCAAGGATGAGCCCATGCCACAGCTAAGGGAGGCGGAGTCTACTTCTCCGCTCTTCCCAGCTTTTGGAGAATTGTGGGAGAACTTGCCAGCCACGTTCACGCTTGGCAAGCTCAAACCGGACGACTGCGCCATGGACCAGTTCGGCGAGAAGCTTCCAAGGCTGCCTGATTCCTTGATTCAGGCGGAGTTTGACGCGCGAACTAGGTTTGGCAGGTCCCTCAATTCACTGATCATAACGGAGATGGCTGCTCTCCTCTCGTATGGTACGGAACCTCTGTTTAAGATCTTGGCCAAATCCCAGCTTCAGTCGGTTCAGACGGATGCTTTCGATTTCTTCCAAGCTAGGAGGAATTGCCGAAAGCACTGTTCTGCAGGAGTGCACTATTAGGCACGAGCCTAATAGACTCCTGGCTTCTAGCATGTGGGGAGCGGATCTCTTCCAGAGTCCGCTGTAAATGAAGTACACCACGAGCTGCTAGGCTCAACCAGAGCCTTAGAGCTAGGTGGGGTATTTCATCCAAGAGGAAGCAAGAATCCGTCCCCACTGCTGGTAAGAAACCAAAGAAGTCTGGTAAAAGGTTCCAGCCTTACCAGAAACACCAGCAACAGCAGCAATTTGTTCAGGCCGTCCCGGTTACCCAACAGGGACAACCTGCTAGTTCTAAACAGAACCAGCCCATCCTCCTGCTGTCTCCTCAATCACAACCTTCGACCTCCTACGCACTCTCGCCGGCCTTCAACCCTACGTATGAAGGTCAGGGCTACCCTCCCTTTAACAAGCAATCGAGAGGTAGGGCGAGAGGCTACTTTCGCCAGCGTGGCGCAGGAAGGGCGACAAGGAGCAGGCAGTTCAGAGGAGGGCGTGGTGGTCAACCCGCCCATCAACAATGAGGCTCCCCAGGTAGAGGGAGGCTGTTCCTCTTCCGCCACAGGTGGGGGCTCAGCAATTGGGCACAGAGCATAGTGTCCAAAGGATTGGGTTGGAGTTGGATCAAAGATCCTCCTCCAATCAAATCATTCCGCCAAATACCATCAAAGGAATTGACAGATTACGCGGAGGAACTCCTTCAGAAAGGAGCTATTGCGAGAGTCAAGCATCTAAAATTTCAAGGTCGCTATTCAGCGTGCCAAAGAAAGGCTCAACAAAAAGAAGGGTAATCTTAGACTTGTCAAAGCTAAACTCTTTCATTCGTTGCGACAAGTTCAAGATGCTTACCCTCTCGCAAGTAAGGACCTTACTTCCCGCGTGGAGCCGTAACACATGCTCCATCGATCTTACAGACGCATACTATCATATCCCTATACCAGACACTTCCGCCCATTCCTAGGATTCAGGCTAGGAAATCAGACATTCTCATTCAAAGTGATGCCCTTCGGTCTGAATGTAGCCCCCAGGGTATTCACGAAAATAGCAGAAGTGGTTGTGCAGCAATTGAGACTCAGGGAATCATGGTAGCAGCATACCTCGACGATTGGTTGATCTGGGCACCAACTGTCGAGGAATGTCTCAAAGCCACCAAAAAGGTAGTTCACTTTCTGGAACATCTGGGGTTCCAGATAAACAAAACGAAATCCAGACTTACCCCGGAGTCTCGTTTTCAGTGGCTGGGAATCCAATGGGATTTGTCTTCCCACAATCTGTCAATTCCAGTGGCCAAACGGAAGGAAATAGCAAAATCTGTCAGGCAATTTCTCAAATGCAAACAAACATCAAGGAGAAACCAGGAAAGAATCCTAGGGTCCCTTCAGTTTGCTTCGGTAACAGATATCCTCCTGAAAGCAAGGCTAAAAGATATAAATCGAGTTTGGCGATCGAGAGCAAACGCCAAATCTCGAGACAAGCTGTCAGTAATTCCACAGATCCTTCGCAATCAACTCCGTCCATGGTCACAGTAAGAACTTAGCCAAGCGGGTACCCCTTCAATATCCCCTTCCAGTGTTAACCATTCACACGGATGCCTCATCTGGTCCGGGTGGGGGGGATATTCTCAGTTCAAACAGGTTCAGGGGGACTTGGTCAGTTCAATTTCGCCAGCTCCACATAAACGTTCTGGAAGCAATGGCAGTATTTCTTACCTTGAAGAGACTGCTTCCCCCGAAAAAGTCTCATCTAAGGCTAGTTTTGGACAGTGCAGTGGTAGTTCATTGCATCAACAGGGGAGGGTCCAAATCCAAGCATGTGAACCATGTCATGATAGCCATCTTTGCCCTAGCAAACAAACACAAATGGCATCTGTCCGCCACTCACCTGGCGGGGGTAAGAAATGTGATAGCAGACGCTTTGTCCCGGTCAGTTCCTCTGGAATCAGAATGGTCCCTAGACGACGGGTCATTCCAGTGGATATGCCGAGAGTCCCAGGTCTCCAAGTAGATCTCTTCGCCTCAGCGAACCACAAGCTCCCTTGCTATGTGGCCCCCACCTGGACCTCTGGCTTATGCCCACATGATGCCCTGTCGTTAGATTGGGATCAGTGGAGAAAAATTTATGTTTTTCCTCCAGTGAATCTTCTCTTGAAAGTCTTAAGCAAACTGAGGACTTTCAAGGGAATAGTAGCTCTGATTGCAACCGTACTGGCCCAAGAGCAACTGGTATCCTCTTCTTCTGGAATTGGGTCTCCGACCTCAACGGATTCCCAATCCCAAGCTGTCACAATCAGTACAAATGAGGACTGTGTTCGCTTCCTCAGGAATTCTTCAGACCCTAACTTTATGGACTTCATGAAGTTTGCGGCTAATAAAGATGCTAATATTGATCCACAAAATATTCTCTTCCTAGAATCAGATAAGAGAGAGTCAACTATTAGACAATATGACTCAGCTGTTAAAAAATTAGCATCCTTCCTGAAAGAATCAAACACTACAACCATGACAGTTAATCTAGCTATATCCTTTTTCAGATCCTTGTTTGAAAAAGGTTTAGCAGCTAGCACTATTACTACTCATAAATCGGCTTTGAAGAAGATCTTTCAGTTAGGTTTCAGATAGATCTGACTGAATCTTATTTCACGTCTATTCCTAAAGCCTGTGCTAGACTTAGACCTTCTCAAAGGCCTACTGCAGTTTCATGGTTCTTAAATGATGTCCTCAAACTAGCTTCAGATACTGACAACTCGTCTTGTACATTCATAATGCTTCTTAGAAAGACATTATTCTTATTAAGCCTAGCTTCAGGAGCTAGAATTTCAGAACTGTCGGCTCTATCCAGAGATGCGGGTCATGTGGAATTCCTCCCTCAGGAGAAGTTCTGCTTGCTCCGGATCGTAGTTTTTTGGCTAAAAATGAGGATCCTCTTGCAAGGTGGGCCCCTTGGAAAGTCATCCCATTACTTCCCAAGACCCTTCTCTCTGCCCAGTATCAACTTTAGAGCCTTTCTATCTCGTACATCCTCAAGATCCTCAGGTTCTCTCTTCATGAGAGAAAAAGGTGGTACTTTGTCAGTAAAAGGTATTAGACAACAAATCCTTTACTTCATTAAACAAGCCAATCCTGATTCATTCCCAAAGCACATGACATCAGGGGAGTAGCCACCTCAATTAATTACTTTGCAACATATGAACTTTGAGGATCTTAAAAAGTATACTGGGATGGAAATCTCCGACAGTCTTTAAACGTCATTATCTAAAGTCCTTGGAATCTTTAAAATTTTCAGCAGTAGCAGCGGGAAACATTGTTTCTCCTGATACTGTATAGTAGTCGTAGTACAGATCCAGGTCTCCTTTCTACCTACCTCATCCAACATGCCTCACCCTATCGCCATGCTACTCGGATATCCTAGCCTTAGCCGCTGAAATCATACTAGTGGATTGTCCCTTATTTTTTGCTAGGGACATCCACACTTTGTACTGATAATGTACTTCAGTGTACCTACCCCTTCATTTTTATGCTAGGGTAGGACACAATGTGTTTGTATATTTTGTAAATAATTTATCTAAGTAAATCTATTTTGTTAAAATTACACTGCATTATTATAATTTACTATGTTTACTGTAATTTTAAGTACTTTACATTACTAACTTTCTTTTATGTTACTGTTTAGAATAAGTTAGGCTTAAGTACTTAGTTTATATGCTGTAATTGATTTACTTATATTATATCCCTCATTTTACAACTGCTTTTCATTTGTCCTTTTTTCCCTTTTTTCCCTCTTGTCTGTTTCTCTGGTACTCTTTCATAGGCCGACACGAGCTGAGCCCAGAAAAGGGATTTGACGAAGGAAAAACTCTATTTCTGGGTGATTGGCTCGTGTCGCCCTATGAACCCACCCTGTATTGTTTGCCCCCCCATGCAGGACACGATGTTTTTAGATTAAGGATTTGTCCCCGTAGGGGGTCGCTGCTGTCCATGGCGTTCCTCTAGTAGTAGTAGTAGCGGCCGCATCGCCCGTTGGTATCAGCTCTCTCTTGTGGGGATTCTGATTGGAAGTTCTAATTGGTGAATGTCTCGTGGTAGTGTTCCCACTCGCCCCTATTACCATACCGACACTTCTTTTTAAGAGTGAGCGAGTCAGTTTTACTGACATTTTCTTAATTTTGTTTTTCTCTGGTAATTTTAGATTAATTTTACCTAGAAAGAATGATATTAAGGATCCTTTCATAGGGCGACACGAGCCAATCACCCAGAAATAGATTTTTCCTTCGTCAAAATCCTTTTTTGTATCACTTGGTTCTTCCTTTTTGCTTACTCCTGCTAATACTAAAGGCCTCTTAAAAAATAACTATCCAAAGGAAGATTGCTTCTCCTACTTTTCACAATGTTCCTGAAACGACTCAGGCAAGCCTTATCGAACTGCGCAAGCATATGACCTGTGTAAGCCTTTTCGGGGTGTTTTTTTCTACAAATGATTGCACTTTGTCATAGGGTTGTCCTCCTCCTCCTCGCCGCTGCTAGAGAACTCCTCTTGAACGATGTTATGTTGCATGGCCTCCAACTCCTTCAGGTCATCTGTCGTAAGCTCCTTTTGGTGCTCCTCGAGAAGGTCGTTGATGTCGTCCTCGTCGACGATCAGTCCCATGGACTTGCTGAGTGCAACGATCTCGTCAAGATCTGGTTGCAAAAACAGTTTCAGGATCGTCAACTTTTGTTTTTCTGAATCTGCAGCACCAGCTTCGCCCACGTCAAATCCCTCGAAGTCTTGGGCGGATACGGCATCAGGCCAGAGTTTCCTCCATGAGGAATTCAAGGTTCGCCTCGAAACCTCCTGCCAAGCTTGGTCACTGAGTCGGATGCATAGCACAACATCGAAATGCTCCTTCCAAAATTGACGCAAGGTGAGGTTTGGGTGGTCGGTGATGTCGAAACATCTCTTGAAAAGATGTTTCGTATACAGC
Organism: Macrobrachium nipponense; assembly: GCF_015104395.2. Taxonomy (NCBI): domain Eukaryota; kingdom Metazoa; phylum Arthropoda; class Malacostraca; order Decapoda; family Palaemonidae; genus Macrobrachium; species Macrobrachium nipponense. Next base: position 21,449,178 of record NC_061103.1, read on the forward strand.
TTCTTGAAGTTTGATATCACTAGCTGGTCCATGGGCTGGAGGGGAGGGGGTGGTGTTCGCGGAAGATAAAGAACCTCGATGAAGGAATACTCCGCTAGGATATCTTCCTTGATGCCAGTAGGGTGGGCAGGGGCATTGTTCAACACCAGCAGACGTTTCAGAGGGAGGTGCTTCTCTTCCAGAATTTCTTCACTATCGCAAGAATTTCTTCACTGTCGGGCCGAAACACAGATTTACCAACTCTGTGAACAAAAGCCTTGTTACCCAGGCTTTCGCATTAGCCCTCCACATCACTGAAGCTTCTTCCTTAAGCCACTTTGTGGGCCTTGAAGACTCGAGGAGTCTCGGAATGATAGACCAGTATGGGCTTCACCTTGCAATCCCACTGGCGTTCGAACAAAGTGCGAGCATAAGCCTGTCTTTCATAGGCTTATGCCCGGGTAGCTTCTTCTCTTCCTGCGTGATGTACGTCTGACGAGGCATTTTTTTTCCAAAAAAGGCCAGTCTCATCACAGTTTAAGACTTGCTGAGAACTGTAGCCTTCCTTGGTCATCATGTCGTCAAACCTCTTTTTAAGGCTTCGGCCGCTTTTGTGTCTGAGCTGGCAGCCTCCCCATGCTGCACCACAGAATTTCTCGAACCACCCATGCGAAGCCTTGAACTCTGGGGTTGGCGTTGATGTCCTTCTCCTCCGTCGTCTTCGGCCTGGGCAATCAAATTGCCGAAAATAGCTCTGGCCTTGTGGGAGATTGCTGTCTCGGTTATTGTATCGCCAGCGATTTCTTTGTCTTTTATCCAGACAAGAAGAAGCCTTTCCATCTCGTCGTGCACGTGGGTCCCCCTTGCTGGACAAATAGTGACGCCCTTGGAAGGTGTAGCTGCTTTGATGGCATCCTTCTGCTTAAGGATGGTGCCTGTTGTCAACGGATTTTGATCGTATTCCTTGGCGATCACACTCAATCGCATACCAGCTTCATACTTCTTGATAATCTCCATCTTCGTTTCCAAAGAGAGCATCCTCTTCTTTCCGTGAATTTCAACTTTCTTGGAACCCATGACTACGTATATACTGTACGTAATTAAGTATAAGTAGAGTAAAAGTTCTCACACAACACGATAAAGTACGTATACTGCAACGAATCACTAACGAATTTACGTTAATAATTGAAATCGTTAGAACGAACGAATACCGCGTGCATACGATAACGATGCTGCTACCAAGTGGCTGAGGCACGCTGCTACGTAGTAGATGCATAATGGGAAGGATGCTAACCAATAGGAGAGAAGGACCTCATTGCGGTGACTAGCATCAGGAACCATGGGGAGAGCAGGAGGATGGTGCCGAGTCTACTCAGTTGGCGGCGCGCGAGTTTCAAATTGTTATCAATGGTCCGGGCGAATCTCGCACTTTCCAGCAACACCTTTCGTATCTTGAGCGAATTTTCGTATGTAGAGCCGTAAAATTTTTCGTATTAGCTTTCGTATCTCGAGTTTTTCGTAGAGCCTTTCGTATCTCGAGGTACCACTGTATGTTGCTATATGTGTGTACTATTCTTATGTCTTGTAGATAGAAGAAATAATATTCAAATCAACTGTTAATGCATATGCTCTTTCAACCAAACTTAGGTAGTTTTCTAGCTTCTTCATTGTTATGTGTATCTATCATCTGTCAACAAAGCCATGACAATCTCCCCACAGATTTGCTGGAGAAGTTTGGTAAAATCTACTCTATTTTAATTTAATTTATTCATTATTCTTAATTTCCGTTATCATCATATACATATTGTAATTCCTTTTTCCTACTTTTCTCTTGGAAAGTGTGTGCATGTATCTGGAACTATCCTGCTTGTTTAATTTTCACTCAGTGATGAGGCATTGTTTAGGAATTCTCTTTGTATTAGTGCTCTTTTTTTCTTCTTTTTTTGGTGTGTGCTACAACTGAACATGATGAATGGTAGTTAGCATACAAAAGATAGCTGATGGATATGTTCATTAGTTACTTGTGTGCAAAATATTGGTTGTAGTGTTTCTAACTTTGATTAATGATTTTTTTGGGATATAAATATACTAATTAATAATGATTTTCCCTGATTTTACTTACACTGCCTTGCTACTTGTAATTGACATATGTAAACTTACAAGCTGCATTGTATATTCCCACATATATTTCTCTTTTGTAAGATGTGGGTTACTGGTGCCCAGTTAAATCATAACACTATTTTTTGTTTATTTTCCAGTGAAGTGCGTAAACAATGATGAAATTAATGTAAAAGTAGTACAGTTGACTTATTTCAGAAATAATATAAATAAAAATGGGGCTTAAAACAAACCAGAAGTTTGTTAAAACTGAAGAGCCTACTTATCAGAGAGGTTTTGTGTAAGAACTTGAAAAAGGTGATTTGACTTATGTCTTGACACTTAATCACTTAGCCAGCTCAGCACATGAGCCTCTGTAGTAAGTTTCTTGTAAAATCTGTAATGTATTTATTAGTGTTGTTCATTACCGTCTTCTAGTGCGTTCCTCTTCTCAAATCACCTTGGGATTTATGGAACTCTTCTCTTGTGCCTTTTTGCTTTGCATAATGTCACTGAATGATTTTGCGTCCCTTACTGCTTGAAATCTCAAGTTGACTCAAGCATGATAATATTCTGTCTCCCATGACACTGTGTATGGTTGTCCTTCTCATCTCATTTTGGCCGAATTTAGTGTTAAGAGCTAATGCTTTAGAGATACAGTATGTTGTCCGTGTCTTCCTCTTCCCTATCTGTAGCAACTTGATTACTTTCAGGTTAATATATTTCAGTTGGTGGGGTTTCAGCCCATCCTTATACTGGTTCATCTTTCAGTATGGTCCCTGTTCCTCTTAGAAACTGAGTCTATTTAAATGCAACTTTTCCTTTTCTTTGTATTTAGAGTGTCAGCAGTTCATCAAAGTATACAATAGGATTATGATGAAACAAATGCAGTTATTTTAAAAATAATTATTTGTTTAGTGCAGTCCATTTACTTAATCAAATTGCCCTGCTTCCAACCCATTGGCTTTTTGCAGATGTTTCAGATTACACAAGGTATTATTCAGTTAATTGCTTGAGGCCTGAGGGGCTTTTTGTACATGAACTAAACTGTATTAAACACCTGATCTTTTTCATTGCTTTCTTCTGCAAATGGATTGATGCATCTGGGTTTGGTGTCCACCACACAAATATATTTTTTTAAAGTATTGGGCTTGTATTGAAAAAATTATTGTAGAGTAATGGTTGTATTGAAAAAATTACTTGGTTTTTTAAAAATAACATAATGAATTACTTACATGTTGCACCAGCATATTATACTGTTTGCAGTAATCCCCTACTGGGTGACCATGAAAACTTTTATTTATGTAAAAGAGTTAGATTTTCAGGTCATAGTGTTTTTTTGCCATACACTTTGTAAATATGAAACATTTGTTTCATAATCTTATGGTATTCATTATTGGTTGATCTTTGTTTGGAAGGAATTACATCTTTCTACTTTCAGTCCAAGAATTGTCATCTCAATGGACTCACTCCAGAGGAGTTAGTTAAACGGGGAGAACTGGTTAATGAAACTGGAGGTTATTTCATTGTGAATGGTGCTCCAAAGGTAATGAGGTCAGTAATTTCTTTACAGATTGTCAGTCATACATTGTATGCATAATTTATTTTAGTTCAAATTGTATTGTAAAAATAAAATTAAGGTTACCAGTATCATAGTGGCTGATATTAAGCTTCCAGTGTTTGCAGTTAAGTCAACATTTTAATTCTTTTATTGCAGAATGCTGATTGCCAATCGCAGTAATTATCCTTTGGCAATGGCCAGAGAAAGCTGGAAAAAGAGGCTAGAAGGCCTTACTGAGAAGGGTGTTTTTATGCGCTGTGAAGCTGTTTTGATCAGGTTAGAGATTTCAACTTGTTGTATAATTGTTTTTTAGGTTGTTTTTCATATGAGAATACAAACATTCACCTTTGTAGGAGTTTCCAGCTTTAGCTAGAAATGGTTGTTGTTGCATAGTAACAAAGTGGTGTGGTGGCAGGTACATGAATGGCTGAGCCCTGTCAACTCATCTGTCAGTAACTCGGCACTTTACATTTGAAAGTGATAAACCTCATCTCTCTTCATCATGACGGAGTAATCATACAAGGTACAATATAAGATCAGTCTTTGCTATAATCACAGATTTATGGGCAAAGGTTCACAACCTTGTATGTTTCTGAGGTTTTTAGAAGTGTCAGTCAACTCCATGAAACTATCCTCCCATCTTAGAGTTAAATATTTTACATAAAAGGCAGTAGATTGTATTCTCATAGGAACAAAGATGAAGTTTTCAAGGTAATTTGTATTTTCTTAATTTTACAACCCAGAGCCCCTTATCATAATCCCACTTGAACTATTACTAATTGCTGCTTCCAGTCATGTACCTTGTCACCAGCCTCTACAACTTTTTCCAGATGACAACTGGATTATTCTTATGTATTATATTGGTTTTTATATCAAGGAAAAACAACTTCCCTGTAAGTTATGGTAATACCTACATATTATTACCATTTTCTAGTTTATTTTGCACAAATTAAAACTAGAGGAAAGTGAGTTTGCTGGCAAATTCTTTAATCACAATTTTCAGTATCTAGTTTTCATTGTGGATGGTATTTTAGTTTTATATGTTGAAGTAATCAGTGTTTATTTTGAAAAAATTATTCTGTATTTAATAAATCAACACTCAAGCAGTGTGAATTTTTTTTGTTTAGGACTTAAGCACAGTTTTTCTCTATATTGACAGAGTCATGTTGTGAATATACTGCATTATCTTAATACTGGTGATGCCAAGCTGCAATTTATATTAAGGAATCAAGGGTACTTTGTACCTCTTGTCATGGTGTTGAAAGCCTTGATGGACTTCACAGATCACCAGATATTCCTACACCTGATAAGAGGCAGGGAGTCAGATAAATATTTTAAAGAGTAAGTTCTTTTTGTTGGTTGTTCTTGTTATTTTTTCATTTAGCTCAGTATATCCCTATTGATGTATGTATATAATGTAAGTCATACTGAATTAATTTCAGTTTGTTTTTCTGTTATGTGGCTGGTAGTCTGCAAAGCCCAATTATCCTTTATACTGTTTATATTATTTTATTTATATTATTTAATTGTCTATCCACTGTACTGTTACTACTTTTTAGTTTTCTGTAAAAGAAAACTATTGTGCCAGCTTTGCCTGTCTGTCCACACTTTTTTTTTTTTTCCTCACTTTTCTGTTCGCCCTCCTCACTTTTTTCTGTTCGCCCTCAGTGGTTTTTATTTTATGTAAGGTTAAAGTTACCCATAATCGTGCAGTGATATTGAATAGGCCACTACTGAGATGTGGTTAAAGTTTCATGGGCCGCAACGTCATAACAGCCATTATAATGGAGACCAACCGATAGATTCATCTATTTTTGGTGGCCTGGATTATACGCTGTAGTGGCTATCCAGAAAACTTGATTGATTGCTTCTGTAGAAAATATCATGAAAAAATAATGATTACATTATTTTCATGATATTTGTAGGCAGCCCCTGGTTATCAGTGATCTGGTTTTATCGCAGTTATAATCCAACGCTGAAAATCACAGAAATCGGAGATTTTCGGCGCTGAAAGTGCTCCGATTTCCAGTTATCGGCACCAATAATAGCAATCTTGTTGTGAATTGATTATGGAGGGTCTAGTCCTCATTACACTCACAGTTGTAAGCTAATTTATAGGAAATTGATTTGTTTTCAAGATATTGAAATATCTAATGGATTTTCAGATAAGATGTGCAAATATGGAAATGTCTTCAGAAATTGCAGTCGTCTTAGTGGAATGGTTATTTTGAAAGGTAGTTGGTTACCATATACATGATGGAAGAGATACCAAATTACTATTTGCAAGAGCTTAGCTGAAAGGGTTAAACGTGACATTGGTTGTAGAAATTACTGTGGAGTGAATAGAAGGCATTAACAAGTATGGAACAAAAAATAATAGATTTTGTACATGAACTTCCCTGCCAGATATATACTTAGCTATAGTCTCGACGTTCCGACAGAATTTCAAATCTCGCGGCACACTCCGACCAGGTAGGTCAGGTGGTCTACCTTACCCGCCGCTGGGTGGCGGGTGTATGAACCAATCTATCTCTCCAGCCAGATTTTTTTCTGTCGCTGAAGCGATAACAACTGTTGTCGTTTCATTCCGATATATTCTTCATTTCTCGCTTGCCTGGAGATTGATTTGGACATTTGGTGACGTATTCGCTCTATTTTGGCTTGGCATACGCTGATTGTGGACCACCCGTTATTGACTTTGCGCTGGATTTCCTGTAGAATGTCTTATTTGATTCTGTTTCCAAACTCCGGTTTTGTTAGAGTATGTTTGACCTGATGATGTAAGGTGGAGGTTACCGAAAGCTCGGTTGACCCTCACACTATCTGTGTTAAATGTAGGGGGAATGAATGTTCGTTTAGTAACCCGTGTCAAGAGTGTGAGGTTTTGAACGAAGATGAATATAAGGCTCTTTCTTCTTATACTATTAGGAAACTTGACAGGGATAGGGTACGTAAAGCTTCTTCAAGGAGTTCGAGCAGGTCGAGAATGAGTGAGAATGAAACTAACATTAATGTAGTTTTAGAACCTTCCTCCCAGGTCTCAGCTCCTGCTCCCCCCGCACCGAAGCCGTAGATTCGTCTTCGGAGGCGGCGGCCTCAAAAGCTTCCTTGTGTTCTAAGGAAGACAAGAATCTTCGTACTGAATCAAAGGTAGAGTGTCAGTGATGATAAGTGCAGTGTACACTTGATGTGGAGGGTGCGTCTGACCGGCTCCTTAGTGCCTCCAGGCCTAGACCTCTTCCAGACTCCCAGTTCCAGTGGAGAGGAAAGTCGAAAGCCGCAGGAGGGCTAGGGAGAGCCCCCACCGGGTCAGGCGTCCCCTCGGCAGATCCTGAAAGGTTTCGCTCCCAGGCTGCCTTGGATCGTAAGAAGAAGAATGTTCTTCGTTCAGTGTTTTTCGTCGTCCTCTTCTCCCCCCTTTCGCCGAAGCGTGGTTGGAGCTCTAAGGAGGCGTCACGCCCGTTGAAGGGGGCTGCGGAGGCTCCCTTCAGTAACGTTAGCGTCCAGCCCAGAAGACTTTTCTGATGTAGCTTCCTTGCAAGCAAAGAAGCCTAGAGATCCTGTGATCGCCCTCCTTCTCCCGCTCCTCGCGCTGAGCTTGCTTCGGAAGAAGATCCTGGGGCTACTCCTCCTCGAGTGCTAGCGGGCCTACAAGCTCAGATCACGCCTTGGCGGACTCCTTGGCATCGAGATCGCGTAGAAGGAAGGATTTGTCTCTCCCTATCAAGAGATCGAGGCGCTTTTCGTCGGAAGATCGCTCTCCTGTAATCGGCGATCTCCTTCTTTGAGGATACTTCTACACATCGTAGGATTTCACGAGAGAAACACCACTCCCACTCGGAGGTGTCGAGACGCCATTCGTCGGATAGGCGCTCCTTGGACTATGAAGATATTTCCCCAGATCGGATTCCTGCCTCGGGTAGACGCTCAGCCCTTCTGTTTCTCCTTCTTCTAGAGTTCGTGCAAGAAGAGAGAGTTGCTCAGGTCATAGAAGACTTATTTCGTCGTCTCCGTCTCGTCTTTCTTCTCCTCGCCTTCTCAGAGAACCTAGGGAATGCCCTTCTGAAGTAGGCGCGCTTCTCCTTCCGACTACTGTCGTCGGGCGTCGGATAACGTGACTGGTAGGCGCTCATCGCATGGAGTTCGCTCCTCCCCTGTAAGACATCAAGAGTCTAGTAGGAGCCCTGCGCCTGGTAAGCGTCCTTTCTTTTTTTAGTAGCTGTTCTCCTGGAGAAAGTCGCCTTGATCCTCGTTTGCTTCGTTCTCCTAGTAGGCGCTCTTCGTTCTCGAGACTCCCTACTCCTGATCGGTCTCCTCTTGCCTTAGAAGTCCAAAGAACGCCTCAAGCGCCCTGCTTCTGTTAGGCGCTCGGAGCCTTACAGACGTTCTCCTCCCCTTGGTAAGGACCAAGATCTCGTCGAACGCCCTGTTCCGTTTAAGCGCTCGAGCATAGCAGCCGCTCTCTGCCGTTCGTAGGCGTCAAGAGCCTCTCAAGCGCCCTGCTCCTGATAGCGCCCTATTTTTAGCAACGTTTCGCCGCTTGGTAGGCGCCAGGATTCCCCTAAGCGCCCTGTGACAGATAGGCGCTTGGCGCCTAGTAGCCGCTCTCCTCACGATCGGCGCCAGGATTTTAGTAGGCGCTCTCCCTCTCGTAGTTTCCCTAGGGATAGATGTGGTCTTTCTAGGGAAGGGAGTCCTTCCTCTTTTGCTGTTAAGAGTTTGTCTTCGTTTAGGAAGGAATGCGAGATTAGACCAAGCCAATTTTCGGATAAGCGTCCTTCTATTACGACTCGTCGTTCTCTGTACGCCGCTCTACTTTGGAATCTTCTCCTCATTCAAGACGTTTGTCTCCTTCATCGCACTGTACCCCAGCTAGGAAATCATCTAAGGATTCTCATAAGGATCCTCATCTCGTTCTCTCATCATCGTTCTCCTCTTCAAGAAGACCAGGAAGCCTCTGAGGAAGAAACTAATACATCGCAGCAGTTTCTTCGTACAAGAAGCTCACAGAGCTTCTCCTTCAGGAGTTCGGAGAGTCTTTGAGCCTACTGCTCCTCCTTCTCCACACTCGTTGTTCTCCACAGCGAAAGCAACGAAAGGATCTTCGTGTGTGAGAATGAAACCGACTCTTTCTATGAAGAAAGCGCTCAAGAGTTTTCGGTTCATGGATGCGTACTAAAGAGAAGCGGGGAAAACTATGATTGCCTTCCTCCGTCGAAGCTTTCAGGACGGACAGGATTTTGGTATGACAGGAGAACCCTTGGGACTGGGCCTTCCATCTTCAGCTGACGTAGATTTTTTGGCACTAGTAGACGCCACTAGAAGATCAGCTTTGAATTCGGCCAAAACTACGTGGGCAATGAATGAAATAGATCACATTCTAAAAGGCATTTTTAGAGTCTTGGAAGTTTTCAACTTTTTCGATTGGTCCCTCGGAGTCCTAGCCAAGAAAAACTCAAGGACCGGACACGTTTTCTCCGGAGGATTTGAATTGTGTCTTATCCTGTATGGATAAATCGGTGAGGGATGGGGCCAGCGAAATAACTTCACTTTGTTCCGACACGGCATACAAACCTTCGGTCCTTTTACAATAGGAAGGTACCTAGCGGCAGCTGGATAGGTCGTAAGCTTTCGAACAAGGGGTTCGGTAGTTAACTGCTTGTCCGACAGGCGCGCGCAGCGCGACTGGGAGGTAAACAAATCACTTTTGCTTTCGGCCTGCTGGCGTGTGGACGTGTATCATCGCCCTCTGCCCGCTTCATCGTCGTTTGCTTTCGCATGATTGTGTTTTTTCTTTTTCGATGTATCGAGTGAAACTGAATTGTAAGTACAATCATTTCATTGATTTCAATTGTGAATTAAAGGATCTTGCTGCACAACGCTCTCGCGATTACCCGAGTCCGGGACTGAAGGGCGTAATTGCGGAATTCATTTTCCCAGAATGATCCTCGTATTGTGTATGCTCGGTGCCGAGGCGGGAGCGCTCGCTCCGAGCGTATATTGGGTTGGAAATTGTGTAGATGAAAAAATCGTAAGTAAGTACTCTTTTCATTTATATTTTTTTGACCTGTGTGCCCGTTGCCGAACGAATACTATCGGCACGGAAACTTATTCAGTATGAAAGTGGAATCGCAAGTACAGTATTCTTTTTCATTTTCATAGATTATTTTTATTGTAGCAATACTCATTTTGGATCAGTTTCCGAGCTTGCCCGGAGATTGATCCTTCCCCCTTTTTATTTTGAATGAAGTGAAATCGCAAGTACAGTTCTTTTTCATTTTCATTTTTTTTATTGAGATTGCATTGTTGACTGGGATCAATGTTCGCTATTCACGGGAATTGATCCTTCCCTTTTTGATTGTATGAAGTGAAATCGCAAGCGCAGTAGTCTTTTCATTTTCATATATCTGTTGATTGCATCAATTCGTTATGGATCAAGGTTTCCAGAAACCTTGATTCATAAAGGTAAGGAATGAAACCTTTCACCCTTGCGCTCGGTACCGAGGGCGCAAATGCGCTCGATCCGAGCCCTTTTTCATTGTGAAGTGAATCGTTTTGCAAGATGCATTTTCATTTTGTTCCTTATTATTGATTGCATCAATATTTTATTTGGTTCAAGTTCCGCTCAGTCAGGGGAAATTGATCCTTATGCCTGGTATTCGTGCCGATGGCACGATTGCTAGGGCTCTTATTTTGTTGTTGGGTACATGGGTATGTGCGGGGGAGGGGAACGAGAACCCCCCGCTCAGTTCCCACTGATGACTCTTCCCCTTGGGGGGGGGGGGGAGTTTATCGGCGTTCTTCTCCTCGCCCGATCCGTCGAGCGCGGGGGAGGGCGCTCGGTGCCCGATGTACAATTGTATTAGGGGTCTTCCACTCGTTCGGGAGGGATCAAACCCCCGCACGAGGGGATTTCCCCTCCATTAATCGCTACTACTTTTATTTCCCCAGGTGATACTGCCACGAGGGTGGACCTTGGTGAGGTATGGGTCGTCCTTGCCAATTGCAGAGCGTGCTGGTGTCCAGGGGCGGAGGTTCTATGTCTGGGCCTACTGCGGTCACCCATGGGAGTGGGGTGACCCGCAACCAGGTGACGACGTCCCTCCTCACCTGGTGTACTCGCCTCACGTGGTAACAGTCTTGCCTACGCCGCTGTGAAGTGCCGTTCACCACGTAGAAACCGAGAGGGGGCGTGCCGCCGCCGGCTCGTGTTTGCCGCAGCGCTGCAGCGACCACACTTCCGCTGCCCTAGAACTCGACCCCTGGACCTGCCGCCGGTAACAGGATGTTGCTGGCTGCTGCTCCAACTTCCCGTGTGTCTGAGGTGCTGCCTGCGTCCGTTGCTGCGCCTGGCTGTTCTTGCCGTTGCTGCGCTGGCTGTTCCTGCCGTTGCTGCGCTGGCTGTTCCTGCCGTTGCTGCGCTGGCGGTCCCTGCCGTTGCTGCGCTGGCTGTTCCTGCCGTTGCTGCGCTGGCTGGTCCTACCGAGGATGTGCTGGCCCCGTGCCTGCTGTTCCTGAGATGCCCATACCTGCTGATGTCGTCCCTGTTCGTGGTGGTACTACCCCAGACTGTGGTCTGTCTGTACAGGTGCGTCCGGCCCTGTGGCTTCGGCTACAGCAGCCCCGGCTCCGCCCTGGATAGCAGATCTTACGTCTGTCCTGAGGAAGCTGACGAAGAAGAGGAGGAAGGTGTCGTGGTCGTCGTCTGAGGGCAGTCTTCTTCATGGTCTTCGTCAGCCGCCGCCTCTTCCCCTTCGACTTCTAAGGCTTTACAGCCGAGGAAGAAGAAGGTTGCCTCCTCTCCTAAGAGCTTCCTCGGGTGGGGGGAGCTTCTCTTCGGGACCCGTCTCACCTCGGTGGGACGGGAGGGTTTTTTTTTCTTTCTTCCGCTGGTCCTCCTGCTCCTTCGGGAGCGGGGCCCGTCTTCTCTTCTTCCGCAAGGAATAAGACTAATACGGGGACCAGATGGGGTACCGGCTAACACCGGTACTTCCTCGCCTGGTGTCAGTGGTTCTGCCACTGCATCAGGGTCCGTCTCGCCTCTCGCTCGCGGGAGGTACCGAGTGTACGGTCGCCTAACAGCGACCCGTGCAGCCAGGAACCAGACCTCTGAGTTCGCTCAGCGTCAGGTTCACGGCACGGGGCGGAAGACTGGTGACAGCCGCTCAGGCGACTCTCACCAGACCAGCTCTCACTCTCGCGGTGAACAGCTGGCTACCGGGGACGTGACGGTCCACGACCGACCACGGGGCTGAGGCTGGGAAGAGTCCTCAGTTCGCGGTGCCAGCCACGGCTGGAACCAGCGACGTGACGTGCCGTGAGGACAAGCACCGGTCTCACTGCGACAGTGGAGCCTGCAGGTCGCCCGACCGTCGCTCTCACAGAGAGCGATCGGGTACGGCAACCAGCACCAGCTCTTCTGACACTCGAGATCGGGGCCGCTGTGCTCAGTCCAGCCGTTCTCCACAGCGAGACGGTTCGACCAGGCCTGCAGCTCGATCGTCACCCGCGGGTTGACGATCGCCTGCAGCCCTCCAAGCCTGCTGGTTCTGCCAGCGAGCGAAGAGGGAGCGTCAGGTCTGCCTCTACCATACCTTCAACCTCGGGTACACCGGGGCCGGGAGGAGCGAGTTATGGAGGAGTGATCGTGAAGGGTGCGCCCATCATGATCCCACCACGACGCCCTACGTGCCAGGCACGGTTCTTGAACCGGCCAGGACGTATGCGCAAGTGGGATGGGGAAGACCGAGATGGCTGTCGCTGTTGTCCCCCTTCTTAGGAGGAAGGTTCTCGAAGATGCTCTTGTTCGAAGGACTTAACGGTCCCACTCTGCAAGATGACGTGACTTCCGAGATCCAGAGGAACTTTACGAGGTTACGGCGCTGATTCTCAGCACAATGACCTCGGGGAAGGATCGCCGCTCCCACCAGCAGAGCCACGTCTCGGCTCGAGTCGTTTTGGGGCCCCCCGAGAGGGAACCCAAATCGACGGGGGGGCGGCCGCGATCGGAGCTTGCCGACTGTGTTGCCAGGTAGTCTCTCGTCTCCGGACAAGAAGGCTCCCTCGGTTCTGGACGGTCGAACAAGCTCCTTCGCCTCCTCTACTGCGACAGAGGCGTTTCTACGTGTCTTCGGACATCGTAGTTATATCCCTTCGGTCCTCCTGAGGTTTCGACTCGACGAGGACTGGAATGAGTCGGAGCGGTATCGGCTCTCTCCTGTCAGGTCTCGATCAGCCCCAACCGGACGACGTTCACAGTGGAAGGACGGCGGATTCCCCCTCACCTGCTGCCGGAAGGGGGGGTGGGTGCCTGGCCAGCCATGGGACCCGGTCCATCAGCAGGCGTACGCTCCAGGGGCATCGAAGGACGTAGCACATTGAGACAGGAGATCAAGACCATGCTGAGCAAGAGAACTGTAGAAATCGGTAACGGATCAACCACCGGGCTTTACAGCCGACTCTTCCTGGTGGAAAAGTCTACGACAGGCTGGCGCCCAGTGATAGATCTCTCTCCCCCGAACGGTTGGTTCGCCAGACCCGGTTCACGATGGAGACGGCACGCTCAGTGCCTCGACTCTATCAGGGAGAACGATTTCATGCTTTCAGTGGACTTGAAGGATGCGTATCTACAAATACCCATTCATCAGTCCTTCGGAAAGTACCACCTCCGCTTCATCCTCGACGGGACGGTGTACCAGCTCAGGCCACGTTGCTTCGGTCTCTAACAACCCCGACCCACAGGTGTTCACGCAAGTGTTCACTTCTGGTGTCTGCTTGGGGCCATTCGCACGGATATGTCTGATGGGATTACCTCTCGACGATTGGTTAGTCCTGGCGAGCTACCGCTCGCAGTTGCTACAGGACAGGGATCGACTGCTCGAGTTCTGTCGCGATCTGGGGATCGTTCTGAACTTCGAAAAGTCCGATCTCGAGCACAAGCAGAGGATGAAATACCTGGGTATGCTGATCGACACGGTAGCAGATTCAGGGAGGCGGCCAACCAGTTCCTGTCTCGGCAGGAACAGGTAGCTCAGCAATGGCAAGTCGTGATCGTACACCTGTCGTCACTCGGGAAGCCAGTCCCTAACGGGCGTCTTCACCTGCGGTCTCTTCAGGGAGAGACCAAAGGAGAGTTGGTCACAGGCGACGGATCCCCCAAGCCTCCCTTGGTCACTGACACAGGAGGTGAGGCAGGACCTAGCCAGGTGACTGGACGACATGGAACCCCTCAAGAGGAGTCCCTCCGCGCACTCTCCCCCCCCCCTTCCCCCCCGGACATGCAGCTGCTCTCAGACGCATCGACCGAGGGATGGGGCGCACGAACCTGGAAAAGTTGCGGACTTCAGGAGTGTGGTACGAGAACGACAGGCACCTTCACATCAATGTACTGGAACTAAAGGCAGCGTTCCTTGCTCTCCAAGAGTTCCAGGGACCGCTTGATGAGACACTCAGTGGTGTTGATGTACGACAACACCACGGTGGTGGCTTACGTCAACAAACAGGGGGGGCCTAGTGTCTCTCCCGTTGTATCAGTTGACTCGGCAGGTGCACGAGTGGGCCGAGGCACACTCAATAGAGCTGTCGGCACGCTACATTCCAGGGAAGGAATGTAGTAGCAGACCACGCTCAGCCGTCGGGATCAGGTTGATAAGGACCGAACGGTCTCTTACACCAGGACGTGGCGGAAAGGCTCTTCGACCTGTGGGGGTGACCAGTCGAGGATCTGTTCGCCATCCGGCACACAGGAAGCTCCAGGTGTTCTTCTCGGCCGTGCCGGATCCATGGGCAGCTGCAGAGGACGCTCTTCAACACCCGTGGGACAACCTCTTCGCCTATGCCTTTCCCCCGTTCAGCCTGATTCGCAAGTGATCAGTCGAGCACTGGTCATCCCGAATCTCAGGATGATCCGATGGCTTCCAAATGGCCACAAGCCATTTGGTATCCGGACCTGCTGGCTCTTCTCGTAAGAGAACCGAGAGAGATTCCCCATTGGCACAACCTTCTCGCCCAGCCCACAGTCGAGAGGTACCACCGAGCAGTCCAGTCTCTACGTCTTCACGGCTGGCTGTTATCCACCTTCTCTTGCGAACGAGAAGCTTTTTTCGTTGCGCAACAACAGAGATGGCTGGAAACGTCCGTCAGTCCTCTGCAGCTGTGTACCAGGGGAAGTCGGCCGTCTTCGGTGGTTGGTGTCGTAGACGGGGCCCATCTCCTCTCAGAGCCAATCTTCAGCAGGTAGCGGATTTCCTCGTTTTTCTTCGCCGAGGAAGCTCCTCTAAGTTCCCACAGTCAAAGGATACAGAGCCGCCTTGTCGCTCCTCCTGAAACTGACGGGATGGACATCTCGAACTCGTTCGAGATCTCCTTGCTTAGTAGCAGCTTCCAAAGGTCTTGCCAAACCAGGGAACTCGAATGAACCTCGTCTTGCTGGACCTGGCATCGGCGAAGAGAGTACGGGAACGTCATGCAGATAATGATGTGGATGAGATGCTGCTTTGTCCTGGGAGGACGCTACGGCGCTATCTGAAGAGAACTCGACACCGCGGGCCCCTGAGTGTCGACGCCTCTTCGTTAGCAACGGGGTCAAAAACAAGAAAGAAGTATCAAGAACACTCTTTCGTCCTGGCTGCGTGAGGTCTTCAGGAGGGCGTATGAGGCTGATGGTAGTGACGACATCCGTACGTCCCGTCCGAGAACTCACGAAGTTAGAAGTATTGGCCCCTCGTCGGCGTTTCGTAAGAACTTCTCCGTGCGCAGGTATGGAAGGCAGTGGTCTGGTACAACCAGACCACCGGCAACTTCCTTATACCTATTGGATATTGCCCATAGGTCCTTGGATCGGTTTCCTTAGGACCCGTGGTGGCTGCTCAACACGTCGTCTAGCGAACCCAGACCCTAGCAGGCTGAACAGCATCGAGTCCTGGTGTGACTGTATGAATAGATAGTGATGAGGAAGTGACTGGCTTCTCTTGCTATCTTTCTTCCTCTCTACCTGTGGGTAGAGGGATACGGTCATCACCCTGCTGGATAAGGACGAGATGCCGGTGAGCTATACGACAGAGCCCCATCCTATCCCTTGCACGAGGGATGGGAGCAGAATATCCACCACTTCCTTCTACAAGGGGGGGAAGTGGATGCCTACAAGAGTCAAAACCATGACTTTAACTTGCTCCTGTACAGGAACAAGTTCTTACATTGCTGGTACGAAGAGATGCGCATGCCCCTCTCTTAGTACTCGGTCCGAGAGGTCTGACCATTGATCCTGCGGTGCACACCCCGATCAATCGGACAGAGGCTTGGATCCCTCCTCGCTCTTACGACCAGGGAGGCTTCCAAGGTTGGGCGAACACCAGTCTGTTTCACAAAAGACTCAGATTCCACCCACCAAGAAGTGAGTCTTCCTATTGTAAAAGGACCGAAGGTTTGTATGCCGTGTCGGAACAAATGACAATTTGTCTAAAGAATTGCATTTTTCCTAACTATACAAACCTGAGGTCCTTTTAACACATAGCCCCACCTCATGCCACCCCGTCACTCTGCAGTTTTTGCTTGGGCCAAAAGCAAAAGTGATTTGTTTACCTCCCAGTCGCGCGAGCGCGCGCCTGTCGGACAAGCAGTTAACTACCGAACCCCTTGTTCGAAAGCTTACGACCTATCCAGCTGCCAGCTAGTACCTTCCTATTGTAAAAGGACCTCAGGTGTGTTATAGTTAGGAAAATGCAATTTTTAGACAAATTGTCATGTTTGGAGCGGGGAGGGTCTTGAGAAAAGATCAGTATTTTGCTCATTTTTAACAAAGTCTGTCTCACATGCTCAGAGATCGTCTTTGCTTTTTGCCCCTCTCTCTACGCAGCTGTTTCCTAAACACCTGGTTCAAGACATTTCGAAGGCTCTCTCTGCCAAAGCTACGCAGGACCTTCTAGCGCAGTCTGCAAGGAGCCGCGCCCTACCTTCCAGACTAAGGACGGAAGAAAGCTAAGCCGACCTCTCAGGACCCTTTCGAGGGGCTTCTACCTCTAGATCCTCTTCGTTCAGAGGTCGGAAACCAAATAGAAGAGGGAGGACTTTTACGAAGTCAATCAAACCTCCCAAGTAAGACTCAGGTCCTTCAGACAACTGTAGGCGCCAGGCTTTTACAGTTTGCAGAAGTCTGGGCCCAGAAAGACGCAGATGCCTGGACCCTGTCAATTTTGAGGAAGGGCTATCTCATCCCGTTGTCTTCGAGGCCTCCCTTGACGAATACCCCGAGGGAGTTGACGGCCAGATACAGGGACCCCATCATGAATCAAGCCCTCCGACTAGCGGTAGATCAGATGCTGGAAAAGGAGGCAATCGAACTAGTGGCAGATCATCTTTCGGCAGGCTTTTACAACCGCCTGTTCCTAGTTCCGAAATCCTCAGGGGGATGGAGACCACGTGTTTGGACGTAAGCGCCCTGAACTTCTTCGTCGAAAAGAAGAAGTTCACGATGGAGACCACTGCCTCGGTGTTAGCAGCACTCCGTTCCAGGGGACTGGATGGTGTCCTTTGGACTTACAGGACGCTTACTTCCACGTACCAATCCATCCTTCCTCGAGGAAGTTTCTAAGATTCATGATGGGGGGAAGAATCTTCCAATTCAGGGCCCTGTGTTTTGGCCTCTCCACGGCCCCCCAAGTCTTTAACGGCCATCATGAGAATGTGGCACAATGGCTTCACCTAGAATGTGAGGATTTCGCTCTATCTCGACGATTGGCTTATAAGGGCCAATTCCAGAGATCGTTGTCTGAAGGACTTGAAGAAAAACCCTGGATTTGACTTATTCCTTAGGACTTCTTCTTGGTCAATCTGCAGAAGTCAAGTCTGATTCCCGCTCAAGAGTGCGTTTATCTGGGGATCCAGATGACTCTCTGAGTTTTCGGGCTTTTCCGTCACAAGGGAGAGGATAGCCCGGGGACTCGAAAAAGTACAACCTTCTTTAGGGAAAGAAGTATTCACAGTGAGGGTAGTGGATGAGTCTGCTGGGACGCTCTCCTCACTGCAATTTGTTTCCCTAGGATGGTTGCACCTGAGACCGCTCCAATTCTTTCTTCATCGGAATTGGAGTCGTCCTTCTCAGGATTTGAAGTTCTCCCTGTCATTTCTCATCAAATCAAGAAGGAGTTAGCATGGTGGGCGGATCCCAACAAGTTCTCGCAGGTACTGCCTCTTCAATCCCATAACCCCAGCCTGGTGTTGTTCTCCGATGCGTCGGAAACAGGTTGGGGGGCGACTCTGGGAACCAAGGAGGTGTCAGGAACCTGGGTGGGGGACCAGTCTTCCTGGCACATCAACAGGAAAGAACTAATAGCCGTGTGGCTTGCTCTGAAGGAGTTTCGAGTCAGATGTGACAGGAGCAGTTGTGGCAAATAAACTCGGACAACACCACGGCTCTGGCATACATCAGGAAACGGGGGGACTCATTCCTTCTCTCTGTACGAAACAGCAAGAGATCTTCTTCTGTGGACAGAAGAAAGGGGGATAAAACTTCTCACCAGATTCGTACAGGGAGGAAATAAGTAAGGGCAGATCTCCTCATGCAGGAAAGATCAGGTCCTTCCCACAGAGTGGACTCTGCCCCAAGATGTTTGCCAGAGCCTTTGGAAGTTGTGGGCAGGCCTCTCTTAGACCTGTTTGCAACTTCAAAGAACAAAAGACTGGATCTGTATTGCTCGCCCATCTCGGATCCAGGAGCAATAGGGATAGACGCTCTCCTACTCGATTGGAAAGGACTCGATGTATACGCGCCCCCCTTTCCCCCCTTCAAGATTCTGGGGTTGACTTTAAAAAAGTTCGCAGAGTCAGATTCCGCGGAGGATGACTTTGATAGCTCCCTTTTGGCCAGCACAAAAGATTGGTTCACAGAGGTGCTGGAATGGCTAGTGGATTTTCCAAGATCGCTTCCTCTAAGGAGCGATCTACTCAGACAGCCCCACTTCGACAGGTACCACAAAACTCCCCACTCTCAGTCTGACTGGCTTCAGACTGTCCAGAAACTTGGGTCAGAGCGAAAGGCTTTTCGTCAGCAGCTGCCAAGGCAATCGCTAGAGCGAGGAGGTCTTCCCCCTTACGAGTGTACCAGTCGAAGTGGGCTGTCTTCAGAAGATGGTGCAAGAGGAATAACGTTTCCTCTTCCAGTACTCTGTGAATCAAATTGCAGACTTCTTTTTATCTTAAGACAAGAATGTGGCTTAGTCGTTTCGACGATTAAAGGCTATCGTAGTATGTTGGCGAATGTCTTCAGGCACAGGGGCCTCAACTTATCTGAAGATAAGGACCTACAGGACCTTATTAGGTCTTTTGATACAACGAAAATGCAGTCTCCTAAACGACCCCTAGCTGGAATTTGGATGTAGTCCTTCAATTCCTTGGGTCCCTCTAGGTTTGAACCCCCCCTAATTCAGCCTCATTCAGAGACCTTACCAGGAAGACTCTGTTTTTGATGGCTCTAGCTTCCGCCAGAAGAGTGAGTGAGCTTCAGGCGATTGATGGTAATGTGGGTTTTAAGGAGGACTCTCTCATTTGCTCTTTCCTTCCTGGTTTTCTTGCAAAGAATGAGAACCCATCAAGTCCATGGCCCAAGAACTTCGAGATTCGTGGGTTATCTTCTTTGGTAGGAGAAAAACCCCGAGAGAACTCTTTGCCCAGTGAGAATGGTGAAATACTACCTTAGAAGAAAAGAGCAACTGAAAGCCAACCGAGAGGTCCTGTGGTGTTCAGTAAAAGACCCTACTCGTCCATTGTCGAAGAACGCATTGTCCTTCTTCTTGAGAAGCCTCATCAAAGAAGCACACGGATCCTGCAGAGAAGAACATCTTAGGCTTCTTAAAGTGAAAGCACAAGAAGTAAGAGCCATAGCAACTTCTCTTGCTTTCAACAAGAATATGTCCGTGCGAAATCTGATGGAGACAACATTCTGGAGATGTCAGTCAGTGTTCGCGAACCACTACTTACGTGATGTGAGAATCACTTACGAAAAATGCTTCGCCTTGGGCCCGTACGTATCTGCGGATTCAGTGCTGGGGCAGGGAGCTGAACTCATCCTGTTTAGTAGTATAAATTTTTTCCCCTTGTATTTGTTGTTGTTGGTTGCCTTAAAGAGGATGCATGAAGGCATCTCTTTAGGTCGTAATACTAATCTTTAGTAGTTTGGTTAGGTGGTCTGATGAGTGTGGCTCCTTGCAGTAGGTAGTGGTTAGGACCTGTTAAGATAGGGACAAACTCCCTTTAACAGGATCCGACTTGGATTCTACCACACAAAACGGGATCCAATATGTCCCAGTGGTAGATCCGAGAGTCTTTCAGCATCAGGTCACGTTCCCTACGCTGTAGCTCTCCAGGCAACGCAGACTCAGAGACAGTATCAATGAAGTCTTCTGCCTGAACAGGTAAGAACCAAGGTTATTTATATCCTACAACATCAGTTGTTTCTTATCTCCTTATTACTTTAGCTGTCTCTTACCCTCCACCAAGGGTGCCAATCAGCTAAGTATATATCGGCAGGGAAGTTCATGTACAAAAATGATATTGTTAAACTACAATAAAGTTTTGTACATACTTACCTGGCAGATATATACGTCTAATGGCCCACCCAGCCTCCCCTAAGGAGACAGGTGAAAGAAAAAATCTGGCTGGAGAGATAGATTGGTTCATACACCCGTCACCCAGCGGCGGGTAAGGTAGACCACCTGACCTACCTGTCGCGTGTGCCGCGAGATTTGAAATTCTGTCGGAACGTCGGAGACTATAGCTAAGTATATATCTGCCAGGTAAGTATGTACAAAACTTTATTGTAGTTTAACAATATCATATTTATGTATAATGTAGCTTTAATATATAGCAAAGAAAAGATGAAAAATATTGTGAGGCTTCTCTATATTTCAGCTTACACATGGTTTTCTTATTTTTTCACTTATGTTAATATCAGGACCCTTTGTTATGAGGGACATTGCATTGTGACATGTCAATCTGCTACCAGTCACCATTATCATGTTTAGATGAGTTTTGAAACATATTATATATATATAATATATATATATATATATATATATATATATATATATATATATATATATATATATATATATATATATATATATATACTATTATATATAATAGATAGATACATACATACATACAATACATACATACAGACATACTACATACATCATCATACAATATGTTATAATAAAAAAACACAACCTCAGGTTTCTTTAAGGACTGTTAGAAAGGGGTTAAATCAACAAATCTAATTTGAATATACATAAAAGGAGTGTACTTAAGAAGATTAGTTTGTGTTTTAAGGCTTTCAACAAACCTCGCTTTACCACCCCGTAAATTTGTATGTATTTATTTTGTCGCAGGAAAATCAAGAACATGATGCTTGGCTTGCAGCATGAAGGTCTCTATAACCAGGAGATGTGCAAGAAGTACATCGGGAAAACTTTCCGCCATAGGTTAACATATATTTTCCCAAATTGGTTTACTGATGAGCAAATCTGTGAACAACTGTTCAGGTATGTAAATTGCTCTCATGATTTAAGTTTAGAGAAAAGAGTATTTTATTTAGCATGTTGTTGTATCCATTGTAAAAAATAATGATTTTGCGATGAAAAGTTTTTATACTAACCAATTAATTTTGAATAGATGCACTAACTTGAGAAAGAAGAAACACCTCTCTGCATGTATTGTATGGGGACATTAGTCATTCTTATGTGCAGTCCTCCATTTGAAAAGTGAAAAGGGGGGAGGGTATAGAGACTGATGAGGAATTGATATGTATAAAAATCTGTTTTATTGGAAAAAAGATTTTTATTACAAACCCATTAATCAGAAATGGCTTGAATTGCAACTTGGAAGGAGAACAGCATAGATGAGCCCTTGAAGAAAACTCTAGGTGTAACTGTAGACAATGGAGTCAGCATTCAACCTCAAAATCATGGGTGCTTCCAAAAGTAATGGATTTTTTGTAATGGTTGAAAACCTAGGAGAGTACACTCAACCAAGCCTTGAAGACATGAAGGCTGGTAGGTACTCCAGAAACATGTCTCTGTGTTCCAGATTATGAAATGTACATTTTCTCTTTTCTTGGTAAGTGATGGCATTGATATGTAAATATGATGAGCTTCAAAAATTTTTTTTATCGGTCTCAGTCACAGAATTTTGATGTGTTGGTGACTCATTACAAACACTCCTTTCTTAACAACATACCTGTTTTGTGACCAATTGGACATATGATGAGTTGTCCGATCAGTATTGTACACAGTACAAGAACTGTACATGTATGTTGTTGGTTCTATAGACTACCTACTTATGTCAGTCAGGCATTACATAATTATCCAAGGTTCCAACCCATATTAAACATTGGCTAAGCTCAAGTAATTGAGATTTTTAAATTAAACATTGTCTAATCTCAAGTACTAATTGATAAAGGTTGCCTAAGTTCAGGCAATTCATATGTTTAGCTAAGTGATGTAAGGATTTCCTAAGTTTTTGTTTGCTATACTTTTTAAAATTTTGGTTGCCTCTCCATTGACAATCTCTTTTTCTTCTTGTTCTTGAAGCAGACAAACAGAGCTATTGAAGGTTTTAATTGCCAATTAGGCAATTCTTAAAATTTAAGTATATCTTAGTTTAACCAGACCACTGAGCTGATTAACAGCTCTCCTAGGGCTGGCCCAAAGGATTAGATATTTTTACATGTCTAGGAACCAACTAGTTACCTAGCAACAGGACCTACAGCTTATTGTGGGATCCGAATCACATTACAGTATATCGAGAAATTAATTTCTAATCACCAGAAATATATTCCTCTGATTCCATATTAGCAGAGTGGGTAATCAAACTCGCGACTACCGAATCGGTAGGAGAGCATGTTAACCACTCAATTCTACTATTATTCTTTTGTGTTTGTGTATATTAAGCTTTCCGTATGCCTACACAGGCTCATAATGAATGTCAGCTATTGAAATCTCAGTCCTCCACCTCATACTCACAAGTCCTCCTCCCCTCCATCTCTTCAGTCTCTGATGGGTAATTCAGACTTTGTACCTCAGGTTTGTGTTCTAGAACAGTGTATTCCAGTTTTGTGCTCTATGCCTTGGCCCTTAGACGGCTCCACAAGTTTTTACCAGAGTTCTCGCTCCCCTTCCAAAGTGGCTCCATCTTATGGGAATCAACACCTCCCTCTATCTAGACAGTTGACTTCATCTTGCTCAGTTGAGAGAGAAGTGTATGGAGGACCTTTGGAGGACTTTTCTCTTAGCCCAAGACCTGGGCTAAAAGATGAAGATATGGAAGTTCCAGCTGATTCCTTCTCAGGAGATTCTATATTTGGGAAGAATGATATAGACTCAGAATTTTTGGGTTTTCCCATCCCCCAAGAGAGCAAAGTCCTGCCTGAGGACGGTGAATGAGCTTCTCTCTTGAAAGCTGTTCAGTCAACAAGTGGATGAGTGTTCTGGGGACAGTGGAGCAGTTTGTCTTCCTAGGGAGACTCCACATGAGAGCTCTGCAGCTAGGGCAGGAAGAATTACCCAGACACAATTGTTTTTCCAGTGACTCCCAACATAAAGACTTGCTATGGTGGAATTCTGAAAGAAATTGT
The DNA here is from genome assembly GCF_015104395.2 of Macrobrachium nipponense. Taxonomy (NCBI): domain Eukaryota; kingdom Metazoa; phylum Arthropoda; class Malacostraca; order Decapoda; family Palaemonidae; genus Macrobrachium; species Macrobrachium nipponense. The sequence continues at coordinate 21,472,439 of NC_061103.1, forward strand.
CAGAGGGAAAATCTCTCCTCCCTTTAAACCTCAACTTAGACTACTACTCAAGACATGTCGGATCTAGATTGGGAGCTCTTCTAGGGAGCAAGGAAATCTCTGGAACATGGTCCCCAGAGCAGAAAAATTGGCATATCAACTTAACGAATTAACAGAGATACACATAGGTCTAGTAAAGTGCTTTGCGTTGGAGGTGTTCAGCAAGACAGTGGCAGTGTACTCAGACAACACCACTCTCGTTTATATCAAAAAGCAAGAGGAGACTTACTCCTTCTCCATATATGAAGCCACGAGGGACTTTCTTCTCTTGGCGGACCAGAATCACATCAAAATCTTAACATGTTTCATTCATAAAACATTAAGTGTTTTAGTGGTCGAGTTAAGTCATCAGAGGCAGGTTCTCTCCACAGAGTAATCCTAGATCCTCTGCTCTGCTGAGATCTGTTAAAAAAAGTATACTACTTAACAGCACTCGTAGGGCTGGCCCAAAGGATTGAATTTTTATTTACATGGCTAGGAACCAATTGGTTACTTAGCAATGGGACCTACAGCTTATTGTGGGAACCGAACCACATTATGTATATCGAGAATTGAATTTCTAGTCATCAGAAATAAATTTTTCTGATTCCCTGTTGGCGGCAGGCGGGAGCAAACTCGGGCTACCAGATTGGTAGGCAAGTACACAACCTACTGAGATCTGTGGAAACTGTTAGGGAAACCAATCTGGGATATTTTTTAGCCTCCAGAAACCACCATCTCCCGCTGTTCTGTTCACCAGTCCCAGATCATCTAGCATGAGTGACAGATGCCATGCTGCAGGACTGGCCGAACAAAGATCTCTATGCCATCCCACCATTAAGCATGGTGAGACAAGTAACCCTTAAATGCTGAAGCAGTATTTTAAAAATCATCTCCCGTATGCTGGTGGCATTCGCGAGTGAGCGCCGAATCGGATATTTTTTTTTTTTCAAAATCACAGCACGCTTAGTTTTCAAGATTAAGAGTTCATTTTTGGCTCCTTTATTTTTGCCATTGCCTGAAGTTTAATATGCAACCATCAGAAATGAAAAAAAATATCATTATCACATTTAAATATGTATTGTGATATATGACAGCGCGAAAAAAAATTTCATATATAATTGTGTACAAATCGCACTGTGAGCAAAACGGTTAAAGCTAGCGATTTAATTTTTTTCGTTGTATTGTACACTAAATTGCGATCATTTTGGTATATAACACATTGTAAAACAATCAAGGCAACACAGAGAAAATATTATCACAAAATGATGCATGAATACATAACGCGCGGATGTAAAAAAAGGCTGTTTTATGCATTCAACTTACCTGTCAGATATATACTTAGCTATAGACTCCGTCGTCCCCGTTAGAAATTAGAATTTCGCGGCACACACTACAGGTAGGTCAGGTGATCTACCACCCCGCCGCTGGTGGTGGGAATAGGAATCATTCCCGTTTTCTAAGACAGATTTTCTCTATCGGCCGTGACAGCAACATTGTTGTTGTTACTCCTGATTTGATTTTCGTGTTTTTTCATCGCTAGGCTCGAACTTTGAATTCAAGCCCTGAGCTTTTCTCTGATGGATCTCCATGCGAAAGGAAGAAAACCAAATTAATGCCTAAACGCAAATCAGAGTCCCCTTCCTCTTCTAGACCTCCTTCGCCTGAATCGATTGATCATCTAAGCCGGTTATTTTGGTGACATATTGGATCTTTGGTTTGGCATACTCTTTTGTGGACTGTTATTTGGACTTGGTTTTTGGATTTTTCTCACAATGTCGGATTCTAGCTTTACGGTTAGAAGACAGTGTAAATGAGGGATGCATGGTGAGACTACCGAAAGCTTCGGTAGATCCTCACACAGTTTGTAAGGGGTGTAGAATGAATGAATGCTCAATATCTAACACCTGTGATGAATGTGTAGGTTTGAATGAGGAAGGAGCCACGAGCGGGAAAGGAAAAAGAGAATGCTGCTGCAAAAATTCTACTAAATGTACAGGAGCAGCTCTCCGCTTTAGTAGGAGTTTTTACGAAGGAGACTCCCAGAAAAAAGGACTCTTTCCTTCCGATAAAGCGAACTAAGGGAAGGAAAGAAGAATCTAACGTAAAAAGTTGCGGATTCTACTCGGACGAGTATGAAGAATGCGCCAACCTGGCGCATCAAAGGCGCCAGATGCGCTAGATGAGCCAGAAGAGCCACCTTGCCGAAATGCGCCAGAACCGCCAGTCTGGCGCAAGGAGCCACGAGCGCCAACCTGGCGCAATGAGCCACGATCGCCAAATGAGCCAGAAGCGCCATCCAGGCGCCAGAATGTACGGACTTCTTCCAAAAGACAGTTAAATCAGGAGGATTTGTCTAGCTTTCGGAAGGATAAGCCTTTACCTGACAGGGACTCTAGGTGCCGCACAGGCGGCCATAGCCCTTGCCAGGATATGGGTGGTTCCGTGGAAAGCGATAGGAGAGGACATCCTTCCTCTGACAGGAGAGAAAGGTGCCGCACAGGCGGCCGTCGCTCTTGCCAGGAGAAGGATAAGGTCCGTGTTGCAGGATCACCTACTCTCGCGTAGGGACGCAAGTTGCCGCACAGGCGGTCGTCGTTCTTGCGAGAGTGGGGCAGATGTTGCAAGAGACCCATCTCCTATTGAAAATAAACAATCCTCTTCAGAAATGGAATTGGATTTGGAAGAAGTTTCGGACTCGGAAGATCACTCGGCTCCAGGCTTGTCAGATTACAAGACGCTGGCAGCCCTCTTACTTCAAGAGTTTGGGGACTCATTAAGCCCTACTGCTCCTCCTTCTCCGAGGTCTTTGTTTACAAGTACTAAGGTCTCGAAGTCATCATCTTTCATTAAGATGAAGCCAACCATTTCCATGAATAAGGCTCTCCGATTCGTAGGAAATTGGTTTAAATCCAAGGAGAAGGCGGGGAAGACAGTCTTTGCCTGCCCTCCTTCCAAACTATCAGGAAAGAAGGGAATCTGGTACGAGACGGGCGAATCACTGGGTCTAGCTCTCCCTACCACTGCCGAAGCGGATTTTTCGAATCTGGTGGATTCTTCAAGGAGACAAGCCTTGTCATCAGCAAAGATCACATGAGGGACTTCTGAGATGGACCATCTCCTCAAGGGATTGTTTAATGTCTTAGAAGTTTTTAACTTCTTAGACTGGTCCCTTGGGGTGTTGGCCAAGAAGACTCAAGAGAAGGGAATCTCTTAGCCCAGAAGTCCTTTATAGTGTACTGTCCTGCATGGACAAAGCGGTTCAAGATGGATCAGGAGAGGTGGCCTCGCTTTTTGGAACTGGAATTCTGAAGAAGAGAGTCTTATTTAGTTCCTTTCTGACGAAAGCAGTTACTCCTATTCAGAGGTCATCTCTTCTTTATGCTCCTCTTTTGGACCAATTGTTTCCTGCACAACTAGTGAAGGACATATCTCATTCTTTGACAGAAAAGGCCACGCAAGATCTCTTGGCCCAATCTGCAAAGAAATCAAGGACTTCGGTTCCTGTAAAGAGAGAGAATCGTACTCCTCAACAGCCCTTTCGAGGGAGCTCCTCTTCCAGACCCTCCTTTAAGAAGAAAGGAATACAGAAGAGAGGTAGGTCTTCATTCAGACCTATCAAGAAAACAAAATGAGACACCAGTCCTTCAAGCACCGGTAGGAGCCAGACTTCGGAAATTTTCCGAAGAATGGACTCGGAGAGAGGCAGAAAGATGGTCCCTTTCAGTGGTAACGAAGGGATATATGATCCCCTTTCGAGACAGGCCTCCCTTGACAACGATCCCGAGGGAACTGTCAGCCCAATACAGGGACCCTGCCAAGAAAGAAGCATTATTGCAACTGGTAGAACAGATGTTGCAAAAGGAGGCCATCGAATTGGTTCGGGATCCGCATTCCCGAGGATTCTACAACCGTCTTTTTCTGGTTCCGAAATCCTCGGGAGGGTGGAGACCGGTCCTGGATGTGAGCGCATTGAACCGATTTGTAGAGAACACAAAGTTCTCTATGGAAACATCGAAATCGGTTCTTGCGGCTCTTCGTCCAGGAGATTGGATGGTCTCCTTAGATCTACAGGATGCTTACTTTCATGTCCCCCTGCATCCATCATCGAAGAAATATCTCCGATTCATGATGCAGGGAAAAGTATTCCAATTCAGAGCCCTATGCTTCGGCCTGTCTACGGCCCCTCAAGTGTTCACGAGACTAATGAATGTTGCGAGGTGGCTACATCTAGAAGGGATAAATATATCCCTTTATCTAGACGATTGGCTAATAAGAGCAAAATCGGAACTTCAGTGCTTGAAGGACTTGGAGAAGACTTTGGATTTGACAAAATCTCTGGGACTACTCGTGAACCTCGAGAAATCACAATTGATCCCCAGACAGAACATAGTCTATCTGGGGATACAGATGGATTCTCGGGGTTTTCGGGCGTTTCCATCACAAGAGAGAATTGCTCGAGGCTTAGAAAAATCTCGAACTTCTTAGGGAAAGAACGGACCTCGGCGAGGGAATGGCTCAGTCTGCTGGGCACCCTTTCCTCGTTAGAGCAGTTCATTTCCCTAGGGAGATTAAATCTCAGACCTCTGCAGTTTTATCTCAAACAAATGTGGAGTCAAAAGACAGGAGACTTGTCAGACTTTTCCCATTCAACAGGGGATAAAATCCAACCTGAAGTGGTGGTTAACCCCATTAACAAAGAACGAAGGGGTGTCCCTCTTGATTCGGAACCCTCACCGAGTGTTGTTTTCCGATGCCTCGGAAACAGGTTGGGGAGCAACACTGGGTCCAAAGGAAGTGGCGGGTACCTGGACCAAAGAAAAGGCTACACTGCACATCAATGCGAAGGAGCTCCTGGCGATTCATCTAGCCCTGGAATACTTCGAAGCGGAAGTCAGAGGAGTGGTAGTTCAAGTCAATTCCGACAATACCACAGCTCTGGCTTACATCCGGAATCAAGGGGGCACTCACTCTTTCTCACTGTACGAAATAGCGAGAGATCTATTAACCTGGACAGAGGAGAGGGCATAATTCTGCGGACAAGGTTTGTTCAAGGGGTAAAAAAAAAACCTAAGGGCAGACAGGTTGAGCAGAAAGAACCAGGTACTCCCGACAGAGTGGATGCTCCACTCAGAAGTCTGCAGACAAATGTGGTCCCTCTGGGGAAGACCCCAGATCAACCTGTTTGCCACGTTCCTCTCCAGGAAGATAGACAACTTCTGCTCTCTAGAAGAAGATCCCAGAGCCACGGCGATCGATGCTTTCCTCATGGATTGGTCGTCGGCATACATGCCTACACCTTTCCCCCCATTCAAATTGCTGGGGGAAGTACTAAGAAAGTTGTGGCATCGGAGGGAACAAGACTAATTCTAATTGCTCCCTTCTGGCCTTCCCGAAACTGGTTCACAGAGGTACTGGAATGGACGGTGGACTTCCCCAGATCTCTACCAAACAGGACAGATCTGCTCAGACAACCCCACTTCGAGAGGTTCCACAAAAACATCCAAAGTCTCTCCCTGACTGCCTTTCGACTATCGAAAGACTGGTCAGAGCGAGAGGCTTTTCAAAGAAAGTGGCAACTGCAATTGCTAGAGCCCTTGCGGGTCTACCATCGAAGTGGGAAGTTTTGTTTTCCGTAGATTGGTGTAGGTCGAAGAAGCTGTCCTCTTCCAATACCTCTGTGACCGAAATCACGGATTTTCTCCTCTTCTTTAGAGAAGAGTCGAAATTGGCGGTATCCACTATCAAGGGATATAAGAGCATGCTCTCAGCTGTTTTTAGAAACAGAGGCCTGAATCTGGAAAATAATAAGGATCTTCATGATCTCATCAGGTCTTTCGAGACTACTAAATTGAGATCTTCTATTCCCCCGAGTTGGAACCTTGACGTAGTCCTAAAATTCTTGATTTTGGACAGGTTCGAACCTCCACGATAAAATCTCATTCAGAGATCTTACTAGTAAATGCATATTCCTGTTGGCCCTCGCAACTGCTAAGAGGATCAGTGAATTACATGCTTTGGACTCTCGGGTGGGATTTAAAAAAGACTCGGCTGTTATTTCTTTCCAGGATCTATTCCTAGCAAAGAATGAAAACCCTTCTAAACCTTGGCCTAGAAGTTTTGAAGTCAAGGGACTCTCTTCTCTAGTAGGTAGAGAGTTGGATCGGTCCCTTTGCCCAGTCAGGACCTTAAAGTTCTATTTAAAAAAGAAGACAGCTTCAGGGATGTCGACAAAGTCTTTGGTGTTCGGTAAGAAACCCCAAAAGACCTATGTCAAAGAACGCACTTGCGTTCTTTGTCAGAAATGTGATTACCGAAGCTCTCAGGAATTGCCAAGAGAACTCTTTAAAGCTGCTGAGAGTAAAAGCTCACGAAGTCCGGGCTGTGGCAACTTCCCTTTCTTTCACTAAGAATATGTCCATGAGAAACATTTTAGCAGCAACTTATTGGAGGTGCAATTCAATATTTGCATCCCACTATTTAAAGGATGTTAGAGTAACATACGAAAAATGTTTTTCTCTTGGACCTTATGTATCAGCGGATACTATGCTGGGAAATGGAGCAGACGCTGATCCTTAATTTTGTTTTTATGTTTTTAATGATTATTTGTAATATTGTTGTTGAGTTGTGGGTTGCTTGAAAGGATGTTCGGGGATGACTCCTTTCAATCTTAGTACTAACCCCAATTAGGATCAGGTGATCGGGATTAGTGTCGTGCTCTATGATCATGCCAATAGGCAAGGTGTTTTGTCATGTAAGTGGATAGGACCCCATTGACAAAGATCCTAAGGTTCTGTCGCGTAAGCGGGTAAGACCCCTGTAACAGACCATCAAGAACTCTTAGCATGAGGTCACTACCTCGCTGAGGCTCTTGAAGCGATACAGGCTCCTAGGCAGTAGCCATGAAGTCTTTCGCTAACACAGGTAGGAATCAAGGTTTTTTATTTTTATTACCTACAACATATGTTGTTTCCTGTCTATTCAGTAAATTAGCTGTCTCTTACCCTCCGCCAAAGGTGCCAATCAGCTAAGTATATATCTGACAGGTAAGTTGAATGCATAAAAATGTTATTGTCATGATACAATAAAGTTTTATGCATACTTTACCTGGCAGATATATTACGGTTACTAATGGCCACCCGACCTCCCCTCAGGAGACAGGTGGAAGAGAAAATTTGTCTTAGAAAACGGGAATGATTCCTATTCCCGCCACCAGCAGCAGGGCGGTAGATCACCTGACCTACCTGTAAAGTGTGCCTCGAAATTCGAATTTCTATCGGGGACGACGGAGTCTATAGCTAAGTATATATCTGCCAGGTAAGTACTATGCATAAAACTTTATTGTATCATGACAATAACATTTTTCAAAAATTTACCATAAATCAAAATATTGTGCTAGAGACTTCCCGTTTTTTGCAAAATGAAGGTAATTGATTGAATATTACTAGACTATAAGTGCTGTAGCTTACAATTGCAGTTTTCGACCATTTCGGTCGAGTTAAAGTTGACTGAAGGACTAATTTTTTCTATTTATCGTTATATGAAAATTTTTTTTTTGACAACTGTTAAAAGCTACAACCATTGGCTGTTTATTGTTGTATTCTACATGAAATTGCACACATTTTGCATATATAAAACTTTATGTAACGGCTAATTTCAAAATGTTGCAAACATTACGACAATCGGACGAAAAAATTATTTTTCAGAAGAGTTACTGCGCGGAGTAAGGAAAAAGTTTATTTCTTAAATTCACCATAAATCGAAATATTGTGCTAGAGACTTCCAATTTGTTGCAAAATAAAGGTAAATGATTGAATATTACTAGAATGTAATAGTTTTACCTTACAATTGGGTTTTTTTACCATTTCGGTCGAGTCAAAGTTGACCGAAGGTTGAAATTTTGGCACTTTATCGTTATTTATAGGAAAATATTTCAAAACTGATAAAAGATACAACCATGGGTTGTTTTTTTGTTGTATTCTACGTAAAATTGCGCACATTTTCATATATAAAACTCTATGTAACGGCTAATTTAAAATGGTACAAACATTACGATAATTGGACGAAAAAATTTCTGATTTTTTTGGAAGAGTTACTGCGCTGACGTAAGGAAAATGGTTTTTTTTTTTTTCATTAATTCACCATAAACCAAAATACTATTGTGCTTTTTTTCATTAATTCACCATAAATCAAAATATTGTGCTTTTTTTTTCATTAATTCACCATAAATCAAAATATTGTGCTAGAGACTTCCAATTTGTTGCAAAATAAAGGTAAATGATTGAATATTACTAGAATGTAAGAGTTTTAGCTTACAATTGCGTTTTTTTACCATTTCGGTCGAGTGAAAGTTGACCGAAGGTTGATATTGTGGCACTTATCGTTATTTATATGAAAATATTTCAAAACTGATGAAAACTACAACCATGGGTTGTTTTTGGTTGTATTCTACATGAAATTGCGCACATTTCCATAATATAAAACTTTATGTAACGGCTGATTTAAAATGTGCAAACATTATGACAATTGGACGAAAAAATTTATGATTTTTTCAGAAGAGTTACCGCGCGGTCGTAAGAAAAAAAAAATTTCATAAATTCACCATATATCGAAATATTGTGCTAGAGACTTCCAATTTG
>NC_061103.1:21481595-21530899 GCF_015104395.2 Macrobrachium nipponense
CTCTCTCCCCTGGTTTGATTGACTACCGAACCGTATCTCTGCCCAACAATCATGGGACTTAGGTCTCTGATTAACGGGGATTCTCGCAATAATGAAGGACCATCTACTGCTGTGACGCTCGATTTCATCGCCTTCAACATTGCGAGAATTTTCAACAGAGATATCTCTTGGACTCTTTCATCTTTCTGTTTACCGCACGGTAACAGAAGTCTGTACTAGTCACACCGCTGCATCGCACCGCGATAATGCGAATGATTTTTGCAGACATCTGAGTTTGTCTTCAAATATCTCGTATTCGTAGGTGTGCAATTATTCATTGCTCGCCCCGAATTAACAGATATGTCAGAAGACATCGCCTACTCTCCGACCTGACAGCTCTACTTCCAAATGTTCAGCCCATGAGAAGCAGTTTCTTCAGGCAGTATTTCCCTGTCTTCATTACTGAAAAGCGCTCCGCTTTTATTGCAACTACGATCCTCACCGGACAGCAATGAATAGCGGTTAGCGTTCTCAGTCTTTGTAGCACAGGTTCAGAATATTGAGAATCTTCTCTCGGTTCAGCTGTGAAGACGTAGGTTGCATTTTCTGTACACCTTCGTCTTCAACGACACATAGTGGTTGTTTTCTCCTTAGCCGAGAATCAACTATACTATGAGATATCTTGCCATCAGGGACCTCGGTCTCTAGAAGGCATTGACTTTCGCCTGTTGGCACATGCCTTAAGAGAGTCATCACCTTGCCTTCTGGCATCGGTGACGAACAAATTATTTGTTTAGTCTCTTGGCATAACCCTTTTAAGGCGAAGGTCACGTGACTTGCTCGGGGGCTTGGACAACTTGCTTCCTACCGAACGCAGTCAGTTGGCAGCTGTCAGAGCGCCCAAGTCTGTTACGAACTTCGCTGTGGACTTAGTTCGGTTGTTCCATAACAGTCTTTTCTTCGTCCTAACGCTTGTCACAGTACCCATACCATCGACACCCACCATTGAGTGTCGGTGTCCTATCCACTACCGAGAAGAACAACTTCGCTGCAGACGGATAGACCAGTATGGGTACAGGACATCACCGAAGTCGAGAAGAGGGTAGGTCATACGACCATTCCCTTCTTTTCCTCTGAGGTAATTGCATGACTTTTCCTGCGAAGTCAAGCATCCAGGGGATGGGGATTCGTGACGCTCGATTTCGTACCGAATTCGCTAGCGAAGACTCTGAACCCTTCGGTTCCTGACGATCGGTTAGAGTCCTTCACAATCCCTCCCTAATGGACTTCACCGCCTTCGATGCGAAGGAGATGCTGCTTTTGTCCTGTGATAGCGCGACCGCGCTTTCTGAAGAAACTCGACATCCCAGGCTGAGTGTTGAAGACTCTTCGTCAGCACCAAGATGACCTAGAAGTACGACACGCCCATTTTCGAGTTACACAAGAACTTCTCCGTTTGGGGCGCAGTACTGAAGGCAGGGGTTGGTAACAACCACACCACTGGCACCTCCTTCTACCTTTTGGATATTGCCCACAGGTCCTTGGATCGTTTTCCTTGGGACCCGTGTGGCTGCTCAACACGTTGTGTAGCTAACCCAGACCCTAGCAGGCTGAACAGCATCGAGTCCTGGTGTGACTGTAAGAATAGATAAGTGAATGAGAGAGTGACTGGCTTCTCTTCCTATCTTTTTCTCCCCCTCTACCTGTGGGTAGAGGGATACGGTCATCACCTTGCTGGATAAGGACGAGATGCCGGTGAGCTACTCGACAGAGCCCCATCCCTATCCCTTTCACTAGGGATGGGAGCGAATATCCACCACTTCCTCCTACAAGGGGGGGGAAGTGGATGCCAACAAGAAACAGACAAACCATAACTTTATGTTGCCTCTTGGCATAGGAACTTGTTCTTGTTTGGCTGGTACGAAGAGATACGCTTGCCTCTCTCTTAGTACTTGGTCCAGAGGTCTGACCATTGATCCTGCGGTGCACACCCCGATCAATCGGACAGAGGCTTGGATCCCTCCCTCGCTCTTTACGACCAGGGAGGCATTTCCAAGGTTGGGCGAACACCAGTCTGTTCACAAAAGACTCAGATTCCTCCCACCAAGAAGTGAGTCTTCCTATTGTAAAAGGACCGAAGGTTTGTATGCCGTGTCGGAACAAATGACAATTTGTCCAAAATTGCATTTTTCCTAACTATACAAACCTGAGGTCCTTTTAACACATAGTCCCACCTCATGCCAACCCCTCACTCTGCAGTTTTTGCTTGGGCCAAAAGCAAAACAGTGATTTGTTTACCTCCCAGTCGCGCGCGCGCGCGCGCCTGTCGGACAAGCAGTTAACTACCGAACCCCTTGTTCGAAAGCTTACGACCTATCCAGCTGCCGCTAGTACCTTCCTATTGTAAAAGGACCTCAGGTTTGTATAGTTAGGAAAAAATGCAATTTTGGACAAATTGTCATGTTTCTAACGTTTTTCGTACATCTGCTCTGAAAACCATAGAGGAACGAATACGGAAAAGTGCAGAGGAACGACTACTTTTTTTTTTTTTTGCTTTTTTGTTTTTGCTAGCACTTTTCATTGATTGCAGTCTTTATTAGTATTTTGAATTTCTTTAATAATCGTATGCCAGAAATAAATGTAACCTTTAATGTTTGCATGCTTTAATGTTGCATGCTAAGAATGGCAAAATCATCGTTGCCACATTAGTGGAGGCTTCACACATACGCCGTTCCATTATTATAAACTGTTTCCATGAATTCTAGTTGTCATAGTAATGCAATAATGATAAAATTGCTTAATATTATGTATATATACTTCCAATACATAGCCTAATTCAACCAATTTCAACGTTTTGTGTGTAGTCTTATACCCCAGTTTGGAGGGTCAACACATACCGAATGGCAACAGAGAGAGAGAGAGAGAGAAAAGAGAGGGAACGAGAGAGAGAGGAAGAGAGGAGAGAGGAGAGAAGAAAGAAAGGAGGAAAGGGGAAGGCGGAAGGAACGAAGAAGAAAAGGGATGGCGGTGGGAGGGGGGGGGGGGGGGAGGGTAGGTGGAGCTTATACACGTGTTCGTATCCATTTCTGCATAACGGAGTTTTTGTCTCTTGGTACAAGGACAAGTGTCGTTATTCTTTACGATTAGTGATTCACGATACCCTTATAAATTACGGCACTGGGTGTAATGCACTATAGCAAAATCTCGTTCTGTTACGAGTGTTTCGTTACAGAAATAGGTATTGCCCAAAAACGTGCTTGCACTGTCTCTGAAACCATAGTAGATATGCTGCTTAGTTGTCAATCAAGTTTTTATAACCAAGTATTTTTTACAAGCTAGCTATTGAATAAATTTGTATTTTCTCAGTCAAAACATATGCCCCTCAATGCTAACTTTCCTCTTTTTAACGAATTTCTGGTCATTGCAAATTCGGCCCCATAATTTCTTATGGTGCGAAAACAGACAGAGGCCCATGGACCGAAAACGATTGCGTCACACTACGGCGATAATCCAGCAGTAAAACATCTTCATATATCCAAAAAGTAAATAATAAAGATATATATGCGCATTACGATTATAACAATTACATGTATAGCTGATAACAATCTGCATGAATAACTGGTAAACTGTTCATGCAATGACAGTTGAGTATAGCAATTATTTACAATAGGTACGAAAGTCAAGATGTCGTGACGTCATAATACAGAACTTAAAAGAACGTTCTAATTCAGAAAAATAATTACTTAAATTGAGTCAGAGTCGAGTTACTTTTTCAATAACGAAGATTTTCAAATTAATCATAATAAATATGTAAAATATTGATGTTTTACTACTTATTTAAAAATTAGCTAAGAGCACGCTTCTCGTCATCTTCTAAACCAAAAACAGCTGTTTACTCCAGGCTTGTTGTTGGTGAGAAATCGTGTTTCGATTGTTGTGATAAAAGTGCTCCAGCGTCTGTGGGTACAAGTGGTGTGCGGATTTATCACAGGAAATGGAAAGTTTGTTGACACAAGCGACTCCGTAAACATCGAGATGGCGTCAATCTTCGAAACATTTTTAGTTGTAAGTAAAAATTTCTAAAGCGTTTTAGTGAGATTTCCACTGCCGTGGGCGCCATTTTCAGTACCCTCTGTTTAAATTTAAAATTTGGCCTTAATTTCTAACTTTGGAGAAAATACTTACTTCGAAAGGAGAGTAGAGGTCTTTAGCTCCGTTTCACACCAACAACAAGTCGCGACTGATGCCATCTCGGGTGTCAGGACGCGTTATAATGTACTTTTTCGGAGGGTGGCAAGCGTTGAATGTAGGTGGCCTGGTTGGCCTGCTGTGATATTCTACCCTATGAAAGCCCTATACGAACTAAAATAAGCATGTGACGCTCTTCGTATAATAGGGTAAAAAACCGCATGGTACAGGGGTGGACCATGTACGATCAATGTGTTCAACCCCAAAAAAAGTACATTATAACGCGTCCTGACATCGGACATGGGCATCAGACGCGACTTGTTGTTGGTGAGAAACGGAGCTAAAGACCTCTACTCCGGTGTCAGGACGCGTTATAATGTACTTTTTCTTGGGGTTGTACACATTGATCGTACATGGTCCACCCCTGTACATGCGGGTTGTTTACCCTATGTTTTCAAGGGCAGTTTTGAAATCCAATATGGCGGCTACCGTGGGGGATGTACAGGTTCTGATCAGTGACGACAATCATCTTCCCAGCCTTCCAGCAATCATATGAACAATGTTAGTGTATGTACCTATGTAACGTTTATTGAGCTTACTCAAGATTGCAGTTGTAATCAGCACAATAAAACAACATTTTGTTGCCTAGGTAGTATATTACTGAAAGTATATGAAACTTTTTATTCCCGGGGTCATGGTTTGAACTGAATTCATTCTTACCTTGTAATCGGTGGTTTTTATCATTACTGCCATCACAACTGAAACTCCACAGTGCTTATTTGATTGTTATTATACACATTTTGGTCTCAATTCACTCCACATTGCAATTTAAACAAGTTGCTGTTCCTGGTTCCTAAGCGCATGCGCCACAAACACAGTTACAAACAGCAGACGACGAAACTGCAAAGTTTTAGCTACCTATTCCCTAAATTGTTTACTTTACTCGTTATTTAGTTCAAATTTACTTTGTTATTTAAAAATTTTAATTTAATTCATGTACCTATATTATCCCTTTTTTGCAACCAAATTACCCCGAAAAATTACAGATATTTCTAAAGTAGATAATATCAAATGTTTGTTCCGACACGGAATACAAACCTTTCGGTCCTTTTACAATAGGAAGGTTACTAGCGGCAGCTGGATAGGTCGTAAGCTTTCGAACAAGGGGTTCGGTAGTTAACCGCTTGTCCGACAGTGCGCGCGCCGTGTGACTGGGAGGCGAAGAATCACTTTTGCTTTTGGCCTACTGGCGTGTGGACGTGTGTATCATTGCTCTCTGCCTGCTGCATCGTCGTTTGCTTTCGCATGGTTGTGTTTTCTTTTTCTGTTTATGTAGTGAAACTGAATTGTAAGTACAATCCTTTCAACTTGTTTTTCTTTTATTCAATTGTGAATTGAAGAGTAATGGATTCACCACGCCCTCCGATTATCCGGCGACTGTGCCCCGGAACTGAAGGGTGTAAGTGCGGGAAATTCCGCAGTTTCCCGGAAATTGATCCCCATGTGTTGTGTGCTCGGTGTTGGGGGTGCGAATGCTCTCGCACCGAGCCTTGTAATGTATGTGAAAATTGGTCGGAGGTGCAGTGGGGCTTGTACGAGGGCAGGAAGAAGCGAAGGCCTGCAAAGGAGTCGTCGGAAAGCTCTCCCGCGACTCCTTTGGTGACAGACACTTCGTCGTCTTTCCTGCCCCCTGCTCAGCTCCCACGTATGGCACCTTCCCCTTCGGGGGGGGTATCCAGGTCCTTCTCCTCACCCGATCTGTTGAGTGTGGAGGAGGGCGCTCGGTACCCCGACGTCCGGCTGTACTCGGGGTCTTCTGTCCGTTCGGGGTGGGCCTCATCCCCCCTCGCGCAGGTAGGAACCCCCCCTATTAACCCGACCGTTGCTTCCACAGGTGCTTCTGCTGCGAGGGACGACCTTGGTCAGGTGTGGGCATCTTTGGGCTTGCAGGGCGTCCCCAGTGTCCAGGGGCTGCTTTACCATTTAGCTGCTGCTGCGGTCACGCATGCTACGGTGACCACTACAACCACTACCCTGTCAACTCCAGGGTACGCCGCTCCCCTCACCTGGTGTACTCCCCACATGCTGTGTCTGTGTCGCCTACCACCTCAGTGCAGGGTCCGATCGCCGTACCGAGGGGGGGCGTGCCGCCGCTGCCGCCCGGGTTTGCCGTGCTGCCTCGGCCCGACTTCCACTGTCCCAAGAGCTCGCCCCTGGACCTACCGCCAATCCCTAGGATGTCGCTGACGCTGGCTCAACCTCCTGTGATGCCTCTACCGACTGCCGTACCTGCTGTACCTGTCCAGATGTTGCCGACCATTCCTGCCGTTCCCGATGTGCCTGCCGTTCCTAAGATGTCCGCACCTGCTGATGTCGTTCCTGCTCGTGGCGTTGCTGTTCCAGACGTTTATCTATCCGGACAGGTGCGTCTGGGCCTTGTTGCTTCGGCAACAGCAGCCCCGGCTCCACCCTGGATGGTAGATTTAACGTCTGTCCTGAGGAAGCTGAAGAGGAAGAAGAGGAAGGTGTCGTCGTCGTCTTCGTCTTTGTCGTCGTCGTCTGCCGCCTCTCCCCCTTCGACTTCTAAAGCTTCACAGCCGAAGAAGAAGAAGGTTGCCTCCTCCCCTCCTAAGAAGTCTCCTTCGGGAGCTTCTCAGGGCCCGTCTCACTCCGGGGACCAGAGGGGTACCGGCTAACACCGATACTTCCTCGCCTGGTGTCAGAGGCTCTACCGCTGCATCAGGTTCCGTCTTGGCCTCTCGTTCGCGAGAGGTACCGAGTGTACAGTCGCCTACCGGTGACCGTACAGCCAAGAACCAGACGTCAGAGCTCGCTCAGCGTCAGGTTCACGGCACGGTACGGCTGTCTGTGAGGACAAGCACCGGTCTCTCCGTGACAGTGGTGTCTGCAGGTCGCCTGACTGTCGCTCCCACAGGGAACATACGGGTACGGCAACCAGCAGCAGCTCCTCTGACACACGAGATCGGGGTTGCTGTGCTCGGTCCAGCCATTCTCCTCAGGGAGACGTCTCGACTAGGCCAGCAACTCGATCGACACCGCGGGTTGGCGATCGCCTGCAGCCCTCCAAGCCCACTGTCTCTGCCAGTGAGCGAGGGGGGGAGTGTCAGGTCGGCCTCTCCCGTGCCTTCAACCTCCTCGGGTAACACCGGGAGGAGCAAGGCATTGCGGAGTGATCGTGAGGGGTGCGCCCAGCACGATCCCGTCACGACGCCGTACGTGCTAGGCACGTTCCTCGGACAGACCAGGGCGTACACACAAGTGACAGGAGGAGACCGAGAGGGGTCTGTCGCCATTCCCCCTCTTGAAGGGGGAGGGTCTTGGGAGGTGCTCCTGTTCGAGGGACTGGACGGTCCTACTCCACAGGATGCAGTGACTCCCGAGATCCAGAGGAACTTTGCCGAGGTTATTGCGCTGATTCATCAGCACAACGACCTCGGGGAAGGGTCGCCGCTCCCACCTTCAGAGCCCATGTCCCGGCTCGAGTCGTTTTGGGGCCCAAAGAGGGAACCCAAACCGACGGTGGGGTTGCCACGATCGGAGCTTGCCGATTCTGTCTTGAACCAGGTTGAGTCTCTCGTCTCTGGACAAGAAGGCTCTCTCAGGTCAAGCAGATCGAACAAGCTGCTTCCACCTCCTCTGCTGCGACAGCGGCATTTTTACGTGCCGTCAGAAGATCCAATGCCGCCCAAACAGGTAAACCAAGAGTTAGCCAGGCTAACTCCGGGTGTGTCTCAGCAGCAGCTCCTGTCTGAGAACCTCTGGTTCTCGCAGCAAGAGGCACTGGGCCTGGAATCTACCGCTATGGCAGCTTTCCAGGCCGTCTCCTGGTTAGACCTGTGGTCCCTCACAGTGTCTAAGGTCGCAGCTAACTCCGGGGGAATCTCCCCCGAAGAAGACTCTGCTTTCAGGAGACTTTGTCAGTCTGGAGGAAGAGCCATCTTCCTCGCCCACCAGACGGCAAACCTGTGGGCCAACCTGGTACTTCGCCGTAGGGACTCAGTCCTTACCCAAGTATCCAGGGTGGCTGGGCGTGAGGCGGCGTTGGGCCTTCGTAATGGACAGTAGGAGTTCCTCCTCTCTTTTCCCTGGAGAGATGGTGGAGGCTGCGATGGACAGACGGCGCACTGACGACAGTGACCGTCTTGTTCACCAGGCTGTTTCGAAGGCTTCTGGGCAGCCTCAAACTGCGGCCAAGCCCAAGAGCTCGGCTAGCGCTTCCTCGGCTGCTAAGACGATAGCTTTGTCGAAGCCCCGAGGAAAGACTCTGTCTTCTTTGATTTCTGCTAAGGGTGGCCGTAACCAGCCCTCCTCCCAGCCATCCTTCTCGCGAGGAGGGTCAGGGAAGAAGTCGAAGAAAGGGGGGAAACGCTAGGGACGGCATTCCCCCTCACCTGCTGCCAGAAGTGGGGGGGTTGCCTGGCGAGCCATTGGGCAACTTGGCAGCGCTACGGCGCCGAGACCTGGATAGTAGATGTCCTTCGGGAGGGATATCTATTACCCTTCGAATCTCGGCCAACCCTCACCTCCAACCCGGTCCAACTGCAGACTTACGTACCAGGTTCATCGAAGGACGTGGTGCTACGACAGGAGATCGAGTCCATGCTGAGCAAACGAGCTGTAGAGATCATCACGGATCAGTCACCAGGCTTCTACAGCCGTCTTTTCCTGGTGGAAAAGTCTACGCTGGGCTGGCGCTCGGTGATAGATCTCTCTCCCCTGAACCGATTCGTTTGCCAGACTCGGTTCATGATGGAGACGGCACGTTCTGTGCTCGAATCCATCAGGGAGAACGATTTCATGCTTTCAGTGGATCTGAAGGACGCATATTTTCAAATACCCGTCCATCAATCCTCCAGAAAGTACCTCCGCTTCATCCTCGACGGGACGGTGTACCAATTCAGGGCACTTTGCTTCGGTCTCTCAACCGCCCCACAGGTGTTCACGCGAGTGTTCACTCTGGTGTCTGCTTGGGCCCATTCACACGGGATACGTCTTCTGAGGTATCTCGACGATTGGCTAGTCCTGGCGAGCTCCCGCTCGCAGTTGCTGCAGGACAGGGATCGACTACTGGAGTTTTGCTGCGATCTGGGGATCATGGTGAACTTCGAGAAGTCGGATCTCGAACCCAAGCAGAGGATGAAGTACCTGGGTATGCTGATCGACACGGTAGCAGGGCGAGTTTTCCCCGCAGACTCGCGGATCAGCAGATTCAGGGAGGCAGCCAACCAGTTTCTGTCGGACCCGTGGTGGCTGCTCAACACGTTGTGTAGCTAACCCAGACCCTCGCAGGCTGAAACAGCATCAAGTCCTGGTGTGACTGTGAGAGTGGATGAGTGAATGAGAGTGTGACTGGCTTCTCTTCCCATCTTTCTCTTCTCCTCTACCTGTAGGCAGAGGGTTACGGTCGTCACTACGCTGGATGAGGACAAGATGCAGGTGAGCTATTTGACAGAGCCCCATCCTATCCCTTTCATTAGGGATAGGAGCAGAATATCCACCACTTCCTCCTACAAGGGGGGGGAAAGTGGATGCCATCAAGAGACAAACCCATAACTTTATGTTGCCTCTTGCAAACAGGAACTTGTTCTTGCTTGCCTCTCTCTTAGTAATTGGTCCAGAGGTCTGACCATTGATCCTGCGGTGCACACCCCGATCAATCGGACAGAGGCTTGGATCCCTCCCTCGCTCTTATGACCAGGGAGGCTTCCAAGGTTGGGCGAATACCAGTCTGTTCACAAAAGACTCAGATTCCTCCCACCAAGAAGTGAGTCTTCCTATTGTAAAAGGACCGAAAGGTTTGTATTCCATGTCGGAATAAATGACAATTTGTCCAAAATTGCATTTTTCCTAACTATACAAACCTGAGGTCCTTTTACACATAGCCCCACCTCATGCGACCCCTCACTCTGCAGTTTTTGCTTGGGCCTAAAGCAAAAGTGATTCTTCGCCTCCCAGTCGCGCGGTGCGCGCACTGTCGGACAAGCAGTTAACTACCGAACCCCTTGTTCGAAAGCGTATGACCTATCCAGCTGCCGCTAGTAACCTTCCTATTGTAAAAGGACCTCAGGTTTGTATAATTAGGAAAAATGCAATTTTGGACAAATTGTCATTTCTAACGTTTTCGTACATCTGGCTGCCGAAAACCATAGAGGAACGACTACGGATAAGTGGATTATATATATATATATTTTTTTTTTGCTTTTTTGTTTTTGCTAGCACTTTTCTTTGATTTCAGTCTATATTAGTATTTTGAATTTTTTTAATAACCGTATGCCAGAAATAAATGTAACCTTTAATGTTTGCATGCTAAGAATGGCAAAATCATTGTTGCCACATTAGTGGAGGCTTCACACATATGCCGATTCATTATTAAAAACTGTTTCCATGAATTCTAGTTGTCATAGTAATGCAATAATGATAAAATTGCTTTAATATTTATGTATATATATACTTCCAATACATAGCCTAATTTCACCAATTTCAACGTTTTGTGTGTAGTCTTATACCCAGTTTGGAGGGTCAACACATACCGATTGGCAACAGAGAGAGAGAAAGGAAGGTGAAGGAACGAAGAAGGAAAGGGGTGGCGGTGGAGGTGGGGGGAGAGGGTACGTGGAACTTTTTACGCGTGTTCGTATCCATTTCTGCATAATGGAGTTTTTGTCTCTTGGTACAAGGACAAGTGTCGTTATTCTTTACGATTAGTGATTCACGATACCCTTATAAATTATGGCACTGGGCGTAATGCACTATAGCAAAATCTCGTTCTGATACGATTGTTCGATACAGAAATAGGTATTGCCCAAAAACATGCTTGCACTGTCACTGAAACCCATAGTAGGTATGATGCTTAGTTGTCTATCAAGTTTTTTGTAATAAAGTATTTTTAACAAGCTAGATATTGAATAAATTTGTATTTTTCTCAATCAAAACATATGCCCCTCAATGCTAACTTTCCTCTTTTAACGACTCTGGTCATTGCAAATTTGGCTCCATAATTTCTTATGGTGCGAAAACAGAAGCGCAGGGACCGAAAACGATTGCGTCACACTACGGCGATAATCCGACAGTAAAACATCTTCATATATCCAAAAAGTAAATAATAAAGATATATATGCTCATTACGGATATAACAAATACATGAAGAGCTGATAATCTGCATGAATAACTGGTAAACTGTTCTGCAAGAAAGTTGAGTAAAGCAATTGTTTACAATAGGTACGAAAGTCAAGATGTCGTGACGTCATAATACAGGACTTAAAAGAACGTTCTAATTCCAAAAAATAATTAGTACTTAAATTTGAGTCAGAATAGAGTTACTTTTTTAATAACGAATATTTTCAAATTAATCATCATAAATATGTAAAATATTGATGTTTTACTATTTATTTAAAAAATTATCGAAGTGCACGCTTCGTCGTCGTCTTCTACCAAAACAGTTGTTTACTCGGTTAGGGGCCGTTTTCCGATTGTTGTGATGAAAGTGCCCCAGCATCTGTGGGTACAAGTGGTGTGCGGATTTATCACAGGAAATGGTTAGTTTATTGACACAAGCGACTCCGTAAACATCGAGATGGCGTCAATCTTCTAAATATTTCGAGTTGTAAGTAAAAATGTTGGAACGCTTTTTGGTGGGATTTGCACTGCGTTGGACACCCTTTTCACTACCCTCTGTTTAATGCTTTAAATTTGGCCTTAATTTCTAACTTTGGAGAAAATACTTACTTCGAAAGGAGAGTAGAGGTCTTTAGTTCCGTTTCTCACCAACAACAGGTCGCAACTGATGCCCATCTCCGATGTCAGGACGTGTTATAATGTACTTTTTTTGTATGTGAAAAAACTAATTATGTATTGTTAGGGAATTAGATGTTTGAAAATATGATACAGGAAGGATTCTTACATCCTCTTTTAAGTTTCTGAGAAGTTCGCACAGATGTATGAAATATTTTGTAAAAACAATGGGTTTGTAAAGAAATACATACATATTATAGTTGATTTTTTAAAAGAAATTTATGTGTTGACTGTAGTGAATTGTTTCCTTTAGTTGATTTCCATGCTAACACCTAATGATTCCAGCTTTTCTCTTCATCTTGATTGTTTTATCCACAGGATGTTGTGTCTCTTGCTTTACCTCATGTGGAAGCATTCAACTACTTTTTAGGAGAAGGCCTTGATTCAGTCCTTGCTGAATTTGATAATGTGGAGTTTACCCTCGGTGAAGATGAACCTGTTTCTCTGTCGATATCTGTAAGTATTTCTTACCTTATCTTCGTTATGCACTAGTATATATACAAAGGCACTAGCACAGCAAGTATGTCTTAAAAGGTCACATGAGCTCTTCCTAACCTATGGAAGTGCCACTGCTTTGCAGAATTTGAGGCTTGCAGCATAATGTACAAATAGGAATCAATAGGTTATGTAGTTTCCACACTTTTATGATTTCACATCACTGGGAACCAAAAGGGATGCACCAAATGTATTTACAGAAATGAAAACTAATACTGTACGTGAAATATCGACAAATGGAGCTAATAAAGCTGCAACACCTACCAGATGGTTATCAGAAGTCACTGACCAGCTATCCAAATTACTTACAGTAGTATTATGAAATTAGGTTTCCTTAGGTGGTTTGCTAAAATTTTAACAAACTTTTTCATCTTAGAATAGTTTTTTTGTACAGAGATCATGAAAATAATTTGTGTAACAGGTAATTTTTTAAAATTCAGAAACACCAATAAAACAGCCCTATGGATTATAGCAAGTTATCCCGTGCACTGAATGATAGTCAGTGAAAAAAGGAAATAGTGAATACAGTATAAGACAAAAATGGGAAAGGTTGCCATACTTTTTTTTTTACTTTAAACTGTTGGAGACAATCTTCTTTTGATTTTTAGGATCTGACACACTTCAAAAATATAAAAAACATGCAACTGAAAATACTGTTTAAGATCTTAACTAAAAAATGTTTATTAGCTTGCTCTCAGTTAGGGGACCAGAAAGAATTTTTGCCTGTTCATGAAGTCATATCCAACTGGGTTAATTATTGATCATGCTTTGGAAATTAAATGTATGCATCTTGTATTGACTGTTAAATGATTTGAATTACAGGAAGTTAAGATCGGTAAACCTGAATTGGGAACACATGAATCATCAGGAAATAATTTGTATCCAAGAGAATGCATAGAGCGGGGGTCTTCGTATTCAGCTCCTTTAATGGCCACTATTATGTGCACATACAATGGCAATGCACTGTTACCAAATCCAGGCTGTCCACTTGGAAAATGTTCCTTTCCTATTATGGTTAAGGTAAGCCATAGCTTATTTGTTTAAGGTTAAGGTAAGGCATAGTTTATTTTTTAATCTTTCTTCTTTTTTTTAACTAGTATGTAGTATTTATCTTCCTTGGGCAAAAATAGCAAATGGGGTAAAGTGGAGGTGGATCACCATACTATGGAAGGAAGGGCAAATTTTAAGAATGTGGCATACTGTTACCTTGGAGACACACTAAACTGTAAAGCAGGTATTGAAAGGGCATTAAGAAAAAGATTGTGGTGAGAAGACCATGTTATGAATGCGCGATTAAAAGAGAGATGCGTTTGAGAAATTTACAGGTCAAGGCTGAGATGGTTGTGACATGTAATGAGAAGGGCTGAGAAACAGCCAGAAAAGTAAATGACATAAATAGGAGAAAACTATAGGGATTGTCCAAGAACTCAATAAAAAATGGAACAGTTGGAGTCATGGGACCCAAAAGGTTTTTAGGGTTCAGTGGTACCACGAGATACGAAATTAATCCGTTCCGAGGCGGCCATCGTATCATGAGTTTTTCGTATCTTGGACCGCATTTTACATGTAAAATGGCTAATCTGTTCCAAGCCCTCCAAAAACACCCCAGTAAGTTTCATAAAAAGCTAAATTGACCTATAAACAATGAAATACTACAACAATTTGGACCATTCAATACCTAACTTAATACATACTGCTAATTACCTGTAAATAAAGTGTATTAGTGTACATGGTATACAAGAAAACTGTACGTATGTAGTAAAATGTGGAAGTTACCTTTTTGAGTGAGGATATAATTCCGAAAAGGTGGCGACAGAGGAGGAGGACAAACGGCAGATATACTTACACTTAACTTTACGAAACATAAAAAAATGCAAGGAAAACATACATAAACTAAACTTTACGTAACATTAACAAAACTGTAACACTAAACTTTACAAAAAACTAAAGTAGAATATTTTTTTTTTCTTTTTTTAATTTTTACATTTTATTTTTACTTTTTTATACTTTAGGTTTTTTTTTTTTTTTTTTTTTTTTTTTTTTTTTTTTTTTTTTTTTTTTTTTTTACAAAATTTCAACTTCATCACCACTTTCAACTTTCTGTTTTTTAGTATCACTTGGTTCTTCCTTTTTGCTTACTCCTGCTAATACTAAAGGCCTCTTAAAAAAATAACTATCCAAGGAAGATTGCTTCTGCCTACTTTTCCCAATGTTCCTGAAACGACTCAGGCAAGCCTTATCGAACTGCGCAAGCATATGACCTGTGTAAGCCTTTTCGGGGTGTTTTTTTTCTACAAATGATTGCACTTTGTCATAGGGTTGTCCTCCTCCTCCTCGCCGCTGCTAGAGAACTCCTCTTGAACGACGTTATGTTGCATGGCCTCCAACTCCTTCAGGACATCTGTCGTAAGCTCCTTTTGGTGCTCCTCGAGAAGGTCGTTGATGTCGTCCTCGTCGACGATCAGTCCCATGGACTTGCTGAGTGCAACGATCTCGTCAAGATCTGGTTGCAAAACAGTTTCAGGATCGTCAACTGTTTCTGAATCTGCAGCACCAGCTTCGCCCACGTCAAATCCCTCGAAGTCTTGGGCGGATACGGCATCAGGCCAGAGTTTCCTCCATGAGGAATTCAAGGTTCGCCTCGAAACCTCCTGCCAAGCTTGGTCACTGAGTCGGATGCATAGCACAACATCGAAATGCTCCTTCCAAAATTGACGCAAGGTGAGGTTTGTGGTATCGGTGATGTCGAAACATCT
Organism: Macrobrachium nipponense; assembly: GCF_015104395.2. Classification (NCBI taxonomy): domain Eukaryota; kingdom Metazoa; phylum Arthropoda; class Malacostraca; order Decapoda; family Palaemonidae; genus Macrobrachium; species Macrobrachium nipponense. The sequence goes on from NC_061103.1 coordinate 21,496,826, forward strand.
CTTGAAAAGATGTTTTGTATACAGCTTCTTGAAGTTTGATATCACTAGCTGGTCCATGGGCTGGAGGAGAGGGGTGGTGTTAGGCGGAAGATAAAGAACCTCGATGAAGGAATACTCCGCTAGGATATCTTCCTTGAGGCCAGTAGGGTGGGCAGGGGCATTGTTCAACACCAGCAGACGTTTCAGAGGGAGGTGCTTCTCTTCCAAGAATTTCTTCACTGTCGGGCCGAAACACAGATTTACCAACTCTGTGAACAAAAGCCTTGTTACCCAGGCTTTCGCATTAGCCCTCCACATCACTGGAAGCTTCTCCTTAAGCACTTTGTGGGCCTTGAAGACTCGAGGAGTCTCGGAATGATAGACCAGTATGTGCTTCACCTTGCAATCCCCACTGGCGTTCGAACAAAGTGCGAGCATAAGCCTGTCTTTCATAGGCTTATGCCCGGGTAGCTTCTTCTCTTCCTGCGTGATGTACGTCTGACGAGGCATTTTTTTTCCAAAAAAGGCCAGTCTCATCACAGTTTAAGACTTGCTGGGAACTGTAGCCTTCCTTGGTCATCATGTCGTCAAACCTCTTTTTAAAGGCTTCGGCCGCTTTTGTGTCCGAGCTGGCAGCCTCCCCATGCTGCACCACAGAATTTCTCGAACCACCCATGCGAAGCCTTGAACTCTGGGGTTGGCGTTGATGTCCCTTCTCCTCCGTCGTCTTCGGCCTGGGCAATCAAATTGCCGAAAATAGCGCTGGCCTTGTGGGAGATTGCTGTCTCGGTTATTGTATCGCCAGCGATTTCTTTGTCTTTTATCCAGACAAGAAGAAGCCTTTCCATCTCGTCGTGCACGTGGGTCCCCTTGCTGGACAAAATAGTGACGCCCTTGGAAGGTGTAGCTGCTTTGATGGCATCCTTCTGCTTAAGGATGGTGCCTATTGTCAACGGATTTTGATCGTATTCCTTGGCGATCACACTCAATCGCATACCAGCTTCATACTTCTTGATAATCTCCATCTTCGTTTCCAAAGAGAGCATCCTCTTCTTTCCGTGAATTTCAACTTTCTTGGAACCCATGACTACGTATATACTGTACGTAATTTAAGTATAAGTAGAGTAAAGTTCTCACACAACACGATAAAGTACGTATACTGCAACGAAATCACTAACGAATTTACGTTAATAATTGAAATCGTTAGAACGAACGAATACCGCGTGCATACGATAACGATGCTGCTACCAAGTGGCTGAGGCACGCCGCTACGTAGTAGATGCATAATGGGAAGGATGCTAACCAATAGGAGAGAAGGACCTCATTGCGGTGACTAGCATCAGGAACCAATGGGAGAGCAGGAGGATGGTGCCGAGTCTACTCAGTTGGCGGCGCGCGAGTTTCAAAATTGTTATCGATGGTCCGGGCGAATCTCGCACTTTCCAGCAACAACCTTTCGTATCTTGAGCAATTTTCGTATGTAGAGCCGTAAAATTTTTCATATTAGCTTTCGTGTCTCGAGTTTTTCGTAAGTTGAGCCTTTCGTATCTCGAGGTACCACTGTATGTTGCTATATGTGTGTACTATTCTTATGTCTTGTAGATAGAAGAAATAATATTCAAAATCAACTGTTAATGCATATGCACTTTCAACCAAACTTAGGTAGTTTCTAGCTTCTTCATTGTTATGTGTATCTATCATCTGTCAACAAAGCCATGACAATCTCCCCAGATTTGCTTGAGAAGTTTGGTAAAATCTACTCTATTTTAATTTAATTTGATTCATTATTCTTAATTTCCGTTATCATCATATACGTATTGTAATTCCTTTTTCCTACTTTACTCTTGGAAAGAGTGTGCATGTATCTGGAACTATCCTGCTTGTTTAATTTTCACTCAGTGATGAGGCATTGTTTAGGAATTCTCTTTGTATTAGTGCTCTTTTTTTCTTCTTTTTTTGGTGTGTGCTAACAACTGAAAACATGAATGGTAGTTAGCATACAAAAGATAGCTGATGGGTATGTTCATTAGGTTACTTGTGTGCAAAATATTGGTTGTAGTGTTTCTAACTTTGATTAATTGTTGGGATTTTTTTGTATAAATATACTAATTAATAATGATTTTCCCTGATTTTACTTATACTTTGCCTTGCTACTTGTAATTGAGATATGTAAACTTACAAGCTGCATTGTATATTCCCACATATATTTCTCTTTTGTAAGATGTCGGTTACTGGCGCCCAGTTAAAACATAACACTATTTTTTGTTTATTTTCCAGTGAAGTGCGTTAACAATGATGAAATTAATGTAAAAGTAGTACAGTTGACTTATTTCAGAAATAATATAAATAAAAATGGGGCTTAAAACAAACCAGAAGTTTGTTAAAACTGAAGAGCCTACTTATCAGAGAGGTTTTGTGTAAGAACTTGAAAAAGGTGATTTGACTTATGTCTTGACACTTAATCACTTAGCCAGCTCAGCACATGAGCCTCTGTAGTAAGTTTCTTGTAAAATCTGTAATGTATTTATTAGTGTTGTTCATTACCGTCTTCTAGTGCGTTCCTCTTCTCAAATCACCTTGGGATTTATGGAACGCTTCTCTTGTGCCTTTTTGCTTTGCATAATGTCACTGAATGATTTTGCTTCCCTTACTGCTTGAAATCTCAAGTTGACTCAAGCATGATAATATTCTGTCTCCCATGACACTGTGGATGGTTGTCCTTCTCATCTCATTTTGGCCTAATTTAGTGTTAAGAGCTAATGCTTTAGAGATACAGTATGTTGTCCGTGTCTTCCTCTTCCCTATCTGTAGCAACTTGATTACTTTCAGGTTAATATATTTCAGTTGGTGGGGTTTCAGCCCATCCTTATACTGGTTCATCTTTCAGTATGGTCCCTGTTCTTCTTAGAAACTGAGTCTATTTAAATGCAACTTTTCTTTTTCTTTGTATTTAGAGTGTCAGCAGTTCATCAAAGTATACAATAGGATTATGATGAAACAAATGCAGTTTTTTTAAAAATAATAATTTTTTTAGTGCAGTCCATTTACTTAATCAAATTGCCCTGCTTCCAACCCATTGGCGTTTTGCAGATGTTTCAGATTACACAAGGTATAATCCAGTTAACTGCTTGAGGCCTGAGGGCTTTTTGTACATGAACTAAACTGTATTAAAAACACCTGATCTTTTTCATTGCTTTCTTCTGCAAATGGATTGATGCATCTGGGTTTGGTGTCCACCACACAAATATATTTTTTTTAAAGTATTGGGCTTGTGTTGAAAAAATTATTGTAGAGTAATGGTTGTATTGAAAAAATTACTTTGTTTTTTAAAAATAACATAATGAATTACTTACATGTTGCACCAGCATACTATACTGTTTGCAGTAATCCCCTACTGGGTGACCATGAAAACTTTTATATATGTAAAAGAGTTAGATTTTCAGGTCATAGTGTTTTTTTGCCCTACACTTTCTAAATATGGAACATTTGTTTCATAATCTTATGGTATTCATTATTGGTTGATCTTTGTTTGGAAGGAATTACATCTTTCTACTTTCAGTCCAAGAATTGTCATCTCAATGGACTCACTCCAGAGGAGTTAGTTAAACGGGGAGAACTGGTTAATGAAACTGGAGGTTATTTCATTGTGAATGGTGCTCCAAAGGTAATGAGGTCAGTAATTTCTTTTCAGGTTGTCAGTCATACATTGTATGCATAATTTATTTTAGTTCAAATTGTATTGTAAAAATAAAATTAAGCTTACCAGTATCATAGTGGCTGATATTAAGCTTCCAGTGTGTGCAGTTAAGTCAACATTTTAATTCTTTTATTGCAGAATGCTGATTGCCAATCGCAGTAATTATCCTTTGGCAATGGCCAGAGAAAGCTGGAAAAAGAGGCTAGAAGGCCTTACTGAGAAGGGTGTTTTTATGCGCTGTGAAGCTGTTGATCAGGTTAGAGATTTCAACTTGTATAATCGTTTTTAGGTTGTTTTTTCATATGAGAATACTACAAACATTCACCTTTGTAGGAGTTTCCAGCTTTAGCTAGAAATGGTTGTTGTTGCATAGTAACAAGGTGGTGTGGTGGCAGGTACATGAATGGCTGAGCCCTGTCAACTCACCTGTCAGTAACTCAGCACTTTACATTTGAAAGTGATAAACCTTGTCTTACAAGGTACAATATAAGATCAGTCTTTGCTATAATCACAGAATTATGGGCAAAGGTTTACAACCTTGTATGTTTCTTAGGTTTTTGGAAGTGCCAGTCAACTCCATGAAACTATCCTCCCATCATAGAGTTAAATATTTTATATAAAAGGCAGTAGATTGTATTCTCATAGGAACAAAGATGAACTTTTCAAGGTAATTTGTATTTTCTTAATTTTACAACCCAGAGCCCCTTATCATAATCCCACTTGAACTACGTATTACTAATAGCTGCTACCAGTCATGTACCTTGTCACCAGCCTCTACAACTTTTTCCAGATGACAACTGGATTATTCTTATGTATTATATTGGTTTTTATATCAAGGAAAAACAACTTCCCTGTAAGTTATGGTATTACCTACATATTATTACCATTTTCTAGTTTATTTTGCACAAATTAAAACTAGAGGAAAGTGAGTTTGCTGGCAAATTCTTTAATCACAATTTTCAGTATCTAGTTTTCATTGTGGATGGTATTTTAGTTATATATGTTGAAGTAATCAGTGTTTATTTTGAAAAGTTATTCTGTATTTAATAAATCGACACTCAAGCAGTGTGAATTTTTTTTGTTGAGGACTTAAGCACAGTTTTTCTCTATATTGACAGAGTCATGTTGTGAATATACTGCATTATCTTAATACTGGTGATGCCAAGCTGCAATTTATATTAAGGAATCAAGGGTACTTTGTACCTCTTGTCATGGTGTTGAAAGCCTTGATGGACTTCACAGATCACCAGATATTCCTACACCTGATAAGAGGCAGGGAGTCAGATAAATATTTTAAAGAGTAAGTTCTTTTTGTTGGTTGTTCTTGTTATTTTGTTCTTGTTATTTTTTCATTTAGCTCAGTATATCCCTATTGATGTATGTATATAATGTAAGTCATACTGAATTAATTTCAGTTTGTTTTTCTGTTATGTGGCTGGTAGTCTGCAAAGCCCAATTATCCTTTATACTGTTTATATTATTTTATTTATATTATTTAATTGTCTATCCACTGTACTGTTACTACTTTTTAGTTTTCTGTAAAAGAAAACTATTGTGCCAGCTTTGCCTGTCTGTCCACTTTTTTTTTTTTTTCCTCACTTTTTCTGTTCGCCCTCCTCACTTTTTCTGTTCGCCCTCAGTGGTTTTTATTTTATGTAAGGTTAAAGTTACCCATAATCGTGCAGTGATATTGAATAGGCCACCACTGAGATGTGGTTAAAGTTTCATGGGCCGCAACTCATACAGCATTATAATGAGACCACCGATAGATTCATCTATTTTCGGTGGCCTGGATTATACGCTGTAGTGGCTATCCAGAAAACTTGATTGCTCTGTAGAAAATATCATGAAAATAATGATTACATTATTTTCATGATATTTGTAGGCAGCCCCTGGTTATCAGTGATCTGGTTTTATCGCAGTTATCCAACGCTGAAAATCACAGAAAATCGGAGATTTTCGGCGCTGAAATGCGCCGATTTCCAGTTATCGGCACCAATAATAGCAATCTTGTTGCGAATTGATTATGGAGGGTCTAGTCCTCATGATACAGTTGTGAGCTAATTTATAGATAATTGGTTTTTTTTCAAGATATCGAAATATCTAATGGATTTTCAGATAAGATGTGCAAATATGGAAATGTCTTCAGAAATTGCAGTCGCCTTAGTGGAATGGTTTATTTTTGAAAGGTAGTTGGTTACCATATACATGATGGAAGAGATACCAAATTACTATATGCAAGAGCTTAGCTGAAAGGGTTAAACGTGACATTGGTTGTAGAAATTACTGTGGAGTGAATAGAAGGCATTAACAAGTATGGAACAAAAAATAATAGATTTTGTACATGAACTTCCCTGCAGATATATACTTAGCTATATCTCCGACGTTCCGACAGAATTTCAAATCTCGCGGCACACTCGACAGGTAGTCAGGTGGTCTACCTTACCCGCCGCTGGGTGGCGGGTGTATGAACCAATCTATCTCTCCAGCCAGATTTTTTTCTGTCGCTGAAGCGATAACAACTGTTGTCGTTTCATTCGATATATTCTTCATTTCTCGCTTGCCTGGAGATTGATTTTGGACATTTTGGTGACGTATTCGCTCTATTTTGGATTGGCATACGCTGATTGTGGACCGTTATTGACTTTGCGCTGGATTTCCTGTAGAATGTCTTATTTTGATTCTGTTTTCCAAAACTCCGGTTTTGTTTTAGAGTATGTTTTTGACTGATGGATGTAAGGTGAGGTTACCGAAAGCTGCGGTTGACCCTCACACTATCTGTGTTAAATGTAGGGGGAATGAAATGTTCGTTTAGTAACCCGTGTCAAGAGTGTGAGGTTTTGAACGAAGATGAATATAAGGCTCTTTCTTCTTATACTATTAGGAAACTTGAAAGGGATAGGGTACGTAAAGCTTCTTCAAGGAGTTCGAGCAGGTCGAGAATGAGTGAGAATGAAACTACATTAATGTAGTTTAGAACCTTCCTCCCAGTCTCAGCTCCTGCTCACCCCGCACCAAAGCCGTAGATTCGTCTTTCGGAGGCGGCGGCCTCAAAAGCTTCCTTTGTGTTCTAAGGAAGACAAGAATTTCGTACTGATTAAGGTAAGAGTGTCAGTGATGATAAGTGCAGTGTACCCAGTGATGTGGAGGGTGCGTCTGACCGGCTCCTTAGTGCCTCCAGGCCTAGACCTCTTCCAGACTCCCAGTTCCCAGTGGAGGAGGAAGTCGAAAGCCGCAGGAGGCTAGGGAGAGCCCCCACCGGTCAGGCGTTCCCCTCGGCAGATCCTGAAGTTCGCTCCCAGGCTGCCTTGGATCGTAAGAAGAAGAATGTTCTTCGTCAGTGTTTTTCGTCGTCCTCTTCTCCTTCGCCGAAGCGTGGTTGGAGCTCTAAGGAGGCGTCACGCCCGTTGAAGAGGGCTGCGGAGGCTCCCTTCAGTACGTTAGCGTCCAGCCCAGAAGACTTTTCTGATGTAGCTTCCTTGCAAGCAAAGAAGCCTAGGAGATCCTGTGATCGCCCTCCTTCTCCCGCTCCTCGCGCTGAGCTTGCTTCGGAAGGAAGATCCTGGGGACTCTCCTTCTCGAGTGCTAGCGGGCCTACGAAGCTCAGATCACAGCCTTGGCGTACTCCTATTGCATCGAGATCTGCGTATAAGGAAGGATTTGTCTCTCCCTATACAAGAGATCTAGCGATTTTCGTCGGAAGAGCGCTCTTCCTTGTAATCGAGCGATCCCCCCCTCCCCATATCTTTTGAGGATACTTCTACACATCGTAGGATTTTCACGATGAGGAGACAACCACCTCCCACTGGATGTGTCGAGACGCCATTCGTCGTATAGGCGCTCCTTGGACTATGAAGATATTTCCCCAGATCGGATTCCTGCCTCGGGTAGACGCTCAGCCCTCTGTTTCTCCTTCTTTCTAGAGTGTCGTGCAAGAAGAGAGAGTTGCTCGGTCATAGAAGACTTATTTCATCGTCTCCGTCTGTCTTTCTCTCCTCGCCTCTCAGTAGAACCTAGGGAATGCCCTTCTGAAAGTAGGCGCGCTCTCCTTCCGACTACTGTCGTCGGGGCGTACGGATAACGTGACTGGTAGGCGCTCATCGCATGAGTTCGCTCCTCCCCTGTAAGACATCCAAGAGTCTAGTAGGAGCCTGCGCCTGGTAAGCGTCACTTCTTTTAGTAGCTGTTCTCACTGGAGAAGTCGTGCCCTTGGTCCTCGTTTGCTTCGTTCTCCTAGTAGCGCTTCTTCCGTTCTCGAGACTCCCTACTCCTGATCGGTCTCCTCTTGCTAGAGTCAAGAACCCTCAAGCGCCCTGCTTCTGTTAGGCGCTCGGAGCCTTACAGACGTTCTCCCTTGTAGGACCAAGATCTCGTCGAACGCACCTGTTCCGTTAGCGCTCAGGAGCATAGCAGCCGGCTCTCGCGCTTCGTAGGCCTCAAGAATCCTCTCAAAGCGCCCTGCTCCTGAAAGGCGCCTATTTTTTAGCACGTTTCGCCGCTTGGTAGGCGCCAGGTTTCCCCTAAGCCGCCTTGTGACAGATATGCGCTTGGCGCCAGTATCCGCTTCTCCTCACGACGGCTGCCAGGATTTTAAGTAGGCCGCTCTCCCTCCTCGTAGTTTCCCTAGGGATAGATGTGGTCTTTCTAGGAGGGAAGTCTTCCTCTTTTGCTGTGTAATATTTTTTCTTCGTTTAGGAAGGAATGCGAGATTAGAACAAGAATTTTCGATAAGGTCCTTCTATTACGACTCGTTCGTTCTCCTGTAGCTCCGCTCTACTTTGGAATATTCTCCTGCATTCAACCGTTGTCTCCTTCATCGCCTGTACCCAAGCTAGGAATCATCTAAGGATTCTCATATAATGACCTCATCCTCGTTCTCCTCATGCCCTTCTATTCTCCTCTTCAAGAAGACCAGGAAGCCTCTGAGGAAGAAACTAATACATCGGCAGCAGTTTCTTCGTACAAGAAGCTCACAGCGCTTCTCCTTCAGGAGTTCGGTAGATTCTTTTGGAGCCCTACTGCTCCTCCTTCTCCACGTCGTTGTTTCGGTCACAGCGAAGCACGAAAGGTCTTCGTGTGTGAGATGAAACCGACTCTTTCTATGAAAAAGCGCTCAGAGTTTTCGGTTCATGGATGCGTACTAAAGAGAAGCGGGGAAAAACTATGATTGCTTCCCTCCCGTCGAAGCTTTCGGACGGACAGGATTTTGGTGATGAGCAGGAGAACCCTTGGGACTTGGCCTTTCCATCTTCAGCTGACGTAGATTTTTTGGCAATAGTAGACCCACTGAGAAGTCAGCCATTTGAATTCGGCCAAAACTACGTTGGCGAATGAATGAAATAGATCACATTCTAAAAGGGCATTTTTATAGAGTCCCTTGGAAGTTTTCATTCACTTTTTCGATTGGGTCCCTCGGAGTCCTAGCCAGAAAACTCAAGGACCGGACACGTTTTTCTCCGAGGACTTTTTGAATTGTGTCTTATCCTGTATGGATAAATCGGTGAGGGATGGGGGCCGCGAAATAACTTCACTGTTTGGAGCAGGGGTCTTTGAAGAAAAGGCAGTATTTTGCTCATTTTTTAACAAAGTCTGTCTCACATGCTCATAGAATCGTCTTTGCTTTTTTTGCCCCTCTCTCTACGGCAGCTGTTTCCTGAAACCCTGTTCAAGACATTTTCGAGGCTCTCCTGCCAAAGCTATACGCAGGACCTTCTAGGCGCAGTCTGCAAGGAAGCCGCGCCCTAAACCTTCCAGACTAAGCGAAGACGCTAAGCCGACCTCTCCAGAACCCTTTCGAGGCCTTCTAACCTCTAGATCTCTTCGTTCAGAGGTCGGAAACCAAATAAAGAGGTAGGACTTTTACGAAGTCAATCAAACCTCCCAAGTAAGACTCAGTCCTTCAGACAACTTGAGTGCGCCAGCTTTCACAGTTTGCAGAAGTCTGGGCCCAGAAAGAACGCAGATGCCTGACCCTGTCAGTTTTGAGGAAGGGCATCTCAATCCCGTTGTCTCGAGGCTATCCCTTGACGAATACCCCCGATGGAGTTTGACGGCCAGATACAGGGACCCCATCATGAATCAAGCCCTCCGACTCAGCGGTAGATCGTATGTGAAAGGAGGTGATCGGAACTAGTGTCAGATCATCTTTCGGCAGGCTTTTACAACCGACTGTTTCCTAGTTCCGAAATCTCAGGGGGATGGAGACCGGTGTTGGATCGTAGCGCCCTGACTTCGTTCGTCGAAAGAAGAAGTTCACGATGGAGTACCCACTGCTCGGTGTTTGCGAAAGCACTCCGTCCCAGGGGACTGGATGGTGTCCTTGGACCTTCACGACGGCTTACTTTCCACTTACCATCCATCCTTCCTCGAGGAAGTTTCTAAGATTCATGAATGGGGGAAGAAACCTCCAATTCAGGGGGCCCTGTGTTTTTGGCCTCTCCACGGCCCCCCCAAGTCTTTAAGGCCATCATGAGGATGTGGCACAATAGCTTCACCTAGAAGGGGTTGAGGATCGCTCCTATCTCGACGATTGGCTTATAAGGCCCAATTCCGAGATTGGGTTGTCCCTGAAGGACTTGAAGAAAACCCTGGATTTTGACTTATTCCTTAGGACTTCTGGTCAATCTGCAGAATGTCAGTCTGATTCCCGCTCAATAGGCTTTATTCTGGGATCCGGCATAGCTCTCTGAGTTTTCGGAGCTTTTCCGTCACAGGAGAGCATAGCCCGGGGACTCGAAAAAGTCCACCCTTCTTAGGAAAGAAGTATGCACAGTGAGGGATGATGAGTCTGCTGGGGACGCCTCCTCACTGAGCAATTTTGTTCCCTAGAAGGTGCACCTGAGACCGCTCCAATTCTTTCTTCGTCGGAATTGTAGTCGTCCTTTCTCAGATTTTGAGTTCGTCCTTGTCAATTTCTCATCAAATCAAGAGGAGTTTAGCATGGTGGGCGGACCCACAAGTTCCTTCGCAGGGACTCCTCTTCAATCCCCGAACCCACCTGGTGTTGTTCTCCGATGCGTCGGAAACAGTTGGGGGGGCGGCTCTGGGAACCAAGAGGTTCAGGAACCTGTGGGGGACCAGTCTTCTGGCCGACATCAACAGAAAGAACTAATAGCCCGTGTGGCTTGCTCTGAGGAGTTTTCGAGTCAGATGTTGACAGAGCAGTTGTGCAAATAACTCGGACAACACCACGGCTTCTGGGCATACATCAGGAAGGGGGAGGGACGCATTCCTTCTCTCTGTACGAAACAGCAAGAAGATCTTCTTCTGTGGACAGAAGAAGGCGGGGGAAATAAACTTCTCACCAATTCGTACCGAGGAGAAAGAATGTAAGGTCAGATCCCTCAGCAGGAAAGATCGAGGTCATTCCACGAGTGGACTCTGCCACCAAGATGTTTGCCAGAGCCTTTGGAAGTTGTGGGGCAGGCCTCTCTTAGACCTTTTTGCAACTTCAAAGAACAAACGACTGGATCTGTATTGCTCGCCCATCTCGGATCCAGAAGGCCATAGTGATAGACGCTCTCTACTTCGATTGAAAGGACTCGATGTATACCGTTTTCCCCCTTCAAGAATTCTGGGGTTTGACTTTAAAAAAGTTCGCAGAGGCAATTCCCGCGAGGATGCCTTTGATAAGCTCCCTTTTGGCCAGCAAACAAGATTGGTTCCAGAGGTGCTGGAATGGACTAGTGGATTTTCCGAAGATCGCTTCCTCTAAGGAGCGATCTACTCAGACAGCCCCACTTCGACAGTATCTACCACAAAAACCTCCCCACTCTCAGTCTGACTGGCTTCAGACTGTCCAGAACTGTCAGAGCGAAAGGCTTTTGAGGGGGGACACTGCCAAGGCCATCGCTAGAGCGAGGAGTCTTTTCCCCCTTACGAGTGTACCAGTCGAAGTGCGATTCTTCGAAAGATGGTGCAAGAGGGTAACGTTTCCTCTTCCAGTACCTCTGTGAATCAAATGCAAGACCTTCTTTTTTATTCTTAATAACAAGAATGTGGCTTATGGGTCGTTTCGACGATTAAGCTATCGTAGTATGTTGGCGATGTCTTCACGGCACAGGGGCCTCACTTAGCTGAAGATAAAGGACCTACAGGACTTTATTAGGTCTTTGATACAACGAAAATGGCAGTCTCCTAAGACACCTAGCCTGGCATTTTGGATGTGTCCTTCATTCCTTGGGTCCTCTAGGTTTGAACCCCCTAATTCAGCTCATTCAGAGCCCTTACCAGGAAGACTCACTCTGTTTTTGATGGCTCTACTTCGCAGAGAGTGAGTGAGCTTCAGGCGATTGATGGTAATGTGGGTTTAAGGAGGACTCCTCTCATTTGCTCTTTCTGCCTGGTTTTCTTGCAAAAGAATTAGAACCCATCAAGTTCCAATGGCCCAAGAACTCGAGATTCGTGTTTTCTTCTTTGGTAGGGGAGAAAACCCAAGAACTCTTTGCCCAGTGAGAATGGTGAACTACTACCTTAGAAAAAAGAGAAACTGAAAAGCAACCGAGAGGTCCTGTGGTGTTCAGTAAAAGACCCTACTCGTCCATTGTCGAAGAACGCATTGTCCCTTCTTCCTTGAGAAGCCTCATCAAAGAAGCACACGATCCTGCGAGAAGAACATCTTTGGCGTTCTTAAAGTGAAAGCACACGACAGTAAGAGCCATAGCAACTTCTCTTGCTTTCAACAGAATAATGTCCGTTCCGAAATCTGATGGAGAACAACATTCGGGAGGATGTTCAGTCAGTGTTTGCGAACACTACTTACGTGAATTGAGAAATCCTTAACCGAAAAATTGCTTTCGCCTTGGACCCGGCGTATCTGCGGTTCGAGTGCTGGGGCGGAGCTGGAACTCACTCCTGTTTAGTAGTATAATTTTTTTCCCCTTGTATTTTGTTGTTGTTTGGTTGCCTTAAGAGAGGATGCATGAAGCATCTCTTTAGGTCGTAATACTAATCTTTAGTAGTTTGGTTAGGTGGTCTGATGAGTGTGGCTCCTTGCATAGTAGTGGTTAGGACCTGTTAAGATAGGGACAAACGTCCCTTTAACAGGAATCCGACTTGGATTCACCAACAAAGGTCCATATATCCCAGTGGTAAGAATCCGAGGTCTTTCAGCATCAGGTCCACGTCCTGGCTGTAGCTCTCCATGCAACGCAGACTCAGAGACAGTATCAATGAAGTCTTCTGCCTGAAACAGGTAAGACCAAGTTTATTTAATCCTACAACTCGTTGTTTCTTAATATCTCCTTATACTTTACTGTCTCTTACCCTCTCACCATAAGGTGCCAATCAGCTATATATATCTGGCAGGGAAGTTCACGTACAAAAATGATCATTGTTAACTACATAAAGTTTTGTACATACTTACCTGGCAGGATATATACGTCTAATGGCCCCCCAGCCTCCCCTAAGGAGAACAGGGAAAGAAAAAATCTGGCTGGAGAGATAGATTGTTGCATACAGCCCTCACCCAGCGGCGGGTAAGGTTACAACCTGACCTACCTGTCCTCGTGTGCCCGCGAGACTTTGAAATTCTGTCGGAACGTCGGAGACCTATAGCTAAGTATATATCTGGCAGGTAAGTATGTGCACAACTTTTTGTAGTTTAACATATCATATTTATGTATATGTACTTTAATATATAGCAAAGAAAAGATGAAAAATATTGTGAGGCTTCTCTATATTTCCAGCTTACACATGGTTTTCTTCTTTTTTTTCACTTATGTTATATAAGGACCCTTGTTATGAGTTACATTGCATTGTTGACATGTCAATCTGGACCAGTACCATATATCATGTTTAGATGAGTTTTGAAACATATTCTATATATAATAATTATTTAGATATATATATTAATAGTAAGTATACTCCTACATCATACATACATACATACATCCATACATACTACATAATACATACATACATATCCATACATACACTATGTTATAAATAAAAAACAGCAACCTCAGGTTTCTTTGGGGACTGTTAGAAAGTGGTTAAATGCAACAATCTAATTTGAATATACATAAAAGGAGTGTACTTAAGAAGTTAGTTTTGTGTTTTTAAGGCCTTCACAAACCTCGCTTTACCACCCCGTAAATTTGTATGTCAGTTATTTTGTCGCATAAAATCAGAACCATGATGCTTGGCTTGCAGCATGAAGGTCTCTATAACCAGGAGTATGTGCAAGAAGTACATCGGGACAACTTTCGCATAGTTAACGAATATTTTCCAAATTGGTTTTACCCTGATGAGCAAATCTGTGACGACTGTTCATGTATAGTAAATTGCTCCTCATGATTAAAGTTTGAGAAAGAGTATTTTATTTAGCATGTTGTTGTATCATTGTAACCTAATGATTTTTTTGCGATGAAAAGTTTTTTATACTAACTCAATTAATTTGAATAGATGCACTAACTTGAGAAGAAGAAAACACCTCTCTGCAATTATGGGATGGGGACATTGTCATTCTTATGTGCAGTCCTCCATTTGAGAGTGAAAAGGGGGGAGGGTATAGAGACTGATGAGGAATTGATATGTATAAAATCTGTTTTATTGGAAAAAAAGATTTTTATTACAAACCCATTGATCGAAATGGACTTGAATTGCAACTTGGAAGGAGAACAGCATAGATGAGCCCTTGAAGAAAGACTCTAGTGCAACTGTAGACGAATGGAGTCAGCATTCAACCTCAAAATCATGGTGCTTCCAAAATTGAATGGATTTTTTGTATGGTTGAAAACCTAGGAGAGTACACTCACCAAGCCTTGGAAAGACATGAAGGCTGGTAGGGTTCTCCAGAAACATGTCTCTGTGTGTTCCAGATTGTGAAATGTACTTTTCTCTTTTCTTGGTAGTGATGGCATTGATATGTAAATATTATGAGCTTCAAAAAATTTTTTATCCGGTCTCAGTCACAGAATTTTTGATGTGTTGGTGGCTCATTACAACACTCCTTTCTTAACAACATACCTGTTTTTGTGCCCATTGGACCTATGATGTTGTCCGATCCAGTATCGTACACAGTACAAGAACTGTACATGTATGTTTGTTGGTTCTAATAGACTACCTACTTATGTCAGTGCATGCTTACATAATTATCCAAGGTTCAACCCTATTAAACATTGGGGCTAAGCTCAAGTAATTAGATTTTTAAATTAAACATTGTCTAATCTCAGTACTAATTGATAAAGGTTGCCCTAGTTCAGGCAATTCATATGTAGCTAAGTGTGGAGGATTTCCTAAGTTTTTGTTTGCTATACTTTTTAAATTTTTGGTGCCTCTCCATTGAACAATCTCTTTTTTTTCTCTTGTTCTTGGGAGCAGCAACAGAGCTATTGAAGGTTTTTAATTTGCCAGTTGCCTCTAAATTTAAGTCTATCTCTTAGTTCTTCACCAGACCCTGAGCTGATTAACAGCTCTCCTAGGGCTGGCCCAAGGATTAGTATTTTTGGTGAGTGTCTAGGAACCAACTAGTTTACATAGCAACAGGCCCTACGCTTATTGTGGGATCCTAATCACGTTACGTATCTTCGAAAATTAAAATTTCTAATCACCAGAATATATTCCTCTGATTCCGTATTATCATAGTGGGTATCAACTCGCGACTACCGATCGTTAGGAAGAGCCTGTTAACCACCTCAATTCTACTATTATTCTGTTTGTGTTTGTGTATATTAAAGCTTGTCCGTATGCCTACACAGGCTCAATAATGAATGTCAATACTATTTAAGATCTCATTCCTTCCACCTCATACTCACAAGGTCCTCCTCCCCCCCTCTCTTCGTCTCTGATGGGTAATTTCAGACGTTTGTACCTCAGTTTGTGTTCTAGAACAGTGTATTCCAGTTTTGTGCTCTATGCCTTGGCCCTTAGACGCTCACAAGTTTTTTAACCTCAAGAGTTCTCGCTCCCCTTCCAAAGTGCTCCATCTTATGGGTAATCAACACCTCCTCTATCTAGACAGTTGATTTCATCTTGCTCATTGAGAGAGAAGTGTATGGAGGACCTTTGGAGGACTTTTCTCTTAGCCCAAGACCTGGGCTAAAAGATGAGATATTGCAGTTTCCAGCTGATTCCTCTCAGGAGATTTCTATATTTGGTAAGAATGATATAACTCAGAATTTTTGGGTTTTCCCATCCCCAAGAGAGCAAAGTCCTGCCTGCGGACGGTGAAATGAGCTTCTTCTCTTTGAAAGCCGTTCATTCAACAAGTGGATGAGTGGTTTCTGGGACAGTGAGCAGTTTGTCTTCCTGGGAGACTCCCCTGATAGCTCTGCAGCTAGGCGGAAGAATTACCCCGACACAATTGTTTTTCCCGTGACTCTCCCACCATAAAGACTTGCTATGGTTGGAATTCTGAAAGAAATTGTCAGAGCGGAAAAATCTCTCCTTCCCTTTAAAACTCCAACTAGGACTACTACTCAAGACATGTCCGATCTAGAATTGGGAGCGTCTTCTAGGGAGCAAGGAAAGTTCTCTGGAACTGGTCCCAGAGCAGAAAAATTGGCATAATCAACTTAACGAATTACAGAGATACACATAGGTCTAGTAAAGTGCTTTGCGTTGAGGTGTTTTCAACAACAGTGGCATTGTACTCAGGAACAACACCAATCTCGTTTATATCAAAAAGCAAGAGAGTTACTTACTCCTTCTCCATATATGCAGCCACGAGGGCTTTTCTTCTCATTGGCGTACCAAATCACATCAAATCTTAACATGTTTTCATTCATAAAACTTAAGTGTTTTAGTGGTCGAGTTAAGGTCATCAGAGGCAGGTTCTCTCCACAGAGTATCCTAGATCCTCTGCTCTGCTGAGATCTGTTTAAAAAAAGTATACTACTTAACAGCACTCGTAGTGCCTGGCCCAAAGGAATTGGATTTTTATTTACTGGCTAGGAAACCATTGGTCTTAGCAATGGACCTACGAGCTTATTGTGGGAACCTAACCACATTATGTATATCGAGAATTGAATTTCTAGTCATCAGAAATAAATTTTTTTCTGATTCCCTGTTTGCGGCAGGCGGGAGCAAACTCACTCGGGCTAATAACCAATTGGTAGGCAAGTCCACAACCTACTGAGATCTTGTGAAACTGTAGGGAAACCATCTGGGATTTTTTTAGGCCTCCAGAACCACCTCTCCCCGCTGTTCTGTTCAACCGGTCCACCCAGGTCATCTGGCATGAGTGCAGATGCCATGCTGCAGGAACTGGCCCGAACAAGATCTCTATGCCATCCCACCATTAAGCATGGTGAACAATTAACCCCTTAAATGCTGAAGCAGTAATTTTAAAAATCATCTCCCGTAATGCTGGTGGCATTCACGCGAGTGGGCCGCCGAATCGGATATTTTTTTTTTTCAAAAATCCACAAGCAACGCTTTAGTTTTCAAGATTAAGAGTTCATTTTTGGCTTCCTTTATTTTTTGCAATGTGCCCTGACGTTTAATATGCAAGCCATCAGAAATGAAAAAAAATCTCATTATCACACCTTTAAATAGTATTTGTGGATATATGGACAGCGCGAAAAACAATTTCATATATATTGTGTACAAATCGCACTGTGAGCAAAACGGTTTCAGCTAGACGATTTCAGTTTTTGTGTTCGTTGTATTGTACACTAAATTGCCGATCATTTTTGTATATAACACCATTGTAAACATCAAGGCAACACGAGAAATATTATCAAACAAATGGATGCATGATACATAACGCTCGGATGTAAAAAAAGGCTGTTTTATGCATTCAACTTACCTGTCAGAGATATATACTAGCTAGAGACTCCGTCGTCCCCGTTAGAATTAGATTTCGCGCAACAATATGTGTTACACTAGCAGGTAGTCAGGCGAATCTACCACCCCCCGCCGCTGGTGGTGGGAATAGAATCATTCCCGTTTCTAAAGACGATTTCTCTATTCGGCCGTGACAGCAACATTGTTGTTGTTACTCCTGATTTGATTTTCGTGTTTTTTTCATCGCTAGCTCGAACTTTGAATTCAAGCCCTGGCTTTTCTCTGTGGATCTCCATGCGAAATGGAAGAAAACCAATTAATACTAAACTCAAATCAGAGTCCCCTTCCTCTTCTACAGACCTCCTTCTCCTGATCGATTTGAGCATCTAAAGCCAGGTATTTTGTGACATATTGGAATCTTTGGTTTTGGCATACTCTTTTGTGGACTGTTATTTGGACTTGGTTTTTGGATTTTTTCTCACAATGTCGGTTCCTAGCTTACGGTTAGAAGACAGTGTGTAAAATGAGGATGGCGATGGTGGACTACCGAAAGCGTTTTTCGGTAGAGTCCTCTACACAGTTTGTAATGGTGTAGAATGAATGAAATCTCATATCTAACACCTGTGTGAATGTTTAGGTTTTGAATTAGGAAGAGCCACGAGCGGGAAAGGAAAAGGAATGCTGCTGCAAAAATTACTATAATTACAGGAGCAGCTCTCCGCTTTAGTAGGAGTTTTAACACGAAGGAGACTCCCAGCAAAAAAGGCTCTTTCCTTCCGTAAAGCGACTAAGGGGAAGGAAAGAATACTCTAACGTAAAGTTGCGGATTCTACTCGGATCGAGTAAGGAAGAAATGCGCCAACCTGGCGCATCAAAGGCGCCAGATTGCGCTATTAGCCAGAGACAAAAAAGCCCAAAACAAAATTGTGCCTGAAATGCGCCAGAACCGCCGAGTCCCTGGCGCAAGGAGCCACCGAGCGCCACCTGGCCAATGAGCCACGATCGCCAATGAGCCAAACCGCCATCCAGGCGCCAGAATGTACGACTTCTGCCAAAAGACAGTTAATCAGGAGATTTGTCTAGCTTTCGGAAGGATACCTTTACCTGACAGGACTCTGTGCCCGCACAGGCGGCCATAATCCCTTGCCAGGAATATGGGTGGGTTCCGTGGACAGCGATAGGAGAGTAACATCCTTCCTCTGACAGAGAGAACGGGGTTGCCGCACAGGCGGACCGTCGCTCTTAGCCAGGAGAAGGATAAGTTCGTGTTGCTAGATCAACCTATCTCGCGTAGGACGCAGTTTGCCGCACAGTCGGTCGTCGTTCTTCTGCGAGTAGTGGGGCAGATGTTCAGAGACCCATCTCCTATTGAAATAACAATCCTCTTCAGAATGGAAGTTGGATTTGAAGAAGTTTTTCGGAACTCGGAAGATCACTCGGCTCCAGGCTTGTCAGATTACAAAGACGCTGGCAGCCCTCCTCTTACTTCAAGAGTTTGGGGACTCATTAAGCCCTACTATACAGCTCCTCCTTCCTCCGAGGTCTTTTGTTACAAGTACTAAGGTCCCGAAGTCATAATCTTTCATACGAGGAGCCAACCATTGCCTTCCATGAATAAGGCTCCTCCGATTCGTAGGAAATTGGTTTAATCCAATGAGAAGGCGGGGAAGACGTCTTTGCTGCCCTCTCTTCCAACTATCAGAAGAAGGGAACCTGGTAGTACGAGACGGCGAATCACTGGTCTTAACTCTCCCTCCACTGCCAGAAGCGGATTTTTCGAATCTGGTGGATTCTCAAGGAGACAAGCCTTTGTCCATCAGCAAAGATCACTGAGGGACTTCTGAGATGGGCTCTCCTCAAGGGATTGTTTTAATGTCTTAGAGTTTGTAACTTCTTAGACTGGTCCCTTGGGGTGTTGGCCAAGAGACTCACGAGAAGGAATCTCTAGCCCAGAATTCCTTATAGTGTACTGTCCTGCATGGACAAAGCGGTTCAGATTGGATCAGAGAGGTGGCCTCGCTTTTTTGGAACTGGAATTCTGAAGAAGAGATTCTTATTTAGTTCCTTTCTTTCTGACGAAAGCAGTTAATCCTATTCAGAGGTCATCTCTTCTTTATGCTCCTCTTTTCGGACAATTGTTTCCTGCACAATACTAGTGAAGGCAATATCTCATTCTTTGACAGAAAAGGGCCAAGCAAGAGCTCTTGGCCCAATCTCAAGAATACAAGGACTTCGGTTCCTGTAAAGAAGAGAGATCCGTACTCCTCAACAGCCCTTTGAGGAGCTCCTCTCTTCCAGACCCTCCTTTAAGAAGAGAGGAATACAGAAGATAGGTAGGTCCCTTCATTCAGACCTATCAAGAAAACCAAAATGAGACACACAGTCCCCTTCAGCACCTTTAGGAGCCAGACTGTTTTCGGAAATTTTTCCGAAGAAGGGACTCGGAGAGAGGCAGAAAAGATGGGTCCTTTCAGTGGTAACAAGGATATTGATCCCCTTTCGACATGCCTCCCTTGACAGACTCGATCCCGAGGGAACTGTCAGCCCAATACAGGGAACCTGCCAGAAAGAAGCATTATTGCAACTGTAAGATACAGATGTTTGCAAAAGGAGCCCATCGAATTGGTTCGGGATCCGCATTCCCGAGGATTCTACAACCGTCTTTTTCTGGTTTCCGAAATCCTCGGGAGGGGAGACCGGTCCTGATGTTGAGCGCATTGAACCGATTTGTAAGAACACTAGTTCCTCTATGAAACATCGCAATCGGTTCTTGCTGCTCTTTGCGTCCATGAGATTGATGGTCCTTCTTAGTCTACAGGATGCTTACTTTTCATGTCCCCCTGTATCCATCATCGAAGAATATCTCCGATTCTGATGCAGGGAAATGGTATTTCCACATATCAGAGCCCCTATGCTTCGGTCCTGTCTACGGCCTCAAGTGTTCACGAGACTAATGAATGTTTGCGAGGTGGCTTACATCATAGAAGGGATAAATTATCCCTTTAATCTAGAACGATTGGGCTATAAGAGCAAAATCTGAACTTCAGTGCTTGAAGGACTTGGAGAAACTTTGGATTTGACAAAAATCTCTGGGACTACTCGTGAACCTCGAGAAATCACAATTGATCCCCAGACAGAACATAGTCTACTGGGGATGACAGATGGATTCTCGGGTTTTTCGGGCGTTTCATCACAAGATAGAATTGCTCGGAGGCTTGAAAAAATCTCGAACTCTTATGGAAAGACGGACCTCGGAGAATGGCTCAGTCCTGCTGGGCACCCTTTCCTCTTAAGAGCAGTTCTTTCCCTAGGAGATTAAAGCTCAGACCCTCTGCATTTTATCTCAAACAAATGTAGAGGCCAAAAGCAGGAAGAACTGTCATACTGTTTTCCCATTCAACAGGGGATAAATCCAACCTGAAGGTGTGGTTAACCCCATTAACCAAAGAACGAAGGGTGGTGCCCCTCTTGATTCGGAACCACCTCACCGAGTGTTGTTTTTCCCGGTGCACTCGGAACAGGTTGGGGAGGCAACACTGGGGTCCCAAAGGAAGTGGCTGGTACCTGGACACAAAGAACAGGCTACACTGCACATCAATGCGAAGGAGCTCCTGGGCTTCATCTAGCCCTGAATCTTCGAAGGCGGAAGTCAGAGGAGTGGTGTTTCAAGTCAATTCCGACAATACCACAGCCTGGCTTACACCTGAATCAAGGGGGGCACGCAGTCTTGTCTTCACTGTACGAAATAGTGAGAGATCTATTAACCTGGGACAGAGACGGGGCATAATTCTGTCGGACAAAGGTTTGTTCAGGGGTAAAAACCTAAGGGCAACAGGTTGGAGCAGAAGAACCAGGTACTCCCGACAGGAGTTGATGCTCCACTCAGAGTCTTGCAGACAATGGGTCCCTCTGGGAAGACCCCAGATCAACCTGTTTGCCACGTCCTCTCCAGGAAGATAGACAACTTCTGCTCTCTAGAAGAAGATCCCAGAGCCACGGCGATCGATGCTTTCCTCATGGATTGGTCAGGCATAGATGCCTACACCTTTCCCCCATTCAAATTGCTGGGGGAAGTACTAAGAAAGTTTGTGGCATCGGAGGGAACAAGACTAATTCTAATTGCTCCCTTCTGGCCTTCCCGAAACTGGTTCACAGAGGTACTGGAATGGACGGTGGACTTCCCCAGATCTCTACCAAACAGACAGATCTTGCTCAGACAACCCCACTTCGAGAGGTTCCACAAAAACATCCAAAGTCTCTCCCTGACTGCCTTTCGACTATCGAAAGACTGGTCAGAGCGAGAGGCTTTTCAAAGAAAGTGGCAACTGCAATTGCTAGAGCCCTTGCGGGTCTACCAATCGAAGTGGGAAGTTTTCCGTAGATGGTGTAGGTCGAAGAAGCTGTCCTCTTCCAATACCTCTGTGACCGAAATCACGGATTTTCTCCTCTTCTTTAGGAGAAGAGTCGAAATTGGCGGTATCCACTATCAAGGATATAAGAGCATGCCTCTCAGCTGTTTTTAGAAACAGAGGCCTTGAATCTGGAAAATAATAAGGATCTTCA
This sequence comes from Macrobrachium nipponense, assembly GCF_015104395.2. Classification (NCBI taxonomy): domain Eukaryota; kingdom Metazoa; phylum Arthropoda; class Malacostraca; order Decapoda; family Palaemonidae; genus Macrobrachium; species Macrobrachium nipponense. The sequence continues at coordinate 21,518,793 of NC_061103.1, forward strand.
TGATCTCATCAGGTCTTTCGAGACTACTAAATTGAGATCTTCTATTCCCCCGAGTTGGAACCTTGACGTAGTCCTAAAATTCTTGATTTCGGACAGGTTCGAACCTCCAGATAAAATCTCATTCAGAGATCTTACTAGTAAATGCATATTCCTGTTAGCCCTCGCAACTGCTAAGAGGATCAGTGAATTACATGCTTTGGACTCTCGGGTGGGATTTAAAAAAGACTCGGCTGTTATTTCTTTCCAGGATCTATTCCTAGCAAAGAATGAAAAACCCTTCTAAAACCTTGGCCTAGAAGTTTTGAAGTCAAGGGACTCTCTTCTCTAGTATGTAGAGTTGGCATCGGTCCCTTTGCCCAGTCAGGACCTTAAAGTTCTATTTAAAAAGAAGACACAGCTTCAGGGATGTCGACAAAGTCTTTGGTGTTCGGTAAGAAACCCCAAAAGACCTATGTCAAAGAACGCACTTGCGTTCTTTGTCAGAAATGTGATTACCGAAGCTCTCAGGAATTGCCAAGAGAACTCTTTAAAGCTGCTGAGAGTAAAAGCTCACGAAGTCCGGGCTGTGGCAACTTCCCTTTCTTTCACTAAGAATATGTCCATGAGAAACATTTAGCAGCAACTTATTGGAGGTGCAATTCAATATTTGCATCCCACTATTTAAAGGAGGTGTTAGAGTAACATACGATGTTTTTCTCTTGGACCTTATGTATCAGCGGATACTATGCTGGGAAATGGAGCAGACGCTGATCCTTAATTTTGTTTTTTATGTTTTTAATGATTATTTGTAATATTGTTGTTGAGTTGTTTGTGGGTTGCTTGAAAGGATGTTCGGGGATGACTCCTTTCAATCTTAGTACTAACCCCAATTAGGATCAGGTGATCGGGATTAGTGTCGTGCTCTATGATCATGCCAATAGGCAAGGTGTTTTGTCATGTAAGTGGATATCTAATGTCTTATCGCTTGGCGATAGACTTTTTGTTCTTTCCTTACGACTGTCATTCGTAAGTAATTTTTGGTTCCTCTCATCTCCCTTGGATATCTTAGTAGAGAGGTTCTTCCTTGACTAGAGAGATGATTCAAACAGGCAAGTTGACAAGATAACAACTTTATTCTGTAACTCCATACTAGGAGATGCAGCTCGGTCGGACGACCGATAGTGTTTGATCGTTGGCGTGGAACTGCCATTCTAAAGCATCGCGTCGATAAGCGGAACATTAGCTATCTCAGCAATTCATATAAAAACACATACGTAGTCCGCCGGCTCGGAAGTTACAAGTTTCCGGCGTAGGTTAACAGGTCAACCGCTTCCCATGGAAGTTGTTGTGCAAAGTTATCATAAACATAAAAATGTTGACAAAGCTTTGAGATAGATCAGGCTACTGCAGACAGCGCATAGCGTAATCTAGGTCTGCTTTGGTCACGTAGAACCCTCCTAATGCCATGACCCCAGTCATTGGTTTATATTTACAGATCTTGTAAATTATATATATATGTAATTATTACATTAGGCTCGGACTGCTACCTATTCAAGCCTTGAATAACAAAAAAAAATTTTACTTTAAACATTGTTCATAGGAGCGTGCTCGTAACATACGTCTAAGTATAACATAATAAGTGATTAAATGCATAAAAAGGTTCTGTTAACATACCCTTGTTGCATATTCATAAACAAAGATAAATGCATGGAAATATAGATCCATGTTTGGTAATAATAATGATTATGTACCCAAAAATAATAAAAAGGTAAAAATCAAAACATGTATACATGATTAATATGATAACAGGTAACCTGATTAAGAATAATGGTTACTAAATAATGATTATAGCATGATCATGGATATTGTTAAAGAGTACTTGACACCCTTTGTAATAGATAAATATAATGGTATAATAGTATAACAATGTAATTCTGCAGAAATTCAATATATAGGGCTGATATTTTATTAGGTGCCCGAAAAATACCTTTAGGAATATATTAATGTATAATATTGGGCTATAATGCTTTATTAGGCGCCCTGGAGATACTTTAACTGTTCAAATGCAAAGGCGTGAGTCATTCTTGTCCTACATTTTTGCCAGCATACGGACCGCTTTTCACACACAACACAATTCCAGACAATTCCCTAGGCACGAACTGAAGTGGCCAAGTTCAGGCGGCCCTAAACGCAAACGACTTGAGTTTAACGGGGTACGTCATCTAGACGGGCGGGCCAGTACGTTCCCTTGGAGATCCTTCTGTTTACGCCTTAGCCTACGCCAAGCAAAGATGTTGACGGCGATAACCAATATGGCCGTCACGCTGAACACGGCTAGCAGAATGTAGTAGCGAAGATTTTCTCCACCTGCATAAGTCGATGACGCGTGGGTCATCTCAGCCAGTTGCGTCAGACGATGAGCTACTCGCGCGTTGTATGGGAGAGGTAGTGATGGGATGATTGTGGTAGCCCACGTGTAGTTTCGCGAAATACGCCTTCTCACGTATTATCGTGTTGACCCCTCTGACTCGTACGGTATGTTTGTAGTTGTCCCCGTACAAACCATCGGCTGCTAGTCGAAGATAGTGGGGCATGGCGGTATGTACTGTCCGGACACACGACGTCGAATCCGGCCTTATCATAACGGATCCAGGAACCATTATTCATTCTGTAATTGAATTTATTACCGTAAAAGGTCTAACTCACATGAATCCGTTGATATAGGATAGAATTCAAAAGAGTCAGCTGTACAAATTTTATTATTCATGGCTTCTGAACAGTGAGTGAGTTTATCTAAGTCTTTAATGACTGTAAATGATTTCTTATCAGAAGAAATCAGTACATGCCCCGTTAAATTGGATATTACTGGATTTGAGTTATTCGTCATGAAAAGTAGGAAACGGTGCTATTTTGTATGATTGCCAAGCATCGGAAGAATCAAAGGAATTGTGATCATAATTCTATAATTTTCAAAAACGCTGACTGATATTAGGCTATAATAGAATTCTACTTTATGGGCATCTAATAAAGGAATATAACCTAGCTTCTCCCGTCCGTTTTCCAAAGTTAACGTCAGATCTTTAATAGGCATGAGGTGAGGAGATAACACACCCTTTGTTGCTAACGTTAATTGCTTCTACGTAATCTTTTGACTTTTCAATAAAATGTGATATTTTCACACGGATATGATCTATTTTCGAACTATAGTAAGCTAAAGTAGCCAGCAAATGTTGAACTTCCATGACCTGATCGATATTATTTGAATGTTTCATTAACGATATTCATTATTTGATTGATCGAAGATAACTGGCTGCGAAGTTCAGATAAGGCCAGTTCCGTTTTGTGTTGCAAAAACTCAATTCTTTTATTTTGATTATTTATCTTGAGGCGATTTGAGATTCCTAAGCCTAGATTCGCAACTGATCCTAAGATGTTTAGTCCAGCTAGAATAAGCGCGTTGCGGCGTTCAAGAGTATTGTGCCGCACAGACCACATCAGCAGGTCACGAGCGAGTTCTTCTGCCTCGGCGGTTTTATTTTGTATGTCATAAGACAACATTTCCGCGACGCTTAGTGTTTTGAGCTAGTGAAATCTCTGAGTTAGCATGAAAATTACGTTCGTGCATTTCCTTAAGGGAAATACCAAACCTCATCAGGTCATTCTTAAGTTAAGGACGTCATCTTCAGGTAAGAAAATAGCATGCATATCTACTTCTATAACAATATTACTTGACACGATGAATACATCATCGATTCTCTCGATAATCGAGCCATGATTAAATTCTATTTCTTTCGTCCTAGCGCTCTTTCCATACAACAAAGATGTCTGAATACACAATATCACTCCTAACACTAACAGATTCATTTTTGAAACCTGCAATGAGTAAAACATATGTAATAATTCGCGTAAAAGAATAGGTTTACATACAATATGATTAATAGATATATATATATAAAATTATTATACAAGTTTCATAAATACAACCATTTTTCCCTCACTCCATCTACCCTTCTTTAGATTCTGATATGTGCCAATGGGACTATTCTCACATCAGTGGGTTTGGATACATTTTGAACCCTAACTCTATTGGCCGTTAATTTTCTAAAATGTTAAACTCGGGCCTTCAAACTTAGGTGTCAGTTTATATTTTTAAACCTTTACGTACGTATACTTGTATGTATACCTGATCGCCCACGGCATATGTTCTAATTGGCTTAGCTATTTATCATGATTTTTTTTCATTATGATCTGTGCTTCTTCTAAATTCTAGTCGAATTATATTATATCGACTTATGCTTGCATCCATAACATCCTTTAGAGGATTTGATAAATTAGTTGTAGGCTTTAAGATGTGGAAGGCGTTCGGGCCGGGATACCGTACAGTGCCTCGTGCGGTGTCATTTTAAATAGACACCATGATACGAGTGATTAAGTGTGCTTAGTACCGCAGGTATGGCAATGTCCCAGTTGGGATCTGCCCCCCTAACCCCCTAAGGTGACCTTAAAATGTTTAAAACCTTACGATTTGCCCTTTCCACTAGCCCATTAGACTCTGGGTGATAAATCATGGTATTGATTTTCTTTATACAAAGGAATTCGCACAGGAGTTAAGGAAATGATTATTGAACTCCCCGCCCGAGTCTGAGATAATGATGTGTGGAATTCCATGTTTACAAATGTAGCACTCGTAAAACTTCCTAGCGCACTCGACCGCGGTTTTTGTTTTAAGCGCTATAAGTTCTGTATATCGAGTCAAAGCGTCTATAATTACTAGGAGGTGCTTATTTCCTCTGTCTGACTCGTAAAATCCTGTTAATAAATCTAAAATGTACTCTTTCAAAGGGTGATTTGGCACGGGGTAAGCCCCTAGGCTGACAGGTGTCTTCGTTGTGCCCTTTGTATTCTTGACAAGTGCGACAATTTTGCTATGTGCTTTTTTATATCTGTAAGCATCGTATGCCAATAAAATAAGGATTTGGCTTTCTGTGACATCAAGGTATAACCCGGGTGTCCGTGCAATGGATTTTCATGCAACCACTTTAAGACAGGTGGGTATGAGTGAGATAGGCACCACCACCTGGTTGTTATTCAACTGCGGTGTGTTGCGGGTTTTCCTCGTCACGGATCTACACAGGATATTGTCCTGTAGGATATAATTCTGCTGCTTATACTTTAGGTATTCTTTTTCCTTCGGATTTCCGTTAACGCAATGATGATTTTTTCTATTTGCGGATCTTTTCTTTGTTCCGTCTGTAATAGTTCAGCACTCCAGCCCAGATCTTCCTGTTCAGATATAGTTTTAACAACAATGGGCGTGGAGGTTGAGATATCTATTAATTCAGCTAATGGCTCGGTACAAGATGAAGAGGGGTTGCGTGATAATGCGTCAGCAATGATATTTGCTTTCCCAGGTAAATACCCGATCCTCGCGCCAAAGTCCCTGAATGATCATGTGCCACCGAGTTCGCTTGGGGCTGTGACTAAAGCCTTTAAAGAAGTCGGTTAGGGGCTTATGATCAGTGAGAACCTTGACGGGGTGGTAACCGTATATTATCGAATTTAAAATGCACGAGTGAATTAACAATAGCGAGCCCTTCCTTGTCTATTACTGCATATTTACTTTCGAAGGTCTCAGTTTACGTGAATAAAAAGCTATAGGGAAAAACTGTTTATCATATTGTTGAAGCAATACCCCACCTACTCCTAGGTCTGAGGCTCTGTTGCTATGAAAAATTCCTTACCGAAGTCAGGAAATTTCAAGATAGGAGAACTACACAGTTCATCTTTCAATTTATCGAACTCCTGTTGATGAATTTCAGACCATACGAAATCTACGCCCTTTTTTATAAGATCGGTTAGGGAGCGGCTATGATTGAGTAGTTGCGGATGAAGCGGCGATAGTAACCGCTGCATCCTAAAAATTGCTGTATTCCCTTGACGTTAGTAGGTATCGGAAAGTTTACGGATAGCCGACACCTTATCGTGGACGACTTTAAGACCTTCACTAGAAACCGTGAAACCTAGATAGACTAGTTTCTGTTTTAAAAAATTCACACTTACTTATCTTTACCCTTAAATTATGCTGCCTTAACCTTTGTAACACTAACTCCAATTTACGTAAATGTTCTTCTAATGTGTTGGAAAAGATTACTAAGTCACTCCATGTAGGCATGTAGGATATCTCCCAACAAGTCTCCAAACACGACGTTTATCATGACGAGTAAAAGTTTATAGGAGCACAACGTAAACCAAAAGGCATACGCAAAAATTCATAATGTCCCCTGGCTGTGCTGAAGGCAGTGTATGGGATACTCTCTTGTTCCATCGGAATCTGATGAAATCCTTTTAGTAAGTCTAGGCTTGTGAAATATTTATTCTGGCCTAGTAAAGATAGGGAGGGGGATCATCGGTACATGGTACTGGGGAATCTGTCAGGGATTGTTTCTTCATTTAAACGACCGAAAATCTACGCATATCCGCCAAGTTCGATCTTTTCGGTACTACTATTAACGGAAAAATTATAAGGGCTGTTTGATTTCCTAATGACTCCTTCTTTTAACATTTTACCTACTTCCTCTGTTATCTCATTCTGAAATTTCATAGGAAGTCGGTACGAAGGTACATAGATTACTTTCTGTTTGTCCTTGAGCCTTATTTGATGCTCGATGACATCCGTTTTTCCTAAGGTTCCATCCGTAGTGGAAAAAACATCATGATATTTAGTTAACAGATTCAAAAATTTCTGCTGAATTTCTTCTTCTTGAATGTCCTTATTGATTTTGTCCTTTATAGATTGCAAAAGGGGTTCATCCGCGACTGATTGAGCGTGATTTATCTCAGCTACGGTTAAGAATGCGATGTTTATAAACTTCGGCATCCAAGATATGTTGATTTTTGTGGATTACTAAAGTGGTATTCAAATGATTACAGACTTCGATGTTACATTGTTGTTGTGAGCCGACTGTAGAAACTGCTTGTGTGACGGATAATCCGTGTGTTTTCAGAGTTTCGGAAAGGTATTAATGTTTCAGATCCTGGCAAGGTTCTCTTTACACGCACTAATATATTTGAGTTACGTTAGGCTCGAGAGTTTGCGTGCAAGCTGATATTACTGGTGAGCGAGAGTTCTGTTGGGTTGCCTGTATTATTTCTTGGTTCATGAGACAGGTGATTGGTTCCGTAATGTAAGTGACAACTCTGTCTGTCTCTTTATTATCTAAACTGATTTTAGGGTATTAGAAGACCTATAGAATTTCCCTTTGATATACACGCCGTGTTTTTGCAGGTGCTAAGATAATATTTTGAGTGCCCATAGACGGGTATCCGATAATTACTGCGGGATACATATTAATGTTTTGTACAACGACAAAGGTATCAGCAAACGTGCGCTTACCGACCTTGTACTGTACATGAGTTTACGCCCACAACATTTAATTCATTATTCCCAATGCCTGAGAGCCTTATTTCCGGACTTTTCTATAGGGAAATTTGAAAAGAGTAAATGATGAGTCCTTCAAATCCATTATATTACGTGGACTACCAGAATCAAAGAACAAAGTGAATGACTTATGGTCCAAATTTACTGCATGTAAGGTTGGTCGCAACTCGTTTTGACTAATAATTGCCATGAATTTGTTGCAAATCTACGGAACCTGCACAGATTTTTTTGATTCGGCCGTGTGTTTCATAGGAAAATCAATTGTCTCACAATGATCTGATAATGATTAAACTGATTATTTGATACAAAAGATGATTGATATTGATGACCCAACATCGCCCTCTCCCCCTTGGAGTGAACTACGTGGTAGTTTTGTTTTGTTTATCACACCCTGGAAAATTCGCTTGCCCTTGCGAGTTCTGGCTAGACGGCCCAGGAACAGAGGTACCTGAAGCACGATTTGTTTGTTTCTGCTGTTGTGCAGAATTTCCGTTTGGTTGTTTCTTCTTATAGTACTGAGGACCCTTCTTTTTATTTGCACTAGCAACTGGTTGCGTGTTTGTAGCATTTTGCTGTTGATTCCTCGAGTAGCAACGGTTATATGAATGAGTTGAACTATTAGTGTATTGAACAAAAACGCGTCCGACAGTCTGAAATCATGTGACCTGGTCGTTTACAGTTATAACAACCATCCCTGCAACTTGATTATTATTATGTACCACATTTACTTGTTGTGGCTTGTTCTCATTTTTGCAAAAACTTGAATGAGCGAAGGATCTAGGTCGGTACATTTAGACATGTGTTTTTTGATTTGTTTATACACATCTAATTTCGTACTGTCGGGCTGCAATTTTTTATCAAAACACCGTACTAACGCTTCAGGCAACATTGCAGTGATAGACGTAAGGTAGGATCAAACGGATAAAATCTTTCACTTTGATTTTAGCACCCGCAACCCACCCGGAGTTACTTAAACTATCCTGATATTCATTTAGCCGTCGGCAATTAGCGCCGCCCGCTCGACAACATTGAGCTGAGTCATGGAGGCTTGGTTAAGGATATTTCTCAATGCCCAATACTACATCTAAGCCCTCTTCACCCCCATACACGGCACGTAGTCTAATTTTGAAACTCGTCCCATGTAAGCGCCTCTTGGAAAGAAACCCCCCTTAGATACGCACTTGCGTCGCCTTTTCGCAAAGTCAATGAAGCTCTTGGCCTCCTGTAATTGTACTGCTGGTCTGTGATGCTTTTGCATTTAAATGAGCGTCTACAGATGAGATCCATGCCTCAACATTTTGAGGCAGGAACCCATTGACCCGACCTTGAAAAGGGACTATCGCTGACCTCGCGCTAACGAGAGTCACCACGTTGGGGTTTGCCAGCCGAGTAGTTGCCATTTCGGCTTTCACTTTTTTCTTATCACTTCTATTCCTTGCAATCCTATCAAAATATCTATAAGAGTACACTCGACCACTACGTAAACGCATAAGCAATGTACTGTATAAGTGTGTTATAATAATAGAAAATCCCCCAAAAGATACAAAAATACAGATATATGATAAAATATTATACGGAGAATTCCTGCAAGAAACGGTTAATGACAACGAGAAAAGAAAAAAAATTAATCTGCGGGCGAGAACCTCGTAGTTGAAGATTGGTTCTGTAATGAAGGAAGATTAATATGGCGAACAACTCACCCCCAGAATACTGGACGATCGACTCTTGATGAACAACACTTCACTGAGGAAAAGACCTGAATAGATAAAAATGGTACTTAGCTCCAGATTATATTGCGAAGGATTGTTGACATGGGATGACGTCTAAGTTCCTGTCTACGTCTCGCGTCGGAAGTCGTGATGACGTCACGGTCTTCTCTCGGTGCACGATGCGCGGGGAAGTCCAAGATTGATGACGTCACAGCCTCCGTCCTTGCGCGTGATCGGGTGATGTTCCCTGTGTTTGTTTTCTTCTTTCCGTTGATGTTCGATGCTGCCCTCGTCCGGTGTAGATTCTCGAAGATAAGTGACAACAGTTGCTCAAACGTCAGTGTTAAATGCTTGTATTCCTCTCGATGAAGGACATAGTTGCGTCTTCATAAACTGTTGCGTTGATTGAAGATCCCGTTTCCTCTGTTTAGTTTGATGTTGAAGGTGGAAGTTAGTTCTTGTAGACCTTCGGTCGGCTGATATGGGTCTTGTTAATTATGTTCTTCGTTTATACGCTGCCACCACATCTAATGTCTTATCGCTTGGCGATAGACTTTTTGTTCTTTCCTTACGACTGTCATTCGTAAGTAATTTTTGGTTCCTCTCATCTCCCTTGGATATCTTAGTAGAGAGGTTCTTCCTTGACTAGAGGAGATGATTCAAACAGGCAAGTTGACAAGATAACAACTTTATTCTGTAACTCCATACTAGGAGATGCAGCTCGGTCGGACGACCGATATGTTTGATCGTTGGCGTGGAACTGCCATTCTAAAGCATCGCGTCGATTAGCGGAACATTAGCTATCTCAGCAATTCATATAAAAACACATACGTAGTCCGCCGGCTCGGAAGTTACAAGTTTCCGGCGTAGGTTAACAGGTCAACCGCTTCCCATGGAAGTTGTTGTGCAAAGTTATCATAAACATAAAAATGTTGACAAAGCTTTGAGATAGATCAGGCTACTGCAGACAGCGCATAGCGTAATCTAGGTCTGCTTTGGTCACGTAGAACCCTCCTAATGCCATGACCCCAGGTCATTGGTTTATATTTACAGATCTTGTAAATTATATATATATGTAATTATTACAGATAGGACCCCATTGACAAAGATCCTAAGGTTCTGTCGCGTAAGCGGGTAAGACCCCTGTAACAGACCATCAAGAACTCTTAGCATGAGGTCAGTACCTCGCTGAGGCTCTTGAAGCGATACAGGCTCCTAGGCAGTAGCCATGAAGTCTTTCGCTAACACAGGTAGGAATCAAGGTTTTTCATTTTTATTACCTACAACATATGTTGTTTCCTGTCTATTCAGTAAATTAGCTGTCTCTTACCCTCCGCCAAAGGTGCCAATCAGCTAAGTATATATCTGACAGGTAAGTTGAATGCATAAAAATGTTATTGTCATGATACAATAAAGTTTTATGCATACTTACCTGGCAGATATATACGGTTAATGGCCCACCCGACCTCCCCTCAGGAGACAGGTGGAAGAGAAAATTTGTCTTAGAAAACGGGAATGATTCCTATTCCCGCCACCAGCAGCAGGGCGGTAGATCACCTGACCTACCTGTAAAGTGTGCCTCGAAATTCGAATTTCTATCGGGGACGACGGAGTCTATAGCTAAGTATATATCTGCCAGGTAAGTACTATGCATAAAACTTTATTGTATCATGACAATAACATTTTTCAAAATTTACCATAAATCAAAATATTGTGCTAGAGACTTCCCGTTTTTTGCAAAATGAAGGTAATTGATTGAATATTACTAGACTATAAGTGCTGTAGCTTACAATTGCAGTTTTCGACCATTTCGGTCGAGTTAAAGTTGACTGAAGGACTAATTTTTTCTATTTATCGTTATTTATATGAAAATTTTTGACAACTGTTAAAAGCTACAACCATTGGCTGTTTATTGTTGTACATATTCTACATGAAATTGCACACATTTTCATATATAAAACTTTATGTAACGGCTAATTTAAAATGTTGCAAACATTACGACAATCGGACGAAAAAATTATTTTTCAGAAGAGTTACTGCGCGGACGTAAGGAAAAAGTTTATTTCTTAAATTCACCATAAATCGAAATATTGTGCTAGAGACTTCCAATTGTTGCAAAATAAAGGTATAAATGATTGAATATTACTAGAATGTAATAGTTTTACCTTACAATTGGGTTTTTTACCATTTCGGTCGAGTCAAAGTTGACCGAAGGTTGAAATTTTGGCACTTATCGTTATTTATAGGAAAATATTTCAAAACTGATAAAAGCTACAAACATGGGTTGTTTTTTTTTTTTTTTTTGTTGTATTCTACGTAAAATTGCGCACATTTTCATATATAAAAACTCTATGTAACGGCTAATTTAAAATGGTACAAACATTACGATAATTGGACGAAAAAATTTCTGATTTTTTTCGGAAGAGTTACTGCGCTGACGTAAGGAAAATTGTTTTTTTTTTTTTTTTCATTAATTCACCATAAAACCAAAATACTATTGTGCTTTTTTTCATTAATTCACCATAAATCAAAATATTGTGCTTTTTTTTTTCATTAATTCACCATAAATCAAAAAATATTGTGCTAGAGACTTCCAATTTGTTGCAAAATAAAGGTAAATGATTGAATATTACTAGAATGTAAGAGTTTTAGCTTACAATTGCGTTTTTTTTACCATTCGGTCGAGTGAAAGTTGACCGAAGGTTGATATTGTGGCACTTATCGTTATTTATATGAAAATATTTCAAAACTGATGAAAACTACAACCATGGGTTGTTTTTGGTTGTATTCTACATGAAATTGCGCACATTTCCATATATAAAACTTTATGTAACGGCTGATTTAAAATGGTGCAAACATTATGACAATTGGACGAAAAAATTTATGATTTTTTCAGAAGAGTTACCGCGCGGTCGTAAGAAAAAAAATTATTTCATAAATTCACCATATATCGAAATATTGTGCTAGAGACTTCCAATTTG
>NC_061103.1:21531399-21727604 GCF_015104395.2 Macrobrachium nipponense
GAGACTTCCAATTTGTTGCAAAATGAAGGTAAATGATTGAATATTACTAGATTATAAGAGGTTTAGCTTACAATTCTGTTTTTTGACCATTTCGGTAGAGTCAAAGTTGACCAAAGGTTGAAATTTTGGGCACTTATCGTTATTTATATGAAAATATTTCAAAACTGATGAAAGTTACAACCATGAGTTGTTTTTTGTTGTATTCTACATGAAATTACGCACATTTTCATATATAATACTCCATGTAACGGCTAATATAAAATGGTGCAAAAATTATGTCAAAGTGACGAAATAATTTCTGAGATGTGTCGCTGATGCTTTTTAGTGCGAGAAGAAAGAAATTCGCGCTTGTGCACCTGGGTAAGGATTGTAAAAAAAACAACGCCTTGATCCGTGAGTTCCCAGCATCCCCCAAGGCGCGTGATTCAAAAGTTTTCGCCTAGTAGGCCTATAACTATTTTTCAGCGAATTTAAAAAAAAAAATTTTTGTCGATGTACCATACGTCCAATCGGCATACGACAGACAATTTTAGTCGATGTTTAATATGTCCAATCGGCGTTAAAGGGTTAATAAACAAATTTCAGTTGCTTCCAAATGTATCAGTGATTTTAATAGTTCCATTCTGGCCATCAAAGGAGTGGTTCTCAGACCTTGGCCTTATGGTGGATTTTCCATGGCTACTTCCTCAAAGCCAAAATCTACTCAAACAGCCTCACTTCAGGCAGTTCCATCAAGGTTTGTCCACTCTGGCCTGAAAAGTTACTGACTATCAGGAAGCTCCTTAGAAAGAAGGGCTTTTCAAGATCACCTGTGGTGGCTATTGCCAAGTTTAGACAGCAATCTTCCAACAAAGTCTGCCAAGCAAAGTGAGCAATTTCTCTTTCCTGTGCAGAAGACACAATATCTCATCTCAGACTTTTTTAGCAGAACCAGCTGATTTTTTTAAGTAACTTACCAAGTAACTACTTAGCTAATGATTTGCTTGTACATCATCCTAAATTCAAAAATTCACGAGCAAGTGAATGTTGCAAAAGGAGGGTGACAGGCCCCACCCACTGTAACGGGAGCTAGCGAGCGATAGAAGCCAGCAGTGTCATTTCATTTATGTTGCACAATTGACAACATGCCGTTCTTGCTCCTGCGTTCATAATTCACCAGTTTGCTGAAGTCGATGATGTAAACTCTGGCATGGTGTTTGGGGAAAAGGTGTAGGAAGCATCCCTCCCATCCCTTTTTTCTCATTGTTTTGACATAGGGTGCTGAGTTTTTACGGGAACGGAGGAGTATTATGTACCTGTGTACCCACCAGTTTTGTTAGGGGTTGGTTGGTGGTTTTAATTATCTGGTGTAGGTGACATTATTGTTTTTCTCTGGTTGTTATGGTATACTGTGCTCTGGGCAGGGCAAATTTTTATGCTTTGTTAGCAATCTGATTCGTCCTTCACTGCAAAGTCCCCACTAAGGTAGTAGGTGCTCCACGGCTATGCAGGCAGTCCCTGGTTATCGGCGATCCTGTTTAATGGGGCTTGTCTAGTGCTTTAAAATCGGTGATTTATGGTGCCATAACGGGCCGAGTTCCAGTTATTGGTGCTATAAGGCACCTTATGGTGCCATAACATACCTAAGAGGCGCCATAAGGGTGCTTATGGTGCTGATAACCGGTTATTGCGCCATTATGGCACCAAGAATTGCTGAGTTTCGGTTATTGGCGATTTTTGCTTATCAGCACACCCCTGGGAACGAAACCCCAGCCGATAATCAGGGACTGGCTGCACCCCCATGCCATTATACAATAAGATGAGCACCAACCAGAGACAGTATTTACTTGCAGCAGCTTTCTTATCAGGTAAGGAAACAACAAGCATTGTATCAATGCTAACTGTGGTAGATCTGTCCATGCACCCCATCTGTCAATGTGGGATTCAGCTATGTAATCACTTGGAAAGTTACCTATGTAAAAATGACATTGTGATAAAATAAGCTTTTATACATATGTACATAATTACCAAGTATGTACATGATTAGAGTCTCTCTCTCCCCTTGCATAGAAACAATGGCATAAAAAATTGAAGCTCTTTGCTAAGTTGTTTCTCTCTTTCCCTGAAAGTGGGCGGGGAAAGTCACCCACCCAAAACATAATAGAGTGACCCACGAATTTAAAATTTTGTACATGAACTTTCCTGTTAGATATATACTTAGCTTACGTCTCTGACGTCACGACAGAATTCAAAACTCGCGGCACACGCGACAGGTAGGTCAGGTGATCTACCTTACCCGCCGCTGCGTGGCGGGTGTAAGAACCAAACCCACTTTCTTGTCAGATTTTCTCTGTCGCCCGGCCTGACAACACCTGTTGTTAGGTCCTCACGATAGTTGGATTTATTTCTCGTTGCCTGGATTCTTTGGACTGACTTTTTTGGTGAAGTACCTTTTTCCGTTGGCTTGGCATACGCAATTGTGGACTGGTTTTTTGGATTTTCTCTGGATTTTTCTTGTGATGGCTGATTCTGATGTTAAAAAATCTACCATGTTTCGAGTGTGCTCTGTGAGTGAATGTAAAGTGAGGATACCTAAAGCATCGGTAGATCCTCAAAATGTATGTATGGGTTGTAGAGGTAATGAATGTTCTTTCAATAACCCGTGTAAGGAGTGTGAAAGATTGGATGAAGATGGATGGAAGTCTCTTTCTTCCTATTTAAGGAAGTTAGAGAAAGATAGGATCCGTAAGGCTTCTTCAAGAAGCTCCAGTAGATCGCGCGCATTAGCGAACCTGAAGTAGAGAACCCTGCTGTAGAGTTAGTACCTTCTCCAGTTTCAGCCCCTGCTCCCGGCATCGAACCTGAAGATACGCCTTCGTAGATGGCCTCCATGAGGGCCACGATTTGTAGCATGGAGAGCAAAATACGCTCATTAGAAGGTAAGAGTGATAGTGCCAGTGAATTGTGCAGTGCCCCTAGTGCAATGGAATAGCGTCTGACCGGCTCACTAACGCTTCCAGGCCTAGACCTCTTCCAGACTCCCAGACCCAGTGGAGGAGGAAAGTCAACAGCCGCAGGAAGGTTAGGGAGAACCCCCACCGGTCAGATGTCCCCCCGGCAGATCCTGTTGTACGTTCCCAGGCTGCCTTAGATCGAGCCAAGAAAGAAGTGTTGCGCCAGTGCTTCTCTTCGTCGTCTTTGCCCTCTCCTAAGCGCGGATGGAGCGCCTTGGAAGCCTCGCGCCCTCTCAAGAGAGCCTGGAAGGCTCCTTGCGCCCTTCCCTCCAGCTCTGAATACTTCTCGGAAGAGCCTGAGGTAGAAACCAAGAGAACCAGGAGATCGCAAGAGCCCTTTTCTCCTTTTCACCCTCGAGCCTTGTCCCCAGTTGAAGCTTTTGAGAGATCTCCGGCGCGTATCTTAGCAGGTCTGCAGGCGCAGATTTCGGCCCTGGCAGACTCCTTGGCAGGGAGTTCTCACCATCGGAAGGACGTCTCGCTCCTGGTGAAGAAGTCTAAGAGGGACCGCGTGGATATCTCGCCTCCTGCAGTAAGGTACCAAGAGCCTCGCAGCCGCTCTTCATTTGATCAAGAGCATGATAGGAACTACTCTCCGAGTAAGCACTTTTCACCCCTGAGCAGGCGCCAAGAGCCTGGGAAGCTTCTCGTGTCGAGCAGGCGCTCTTCTCCTGATAGCCGCTCGTCCAGAGTCAGACACCTGGAACAGGACAGACATTTTGCTTCAAGCAGGCGCTCTTCGCCAAGGATCCGTTCTCCTCCTGGCAGGTGTCAAGAGCCTGACAGGCGCCAGGAGCCTAGTAAACACCAGGAGTTTGATAGGCGCCCCTCTCCAAGCAGGCGCTCTTCTCCAGGCAGCCGCTCTCCCTTGGACAGGCGCTTTTCACCGGACGTTTGCTCTTCGCCAGAGACCCTCTCTCCTCTTGGCAGACGCGGAGAAGCTAGTGGGCGCCAAGAGCCTAGTAGGCGCCAAGAAACCCAGTAGGCACCGATCGCTGAGCAGCGCGGCCCTTCCCCGGTCCAGCCGCTCCCCTCTGGAACAGGCACGCAAAAGCCTAGTAGGCGCTACCCAGTCTGGTAGGCGCTCTTCGCCTGAGAGCCTCTCTCCCCGTGGGAGGCGCCAAGAGCCTGGCAGGTGCTCTTCTCCTGGCAGGCGCTCCCCTCCAGGCTAGGCTTTAGGGCATGGCAAGCGTGCCTCTTCTAGTAGGCGCTCTCCTAGAAAGAGCTCTCCGCCAGGCAGCCGCTCTCCTAGAAAGAGCTCTCCGCCAGGCAGCCGCTCTTCGAAGGATAAGCGCCCTTCTTCTGAAGAGGATCAAGAGGCAACGGATGAAGAGTTGGCCAAGGATTCTTCGGTCTCATCATACAAGAGGCTTACAGACCTACTGTTGCAAGAATTTGGAGACGCCCTTTCTGCTGTTGCTCCTCCTTCACCTCCTATTTTGTTTTCAACGTCGAAGACAACGAAAACCTCTTCGTACGTCAAAATGAAGCCCACCATCTCTATGAAGAAGGCCCTTAAAGGTTTTGGCGATTGGTTGGTCTCCAAGGAGGAGAAAGGAAAGACTGTTTTTTCTTTCCTGCCTTCCAAGCTGACGGGAAAGATGGGCTTTTGGTATGAGTCAGGGGAGCCTTTGGGCCTGGTTCTTCCCTCATCCGCGGACTCGGACTTCTCTTCGTTGGTGGATTCCGCTCGTCGCTCGGCTCTTCTTTCAGCAAAGACGACGTGGGGAATGAGTGAGTTGGACCACCTTCTGAAGGGAATGTTCCGGGTCCTTGAAGTATTTAACTTCTTAGACTGGTCCCTGGGAGTTTTAGCAAAGAAGGCTCAATCCCAGGAGTCCCTTTCACCTGAGGATCTGCATTGTGTCCTGTCTTGTATGGACAAGGCAGTGAGAGATGGTTATGGCGAGGTAGCTTCTCTTTTCGGAGCTGGAGTTATCAAGAAGAGGGCAGTGTACTGCTCTTTTCTAACTAAAGCAGTTTCACACGCGCATAGGGCCTCTCTGTTGTATGCACAGCTCTCGCCTCAGCTGTTCCTGAAGAAAATTATACAAGACATCTCGAGTGCCCTCTCAGCGAAGGCCACGCAGGATATGTTGGCCCAATCAGCTAGGATGCCTCGTACATCCTTCCAAGCTAAACCCAAGAAGGTCCTCCCTCCCGTTCCTCCTCCTCTAGAGGAACAAGACCTCCTAAGAGAGGAAGGACCTTCTCTCGATCTATTAGATCGAAGAAGTAGCACCCATGTCCTCCAGACTACAGTAGGTGCTGGACTACTGAGATTCTCAGACGCCTGGGCCCAGAAGGGGGCGGACAACTGGTCCCTCTCAATCGTCAGGAAGGGGTACCTCATTCCCTTCATTTCAAAACCTCCCTTGACCACAACACCAAGGGAGTTGCTGGCCAAGTACAAAGACCCTCACATGAACCAAGCCCTTGCTCTAGCAGTAGAGCTTATGCTGGAGAAGGAAGCTATAGAGCTAGTGAAAGAGCCTCTTTCTGCGGGTTTTTATAACCGCCTCTTCCTAGTTCCCAAAACCTCAGGAGGATGGAGACCGGTTCTGGATGTAAGCGCCCTGAACGTCTTCGTGAAGAAGAGAAAGTTCGCCATGGGAGACGGAACATCTTCAGTTTTAGCAGCTCTTCGCCGAGGGACTGGATGGCGTCCCTAGATCTTCAGGACGCTTACTTCCACGTGCCGATCCATCCTTCTTCACGGAAATTCCTAAGGTTCATGGGGAAAGGAAAAGTTTTCCAATTCACGGCCTTGTACTTCGGCCTCTCGACAGCCCCCCAAGTTTTTACGGGGCTCATGAAAAATGTAGCACGATGGCTACATTTGGAGGGAGTGAGGGTTTCCCTCTACTTGGACGACTGGCTTATCAGAGCCAAATTGAAAGAGAGATTTCTGGAGGACCTTCACAAGACGTTGACCCTGGCAAGTTCTCTGGGACTGTTAGTGAACTTCGGAAAATCTCAGTTAATCCCCAGCCAAGATCGGATTTATCTGGGGATTCGGATGGTTTCTCCGGTTTTTCGGGCGTATCCCTCTCCAGAAAGGATAACTCGTTATTCAGAGAAGGTCGCAGCCTTTCTAGAGAAAGATGTATGCACAGCGAGGGAGTGGATGAGTCTGTTGGGGACGCTCTCCTCACTGGAGCAATTCGTTTCTCTAGGAAGGTTGCACCTGAGACCACTACAGTTCTTTTTGAACCGGAACTGGAACCGCCGATCTCAAGATCTAGAATTCCGCTTCAAGATCTCGAAGGAGATAAAGAAGGATCTCCTCTGGTGGGCAGACCTTCTTCGCTTCGCGGAAGGTATATCCCTGCAAATGCTGAACCCCAACCTAGTGTTGTTTTCCGACGCGTCGGACACAGGTTGGGGAGCGTCGCTCGGTTCAAGGGAAGTGTCAGGCACCTGGGAGGGGGAGCAGGTGTCCTGGCACATCAACAAGAAGGAGTTGATGGCGGTTTGGTTAGCCCTAAAAGCTTTCGAGTCCCTCGTCCGGGATGCAGCGGTTCAGATCAACTCGGACAACACCACAGCCCTGGCTTACATCAGGAAGCCGGGGGGGGACTCACTCCTTCTCCCTGTACGAAACAGCAAGGAAGCTTCTTCTGTGGTCGGAGGAAAGGAGGATAAGACTCCTCACCAGATTCGTGCAGGGAGAAAGAAATGTCAGAGCCGACCTTCTGAGCAGGAAAAACCAAGTCCTTCCCTCAGAGTGGACTCTTCACTCGGATGTGTGCCAGGAGCTGTGGAAGACATGGGGCTCATTTGTATCTATTCGCGACCTCCAAGAACGCGAGGATAGACCTTTACAGCTCCCCGATATCAGACCTGAGAGCAGTAGCGATAGATGCTTTTCTGCTGGACTGGAAGCATCTAGACCTTTATGCATTCCCTCCTTTCAAGATTCTGGGAGAGACACTAAGAAAATTTGCAGCATCGGAAGGAGCAAGAATGACATTGATAGCTCCATTCTGGCCCGCCTAAGACTGGTTCACTGGTTCACAGAGGTACTGGAATGGTTAATAGACATTCCATGATCCCTGCCACTAAGGATCGATTTGCTCAAACAGCCCCACTTCGACAGGTATCACAAGAACCTCCCCGCTCTCAGTCTGACTGGATTCAGACTGTCAAGAGTCTTGTCAGAGCGAAGGGTTTTTCGGCAAAGACTGCAAGGGCTATTGCCACTGCAAGAAGACCTTCTACCATCAGGGTCTACCAGTCGAAGTGGGATGTCTTTCGACGTTGGTGCAGGAATCAGAAGCTTTCCTCCTCCAGTACCTCTGTGACCCAAATAGCAGACTTCCTCTTCTTCCTGAGGGAAAAATGCGGTCTGGCGGTCTCAACCATAAAGGTTTATAGGAGCATGCTAGCCTCAGTGTTCAGGCACAGGGAATTGAACATCTCGGAAGATAAAGATCTCCATGACCTGATAAGATCTTTCGAGACAACTAAGAAAGTCTCTAATTTGACACCAAGCTGGAACCTCGATGTGGTCTTGCTTTTCCTGAGGTCCTCGAGATTTGAACCACCTCAATCAGCCTCATTTAGAGACCTAACGATGAAGTCCCTGTTTCTCATGGCTTTGGCTTCGGCTAAGAGAGTAAGTGAGTTGCAAGCCATAGAAGGAAGTGTAGGATTCAAAGGAGACTCCGTGATTTGTTCCTTTCTTTCTTCTTTCTTCTTTCTTAGCCAAGAACGAAAACCCCTCCGACTCTGGCCCAATGGAGTTTTTGAGGTAAAAGGCTTATCCTCTCTTGTCGGAGTAGAAGCAGAGAGGACTCTTTGCCCTATAAGAAGCCTTAAGTTTTATCTCCAGAGAAAGAAAAAACTTAAGGGCGACATGGACAACCTCTGGTGTTCTGTAAGAGATCCCAGTAGGCCTTTGTCAAAAAATGCTCTGACATTCTTTATTAGGAACTTAATAAAGGAAGCTCATGTGGCATGCGATCAAGACCATTATAAGCTCCTGAAAGTCAAGGCGCATGAAGTGAGGGCCATCGCCACGTCGTTGGCTTTCAAGAAGAATATGTCGCTGCAGAATCTCATGAAAGCGAATTTTTGGAGATGCGACTCGGTCTTCGCCAACCACTACCTGAGAGACGTGAAAATTACGTATGAGAAGTGCTTTGGGTTAGGCCCATACGTATCTGCGGATTCAGTGCTGGGGCAAGGAGTTGAAGCATATCCTTTTTAAGTTTTTCCCCTTTGGTTTTTGGCTTGTGTTTTTTTGGTTCTATGGAAGAGGATGCAGGTAGGCATCTCTTTCAGGTCTTATTACTAACAATTAGTACTTTGGTTAGGTGATCTGAGTTGTGCTTGAGCTCCTTGCAATGGTAGTGGACAGGTTCTGTCATATAAGTGGGTGGATCCTTTTACAAGATCCTAAACGGGATTCTACAAGGTAAGCGGAAGGGGGACAGTTCCTATTGGTAGACCCAAAGAGTCTTTTCAGCTGTAGGTCACGCCCTCGCTGTAGCTCTTCAGGCAATGCAGACTAATAGACAGTAACTATGAAGTCTTCTGCCTAAAACAGGTAAGAACCAAGGTTTTTATATCCTATAACATGTGTTGTTTCCCCTTTCTTTGTACTTTAATGTCTCTTTCCCTCCACCAAGGGTGTCAGTCAGCTAAGTATATATCTGACAGGAAAGTTCATGTACAAAAATGATATTGTTAGTATACAATAAAGTTTTGTACATACTTACCTGGTAGATATATAACTATTGATGGCCCGCCCAGCCTCCCCTCAGGAGACAGGTGGAAGAGAAAATCTGACAAGAAAGTGGGTTTGGTTCTTACACCCGCCACCCAGCGGTGGGTAAGGTAGATCACGTGACCTACCTGTCGCGTGTGCCGCGAGTTTTGAATTCTGTCATGACGTGAGAGACATAAGCTAAGTATATATCTGCCAGGTAAGTATGTACAAAACTTTATTGTATACTAACAATATCATATTTTAGCTGCCATGCGAGTGAAACTGTAGCTAAGTAATTACTTGGTAAGTATATGTAAAACTTTTATTTTACCATAAACATTTTATTTTTATTTACTATATAGTATAAGTTTTGTGCTCAAAGTATAGTTTTGGATCTTTATGTCTGAGCTGTCAGTTTGTATTTTCTCTTTAATATGTATCAACTTCTCATGGTTTACTTTTAATAATCTGAATGATTTGTGGTTTCAAAATCTGTGAATTGTGATTTTCTGGGTTGAACTTTTATGAAAAAGTGCTGTTTTGAAATTTACAATATTTTCTTGACAGGCGGTGTGTGTTGATTCATATCACAACTAATGCTCAAAAGTTTGACACCCTCTGCATGATGGCAAGGAAACTATATGCATTCGTTGCTGATGAAGCAAAAGTAGAAAATGCTGACAAACTTAGCATGCAGCAAGTAACAATTGGTGGTTATACTCTCCTGCAGTTCACAAAGGAATTATTGACTGACTATCTTGTAAATGTGAAGTTTCGTATGATCAAAATGAGGAAAAAAAATGGGGACACCTGGAAGCTATCTGATAGTAAGTACCAAGTACCGTATAGTGAGTTTTCTTTTGCTTTTATTTCTTGGCGTATAGTAAAAAGTATGAGACATTTATTAAGTACCTTGTAAATTGCAAAGTTATTTGATCACCTTCAGTATTGTGAACATTTTGGCGTTTGTGTCAAGTAGCAATCTTAAACATAATTAAACATTAACTTTGAAATACATTAAACTGCCGGACTTCCTTGACGAGGCCAGTTTTTGTGTCAAGTACAATCTTAAAAACATGAATACCTTAAACTGGAGGACTTCATTGACGACCAGTTTTGGTGTCAAGTAGCAATCTTAAACATGAATACCTTAAACTGGAGGACTTCATTGACGAGCCAGTTTTGTGTCAAGTAGCAATCTTAAACATGAATACCTTAAACTGGAGGACTTCATTGACGAGCCAGTTTCATGATCCAGCAGCCCTAGTTTGGTTGCTAATTTGTCATGCAGTTCAGTACTTGTGATCATGGTAGGTGAAATTTAATGTTTGTATTTTAGAAATTTGTTTACTCTAGCTGGGATTTTTCTTGAAGTTGATTTTCAGTGTATTGGATAAGTATTAGTTTGTGTAGTTTAAGTTTTTGTTTGTCTTTATATTTCAAGTACAAAATGTTTTAGTTTTCTGTAAAAGAAAACTGTTGAAATATGCACATTTCTGTCCACCCTCGGATCTTAAAAACTACTGAGGCTAGAGGGCTGCAAATTGATGTGTTAATTATCCATCTTACATCATCAAACATACCCAATTGCAGCCCTCTAGAATAAGTGGTTTTTATTTTGTTTAAGGATAAAGATAGCCATAATCGTGCATCTCACAACACAACAACACAGGCTACCACGGCTGGCTGAGAGTTCCATGGGCCGCGGCTCATACAGCATTATATGGAGACCACCAAAAGATAGATGTATTTTTGTTGGCCTTGATTATACACTGTACAGAAAACTTGATTAGGCTGAAGAAACTTGGGCACATTTTTTACTTTTTTAGATATATTTTTACTTTAACCTAAAGGACATTATGGGGTCTATCCTCCTGATGAGTGCCAAAATCCATTAAGTAATGAAGACTCAATACTTGTTAGTATATGGTAGAGAACACCCTTTAACTGTTGGAGCAATTGTGTGAAGATGTGTTTCTATCTTTCTTCACTCTCTTTTTATATAGTGCTGCCTCATTGCAAGTTTGTAGGAGAGTCTTGTAAGATGTTTTATTATTCCTATAATGTGAAAAAAGTGGCATATGCACTGCATATGAGTTTGTATGAACAGTTATCTGCTGATTTTATACTGAGCAAGTAGTTACAATTTCATGCTGCAATTTGGTAAATCTGCATTAAAATTCTAGTAAGCATTTCATCCAGATTTTTGTATGCATATATGTGTGTGGGGCTTGTGAAAGATATGTTACAGCAATTATTGTAATGATTTACAAAATCATTACATTGTCCAAAACATGCACGTTATTTGCACGTAGGCTACCATATATCATAGGCAGAAACCATGATTGTTTTAATAGTTAATTCCCTTAATGAAATATGATGAATATGTGTATGTATCAGGGAATATGTATTGTATAGTACATTGTGTATTTTTTCTTTTGTTTTAACTATTGATATATGAACAGAGAGAGATTAAAACAGTTTTGTCTTCTTGAAGAGATTCGTCCTCCTGAGTTGATGATACTCTCATCCTCATTAGCCTAACCCAAGTACCTTACAAACCCTTGGAGGGAAGCCTTGGACTGAAACCTCACCCTTACAACTTTCTGTTAGCTTTACCCTCAGTGAAGCATATCAGGGAATTATGCAAGTTATTCCATTGTTCTGCCACTTAGAGGAGTGGTGTGTCTCTTTTTCATATGTCCTTGAGTTTGTGGTGAAAACTCAGAACACATGAGTTCTGACAGGAGATACAAGAATTTATTTATCCAGTCTCCAAGAATTTGGGTGATTTGGACAAGATACTTATATGTCCAGAGTAATCCATTAAGTTCTACTGTATTTCAAAAGAACTTTTCTCTAATCTTTTCATTATCACTGGCAAGTACAAGGTCTCCAGGTACTCCCTTTATTCGTGGCTCTGTGAGGTGATCAGGTGGGGTTGAGGTGGGGGACTGTCCCTTGCCTTTTGGGGAAGGGAAACTTTTTGGTTTTTCCAAGTATTATAGTGGGTGTCTCTGGAAAGTTAAGACAAACCTTCACCTCATTCTGCTTAGAAGTGTCACTCACTAGACTTTCAGCATGTGATTAGTTTTATTCTGGTAAGCAAAAGGGTGAGTGCTGAACCCTTGGTGTTGAAGAATTGAAGGTTATAGGAGAATTTGGTCTCTTATCAGGGTCCTAGGAGACCTGAGAGCTGTCAACTTGTGACAAGTGATGGGGAGCCATGGCATAATTACCATGGTACTGAGGATGGTATGATGGAGTGGACAACCCCCCCCCTCCCAACAATCTTGTGGCCAATCTTGTTGTAGAACTGTTTTTTTTTATCTGATTAACCCTGGATGAGGGAAACATTTACTGATTCATCAGACTGAGTGTGCACAGTCTAATAATTGCTAAGTAAAGAATACCGTACATCAGTTATGTAGGGTATGCAGTAAAGTGATTAAGCTGTCAAGAAAATCATAATTGTATGTACTGTAGACCTGGGTTTACAACCAGGTAGAGAATTAAATCCAAAAGAGTTTCAAGTGGTCAACAACTTTGGCCACATACTGGGAATTTATATCATTTGGAGTCTTCATAGGAAAATTATATCTATATTTTTATTTCAGAGGATTTCCGGGATATGGTAATTAAAGAAAAGAAGGTTGGACCTGCTCTTCAGTATCTATTAGCAACTGGAAATTTGCGCTCAAAGTCTGGTTGTGGTCTTATGCAGACTACTGGTAAGTTGATTACTGTATGTGAAATTTCTTTATTATAGTAAGCCATTCCTTTCCATCATAATTTGATGTATTTAAAAACTGGGTGAACTGTATTTTTCTGGGCTTTGCCTGTGTCGCTCCGTGAAATGGTTCCTTTAGCACTCATTTCTAAGGTATAAATATTGCTATAAATACCAGAGAAAAAAGCTATATGGTAATGCCAGAATAGTCCGGCTCGCTCACCTTTATTTAAGGTGTCGGTATGGTATTTGGGTCGAGTGAAACCACTACCAGAGGTCCCCCTGCCATTTAGTCTCTTCCTTTCTTAATATCCCTCGTCTACAGAGGAGCTGTTCCAAGCCCCCACTACCCGCTACTGCTACAACTAGCTCTTTGTTTACCATTCCTTTTGATAGCACGACATCGCTAACATGCGCTTTCTCTTGTGTAGTGATTTCGCTCTGGAATTTCTGCTTCTTTCGTCATGGAACATCGGGTAGATACTGCATCTAAGTTGAGTGCTGCAATTAATGTTTAGTATTATCCAGAGGTAGCGATACGCATGTTTAACTGTGTTTTTATGGGTTATATGCGGAAGCGGCAGCCCGCGCGTTGCCGCTCCCACTCCGCCATTTCGTGGCTCGCTACCGGCGTATATTTACGCCCCTATCGCACACCAATTGGTCTCCCATACTAATTGGAGTCGATTCTCATTCATTTAGCAGTTCTTTATGTAGTATATTTTATAGATGCGTTTCTATTTATCTGATGTTTTAATATTTAGTCCGATCGCGGGGGATAGCCTACCGACCGAACCGCATGCTTTCAGGACATAGCCTACTCACTAGCCTTATTTTACATCTTGAGGTTGGTATATCAGCCACATATCTATTTAAGATGTACAGTAGGGTCTTGATAATCACGGGGGATAGGGCCCAGAACCCCCCGTGATAAGTAAATACCCGTGTTATCCTGATACCCCCCCCCCCTGAAAATTGCTTTTAACTGCCTACTTCAATAATTAACCCACCCAAGACCACTATTTCAATGTTTATAACTGCCTACTTTAGTTCAAGCACCAAATATGTCTTCAACTATCAACTTAAACTTAATTCAAGACAGTTTCAAAGTTATTCGTTTTCCTATCTTCAGTTTCCCCTTCTCATCAGATCAGCAAACAAAAGTATATTAACCCCTAACAATTTTCCTTTTCCCATTTTTTTCATGATTTTTGGCCGTTGGGCCCCTTTGTCAGGGGGCCCACCAAACTAAAAAGTACATAGTATATCTATTTTGGTGTTTTTGCCCCCCCTCACAGTTTTATTTTGGGTGGGACCACCTTGGACGTGGTGGAAGGGGGCCCCCCCCTCTCGAACCCTCCAGGAATCCTTCTTCCCCCAGGTTTTCGAACCCAAGACAAGTCCCCCCCCCCCCCCCCCCCATAAAATTGAAAAACCATTTAATATATTTTTTTTTTTTCCGGAGTAAACTTATGTGGACCCTTTTCCATTTTTTTGCCAAAATTTTTTGAAAGCAAAAAAAGTGTGAAATGGAGAAAAACATCTCCAATGGCCTTAACGTGGAGTTAAAAAATCCAAAAAGCTAAATAAGTTGGGG
The DNA here is from genome assembly GCF_015104395.2 of Macrobrachium nipponense. Taxonomy (NCBI): domain Eukaryota; kingdom Metazoa; phylum Arthropoda; class Malacostraca; order Decapoda; family Palaemonidae; genus Macrobrachium; species Macrobrachium nipponense. The sequence continues at coordinate 21,545,433 of NC_061103.1, forward strand.
GGAGAATAACTCTTGTTGGTAGATCCATTCTCTACCCCGCGACAATGTTTTACGTACCACTGGTTTTTTTTTCTTCAGGGCGGAAACTATTTCTGTTGGGGGAGCTTGGAAACCAACGGATTCCAGGGGGGGGGCCACCTGGTTTTGCTAGGAATAGAAACTCTTTGGCCAATTTCTATCCCAGTTTGCCCATAATGTTGATTTAGGATTAGGGGGATAACTTGTATTAACGAATAATTTCCCTCTTTAGGTCCCCCCCTAGCAAGCCCGGGTTTTTTTTTCTGCTTACCACTTGGGCCCCCAATACCTAATCATGGGTTAAATGCCATCCCCCCTTTTGGGGTGTAAGGGTAGGGGAAAAAAATGGCGGGACCAATTTGGGGAGTTCCTTTCCCCTTTTCCTCACCTTGTTGCCCCCTTTGGCAGAAGATTTGAAGAAAATTTAACTTTCCCCACGAAGGGCCAATGCAATAATCCCTTTTTCAAGAATTTTTTTTTTTTTTTTTTTTTTTTTTTTTTTTTTTTTTTAACCTTTTTTTTTTTTTTTTTTTTTTTTTTTTTAAACCTCAAAAATTTATGAAAACGTGGTGGGGAAATAAAAATGAATTTGAAGGTACCCCGCCCTGGGGCCCCATGGGGGAATGGGGAAATGGAAAAACTAACGGGCCCACAGTTTTTTGAAATGAACCCCATTGGCCGTCCCCACGTCCACTTCCCGAAAATTTTCCTTTAAGGTAACCTACTGCCAACAACAGTTGTTGGAAAGTAACTATAAAAGGAAGTTACAAGGCGAACACCCTGGTTTTTTTTCCCAAGTAAAACGAGCCAAGCAAAAGCCAGCCGAAAAAACCAAAATTAGAGTTTGTCAATAAATAAAAATAGAAAAACCCAAACAAAAAAATAAAATTGGTAAACACTCCAAATTTTATCCGTAAACAATGGAAACCATAGTAAATGATTTGAACAATTAATTCCTGAATTAGGAGGACAAATTAATCCTCCCTCCGCAATAACAAGGAAAAAATAATAAAAATAAGCATAATAGACAAAAGCAAACATACATAAAACCCAAGGAACCCAAAAAAGAACCAAAAAATTAAATTGAAACCCAGACTTAATCCCCACCAATTGGGTCACATTTTTTTTTTGGATGGTCCCCCCCTTTCTTTTTGGAGCCCAGACAATAACATTGGTCCCAAAGATTTCTAGTCCCTCAAAGCTGGTAAAAAACAACAAAAATCTCAGCCCAGCGGAATGCTTAGAAAAACAAATTACTTAACCAAATAATAATCCCGCAACCACAAGACTGGGGAATGCAGAACCACATCAAGGAACAATTGGAAATTGGCTTACTCCCAAGTTTTAACCCAATTTAATAAAGCAGATCCCACCCCCTGCCCCTTTTTTTTAAAAGTAAAATAACCGAAAATAATAATTATAAAGGTAAATAATTAAACAAGCCCATGGAAACAATGTTGGAATTTTTAATGGTAACAGGGGTTTACAGTCATTTCCTAACCCCCAATAGCCGGGAGATCAAGGATCTTTTTTCCTTCAAAAAACCAACTTAGTTGCCCCTAAGACTTCCCCCTAAAAGTTGAGGAATATAACAATATCCACGTTTTGTTTAGAAAATTATTGACTCTATTTCCCCAAGTAGGAAACGATAAAACGTAAAAATATCAACATTGGCCCCCAAAACTTTAAAAATTTGTTACCAGGCCAAAAGAACTTACCATTTTAAAAATTAAAAACTTTTCCTTGTGGACCAAAATTAGAAGAAGTTCCGTCCCCCCTTTTTGGTTTCCTAAAAACCACTACAATTTGTTACACCAGGTGGGGCTTCAAGTTAAATGGGACCACACTACCAAAATAATTGCCGTAATAAAAGACCTTAATATGTGTTTTGGCTCAGTCCCCTGGTGCATCATAATGTAAACCATAAAAGACCACTTAATTTGGAACTGAAAATTCCGAATCCAAATGTTAATTAATTATTGTGGGGAACTATCCCCACCATTCAACGCAAAAAATCCTTAAGGAGTTGGTTTCATTTTTTACAAATAAATTAACAACAAGGCGAAACTTCACAGGTTGTTTTTTTAATAAATTAGGAAAACCCAGGAATGTCAGTTCCCCCCCCCCCCCCATGGAAAAGCCCGCAACTTGACTTGAAAAGCTAAACAAGTAAGAGCCCGTTTGTAACAATCCATACCCAAAAACCCCCCACCTTTTTTCAAATGTGGGTACCTAAAAAGAAATCAAGACATCAAAACAAGCAAACAATTGAACCAAAAAGAATAGTTAATAAACCAAATGGAAACTGGCTTGGATTTTTTCAAAAACCAATAATACTTGAAAAAACCCAAAAATAAAAGTTGATATTAACAAACACCCCCCCACCACCCCAAGTTTTACCAACCCAAACCCACTACATAAGATTGGGAAAATTTTCAGATTGTATCCCATGGGCAAAAGAACTTCCAATAATAGCGGAAGAAAATTTAAATAAATAATGGGAAAATGAATGAACATCCGAACTTGGCAAAACAAAAGAAAAAGAATTTTAGAAAAGAACCCCACCCTAAGGGGAAAAAAACGTAAATATTGAAAAAATTAACCAATCAATCCTGAAGAGACCTCCTTAACTAAACCCCCCAACTACCACCAAGGAGAACATTTGTTTAAAAAATTAAAAAAAAGATTTTAAATTAAAACTAACCCACCTCATCCAACAACAAGTGGGAAAAATACCAACAATTGAAAACCCCTCCAAATCTCAAATCCAAACAAGGCCAAACCATCTTGGACAGTAAAATAGATCAACTCTTTTAACAAATTTTCCCCCATCAAATTCAATACTTAATGAAAACAAATCATACATTAAACCAAAAACCAAAATAAATAACCTAATCAAACCCCCTCCCAAACCATACCACAAGAACCGAAAGAAATATCCCCATTAACCGAACAACAAAAACAAAATTAACCCCCTTCAAACCCGCAACAGTCCCCCTTTATCACTACAGAAAAAGGAACAATAGAATTGCAAAAAACCAAAAGACCAAAAGAAATTTTCTGAAAGCACTTTAAGGAAAACCCAAAAAAACTTTCCCTGGAAACCAATAATTTTAACAAATTGACCAAAACATGTTCTTTTTCAATCCTTAGTTTGGTTTTGTGTTTTGTAAAATGAATGCCTTGTGTAAGTACATATTTAACCCAACTTAACTCACCAAGGAAACACGAAAGGACACAGTAAACAAAACGAAATTGTGATTGGAACAATTTTTACCAAAATTAAAAGGAGGTGCCCTTCTTAAACACACCAAACCATGAAGGAAAACGAAATTGATGGTTTTCTCCCCCTGAAATCCTTAAAAATAACAAAAAGGGGAAAATTTAATAAAAAAATAAAAAATTAGACCCCCCCCCGTTATTAATATTCCAACTCTTGAAAAAACAAACAACCTGCCAAGAAAATCTAATAACCCCAACCAATAACAAAACAACTACAAACCGAATTAAAAACCAAAAACCAAACCAAATAAAATTCAAAATGCCAATATAAAAACTAACTAGAAAAAAAAAAAAATGAAAGTAAAATCAGCAATCAAAATTTTTACAGAAAGTTTAACACCAATTATCCCTCCCCAATAATGGAATAAATAAAAAAATCAATTCCAATGGAATACATAAACTGGGGTTCTTTAACCTTACCCGACTAACGTCCTTGGGGTGAATTACAAACGAAATCTAAATACGAGACCCACAAACCCCAAATTGTGGGGCCCCCATATGTCCCCCCTAACCCAACATATAGGAAAACAGGTAACCCCCTACAAATCTCCCCAAGCCAGACTAATAAAATTTGCCTGGTTATTCAACCAAACTGACCGGTGGGGGAAAAATTAGGCCAAAACAGGAAGGTCCTTAAGCCAAGCCCATATAAACGTTCCATAATAAAGCATTACATATGAAAAACCTGGTTTGACCCCATAACCCAATCCTATTGGCAAATTAACAAATCCAAATAACAAATTCCAATTAAATAAAACTGTTAATATGCCTGATAAAAAAGTAAAATTTAACATATTTTTTGTATTTATTTAAAATAATGCCCAAACCAATTTTTCCCCAATGCAAATTTCAGTAAATTTTTTTTCTTTCTGTTCCTGAAACTTTATTAGCCAAACAAAGTATACAGGGAACCACTACTTTATAAGTTAAGGAGAATTTTAAATGCAACATAATCCATTTATTGGGAATATTAATAAAAACCCCACTTGACCCACTCTTTTTTTGGAAATCCCCAACAAATAGAGAATACTATAATGGGGAAACACCAAACCCTGTATTTTGTTCCCACTCAATGAAAGTTGGAAGTTCCCCCAACAACCAAACCATATTTTTTCAAATACAACACCTAACCTTTTCCCTTCAAATTGGGAAAACATTTCCATTATGTTTTCAAAATGCTGGGTAGCGGAGGAAATTTTTGCAAAATGGGAAACGTCCCACCCTAGAACCGATTTTCCCTTACACAAGTTGGACCCATTTCCCTCCCAATCATTCCTGAACTACTTTTTTAAATGTTTTAAATTGTCAAAAATATTTGTTGTCAAAACCCTAAACAAGAAAATAATAATTATCCAAAAAAGGCTAACTGGGGACGAAATATTTTTCCCCTCCTATACACCCGAAAACCATACCAACCCCAATTCCCCACCCATAATGAAGAATCACAATTACTACATGTGGAAATCCTTTCCCTTCAAAACATTCAATAATAAACATGCCTGCAAAGAATTGAAAAAAGTAATTTCCCAAAAACCCCAAAATCACACATTCCCCCCACAAAAATTACCCCTTTTGTCCCCTGGTGTTGGGGGAAAAATCCAACATTTAACAAAACATTAAGTAAAAAAATAAAACATGTTAATTTGGGAGGTCCCCGCAAAATCTAAACAGAACTCAAAAACTCCGCCCCCTTAAAAATCACTCCCAACAAAATGCCCCTTATAAAGTATAAAACATTAAATTAAACAAAAAAATAGTTTTTTTTATAAAACAACATAAAAACCAAGTTAGCCACAAATTTAAAACCACTAATATAACCAAAATTACAGGCCAAATTTTAGAAAAACGGTAATATCTGAAAAAAAATCGCCATTCATGGAAAGGAAATATGTCCCCCTCCCAACATATCCTTCCAACCAAACACAATTCCACCAACAAGGGGATGTCCCCCCCCACCCCCACCCCCCCCTTGGCCAAAGAAAGAATAAGGGAAACAAATCAACTGGAAAAACATAATAAGACCCCTCCCCCAAGAAAGTTGGCCCCAATAACCAATTTTAAAATTGGCAAAAAATATACCCATGATACTTTTATGGAAAAAAATATCAAAGACAATAATTGGGAAACCATTTTTGAAAACATCAGTAAGTGGGCTTACTCCATAACTCCCCCCAGCCCCCCTAGAATTACACATTTTCCCCCAAAAGTAATCCCAGAAAACCAAAAGAACAGGAAAAATTAATAATACCTCCAATTTTTGAAACTCTTTTTTGAAGAACTGGAAATATGAACCTACTATTGTTTTTTAAGTAACCATGGATGAACCTAGATAAATGAAGCCATCGCAACCTCTTTGTCATCCCTCTGCCAAACCAGGGATATTGGATTAAAAAATATCATTTAAGGAAATGATAAGAAAAAAAATTAGCTCCTAATAAGCTTAAATCATAAAATTTTTTCCTTAAAAATTTTTTACAATAGTACACAAAAATCTGGCTAAAAACGTTGGTCCCCTTTTCCCTTTCCTGATAAATGGAAAACCAATGCCATAAATTATTCCAATAAACCAAACCAGGAAAGGAATGGCCCAAGGGGTAAATCCATCCCAATTAATAGGACCCGATCATCCCTCTAACAACGTTTTTGTTGCCCCCTTATGCCCAAAAATTTCTTAGAAAAAACATTGGTTTTAATGGCCCGCCCGATTAAACGTAACGTATGTAATAACCAAAGGGGAAGTTCCATTTTTTTTTAACACCCAACACAATTCTGGTTTTTCAATTAGCTGGCAGATCCAGAAAACCCTAGAATCCCTTGTTAACACATTTTTTAAGAAAGATTCATATAAAAAAAGGCCTTTTTGGGAACAAAAGAAAGAAATTAACCAGTAGCTATTTTTATTTTTTGATATAGAAAACAAAGCATAACGAAATACAACAGTGGGAAACATAACATCAATTGCCCAAAAAAAACTCCACTCCCAACTCAGGGAACCTAAATGAAAGGCCCCACTTTTACCCATATTTTTTAAATTAGAACCTTCTTAAAACAAACAGAAACCTTTTTCAGTAAGAAAAAGAAGTAAGAAAAAAATTCCTAACTCAGTAAAAACCTATAACCTGGAAAGAAGGGAATTACCCCAACTCAAGGTAGTGTAACCCCTTTGGAGCCTGTTAAAAAAAACATTGTTTGCTTTTAGGCAAATCAAATGAACATTTACTAATAAACTTTTTAGCCAACGTGGGTGTTAAAAAAAAACCATTTTGTTTTTTGTTTATTTTTAATTTTATGTTTTTGATGGAACCTTTTGTCCCAATTTACTATTACGAAGGTAGTAAATTTGGAAACTACATGGCATTCCGAGAGTTTTCTCCAAAAGTAACTGCCTTGGGCCCCAATTTTCCAAATAATAATTTAGTTTTTTGGGTTGGGGGCCCCAAATTACAGTTTGGATTTTTAAAATTTTTCAACTTGGAATTAAAACAAAAACAAAAGCCAATTGGTCCCCCCTTCTACAAAGGACCAAAACAAGGTGGGATGAAGAACCCAAACCAATCCCAAACTGGCAGTCCTTTTTATAAGCACTGGAAAATACAAAGTTTTGTACAAAAAATTAAAGTTATACTAGGAGTTAACTAATTTTTGGGGAATCAACAAATTTTAAATTGGGAAAACGCGCACATTCAAAAATACATTAAAGCCCCAAGGTGTAATTCAAAAGGGCCCTTGCCAATATTTAAAAAAAAAAAGGTTATCCACACACTAATTTGGGGGAAGCAAAGAAGCCCGAGAACCATTTTTTAATTAATGGGAGCTATATTAAATGGCCAACCCAAGGGTCCCCACTTTATCCATAATAGATTACTGGCTGTTCCCAATATATTTCCCCAAATTCCCGCCTCCCCAGAACTACTGCATTTAAAAAAATCCTCTCGATGCAGTTGCACCCATGAAGGCGTGGCGATTTTGGTGCACAGGAAGTAGCATTCCGATCGTCCCCACCCAAACAAAAGCCCCTCACTTTTGGTGGAGGCAGGTGGTTTGCCCTTTTTTTTTTGGGCCCTTAAAAACATCAAAAACCCGTAATTTCAATTTAAGATAAACCAAATACAAAGAGGGCTTCCTTTACAATGCAAACGGGAAATCGTCTTCCTGCCAGCTTACTCTGGCTTCCAAAAACTGTAAATCAAAGTAACAGCAGTTTTAATAATAGTAACTAAAGCATTTCCCTTTTCCCTCCCCCCCAAAACAAAGAGCTAGATACATTTGAAATGAACAATACCCATAAATATGGGATGAATTTTTTCCAATTTTTCAACCCACCAATGGGAGTTTTTTGCCACCCACCCATCGGGAATTTTTAAATAATCGAGTAAAGATAATGTACCTCCCTTGGTTCCCCTTACCTACTCCAAAAAAGCCAAATGAAACAAAGTTACGGAAAATGTACCTCCCCAAAACCCCATTGCTTTGGAGCACATTAGAAAAGAAAAGGCGACCCAAAATTTTTTATGGTATTTATCAAGAACGGGCCTTTTCCAAAAATTAATGTTGGAGTAAGGAGCCCCCCCACATGCATTGCAGTTTTCAAAAAAAATAAATGTTAATTAAAAAAAATTAAAAAAAGCCTAACCTTTCAATTGATCAAATCCAGTAATTTTAACTGCTGAAGTCCCAACAGTCCATAACCAGATGGGCTCAATGAATAATGGAATATCTGGAGGCAAAAGGCAAGTGTCCTGCCCCTTTATTTTCAGTTGGGACTTCACGTAGCCGCTATAGATGCAATAGGAAACCCCAGTAATAAACCCAGGAAAAACCCAAATATGTACAGGGAAAATTCAAAAAATAAAAATTCCATCAACTCCTCCCCAATCCAGGAATTTATCCAATGGAAATTATGTTTAGGAAGTACCCAGTCACAGAACAAACGTGGGGTAATAAAAAGGGAAACGAATTAAATTGCAGACCTCCCCCCTGGCTGCCCAAATTAGCCCTGCCCAAACTAATCCCTCCAACCAAATTTTCATCTGTCCCCTCCATTGTCCCCCCCAGACTTGGGTTAAAAATTCAGAGTTTTTAAAACAATTGTTAACTTTTACCAGGAATTTGGGAAAAGAAAGGAAGAAGTGGGCCCCCCCCCTCGGTGGGGGCCCCCAACAACAATAATAAAACTTAAAAATATAAAAAACTGGGAAAGTCCCTATGACCATGGTAGGGCACATCCCTCCAAACAGGGGAAAGAAGAAATCAAAAGGATGGTTGGGGGGATCCTAGCCCAAAGGGTCTTAACCATTATAGGAAACCACACAAAGATTCTCACCCCATGGCCCCCCCCTCACTTGATGTCCCTCAACCCACCAATGCGTGACCCAGTGGGAAACATGTAAACAGGATGTTCCAAACCAAGCCCCATGGGACAACGTTGGTGCAAGCAAGAATTTTTGCCCTTTGTTTTTTGAGTGGCCCAAATTGGACCCAGCCCAAAAGAATTCTATTTTTAATTGTCTGTGCGGAGTTTCGGAAATTGAAAGACAAAAAATAAATTTCCCTTTGCGGAAAAGCCCCAGGGGATTTTTTCAATTTAATAAATCATAAATTTTTTTTAATTAAGAAAACAAACGGGTGTTTTTTTTTCTTCTCAAATTAAAGTTCACCCCTAATTTTTTTTTTTTTTGTTCTTCTTCCTTTGTCTTTTTGTCTTTCTTTCTTCCAAAAGGATTGAATCCCTGGAGAACCCCCAACCCAGCCCCGAGAAAGAGTTCCCCCCCCCCACTACTTGAAGACTCAAGGATGGTCCCTTTGGAAAAAAAAACTAACACCTATTAAATAATAATAAATTACCTATTTTGGTGAATGAACATAATTTATGATAAAAAAACATGAATTTTGAAAGTTTTTACCTGGTTAAACGAAATTACAAGCACCCCAAACTATAATAGTTAAACATGTATCAAAACATCAAAAATAAACCAGCAAATAAAAAAAATCTAGTTTTTCATACACATTCAACTTAACCGCCTGGTCCAGGAATATAATAACCTTAGCTATCCGCACTCCCGGTCCCCCCGTCCCCCCCCCCCGAAACAGAAATTCGGAATTTCGCGGTCCCACACCGCTAATAACGATAGGTCCCAAGGGTTGGATCCTTTACCGGGCCCCCCCTGCCCCGCTTGGGTTGGTCAGGTACTAGGAACCAGATTTCCCCGTTTTTTTTTCTAATCAGATTGCCCCTCCTCTGCCTGTCCGCTGGGAAATGGTAAACAGTAATGTTTTTTACTTTTGTTCCCTCCCCTGAATTTGAATTTTCGTTGTTTTCCATCCGCCATCGATCTTCCTGGGCCCAAACTTTTTTACAGGGGAAGTAACTTGGTGATCGGTGGTTGGGGGGTGGTTCGGCATACGCTTTTGTTTAAAAAATAACCTTTTAATTTTTTAATAACTTTTAATGAATTAACCCTTTGCGAAAGTTTTTTTTCGAAGAAAATAGATGGAATTGTGTTAAACTACCGAAGTTTTGTTTTTCCGGGTAGTACAATTAACATAGTTTTTTGGCAAGAAAGGGAAAATCTAAATAACTTTATTTTTTTGTTCATTGATAAAGTGAAGGGTAATGAAAAATTGGTTAGAATTTATTTTGAAATTGAGGAAAAAATAAGGTAAACTTCCCCTATTTGGGGAAAGAGTCCAGAAAAACAATAGAACTTAGATATGGTTTTTTTTTTTTAGAAGCGCTTTAAAATAGCTCTTTCGTCCGTTTTTCTGGACGAGTCAGTTTTTTGTTAGAAATAATTTAATAGTACTAAGTAGTGTAGTTTTTCCCCCTCATCAACCCTTTCCTTTACTTCACGCAGAAAGAAACCTACCAAATTTTCCACCCATTTGTCCAATTTTGTTGAATATAAAAGGGAAAAATGTAGCGTTCAAGAAAATTACGAGGCTTTATTAATAAGGTTAAGTAAAAGTGCTTATAGTAGGTTTTCCCCCCATTGCCAAAGTAGAGGGTTGGTGGCGTCTGATTCGGCCTTCTTGGGGTCACCCCACTCGCCCTCCCCCTAGGGGCCCTAGAACCCCCCCTTACCTTTCAACAGCTCACAAGGCCCCCAAGGAGGAAGGGAAGGAATCGTCGAAAGCCCGTTACTGGAAGGTTTTTTTTTAACACGAGGAAATCCCCCCACCGGCGATCCAAGGCCCGTCCCCCCCTCGGTCAAAGGTTTGTTCCTGTAGGAACGTTCCCCAGAACTGCCAGGGATCGCCCATTTGGAAACGGGGCCCCCAATCCCCTAAATTCCCCCATTAGTGTTGTTATCCCCCTTTTATTTATTATCGGTCTTGGACGAAACTAAGGTGAGAAAAAAAAAACATTTCAACGGCCGGTAAGAATTTCAAATGAAGAAAAAATGCCAAGAATAAATCTCGTCTGGCCTATCGGAAACCTCAGAAGAGAAACAAGGAGAAAAGGGAAGGACATCATTTTGTCGATAACAGTTCTGCCGGGGGTAGAGGCCATTTTGGGCCCCTTATCCTGGGTTTCGTCCCCCCCCGTTACCCGTTGTTTTGGGACCGGGGGGGGGGCCCTTCTATCCCCCCTGGGGGTTTTTTTGAAATAGTTTATTTTCAATAAACTTCCCCCCTCCATCCGGTAACCATGTAATCTGGAAAAATAATACTCCCTTATTCCCTTGAGAAGAAACGAATTAGATATTTAAAGAATATTTGTTTTTGAATCGAATGAAAATTATAGTCGGGAATTTCTCGTTTTAGTTGGTGGTTACACCAATATCTATTATAAATAAACCTTTTTTTTAAAGCCTTCTAGCTCCCTTGGGGCGGGCATGAAGAGCTTCCCCCCGGTAAACGAGGACTTCAATGCGCCCTAAAGCCGTCCCTGAAAACAAGGACGCCAAAAGGCCGCCTGGAAAAAACGAAGGCACGCCAAAGGGAGAGGGCACCTGGAAGGGCCCCCCCTGAATAATAGGCGCAAAAAAGCCGCCTGAAAAAAAGCACTATGAACCTATGGATCTTCAATTCCCGGTAAAATGGAACGTCCTTCTACCATTTATTCAAGAAGAAAGGGAGGGGCCCTTATGGTCCCCCCCCCCGAAAATGGAAGTATTGGGTGTGTTCTGAATTCCCCTAAAGCAAGCAAGAACCAAAATGTAACAAGGCAAAGACCGGATATCGGTAACCCCTTCCCGCAACACAAGAAACCCTTTCCCCCCGCACAAGGCGGTAACCTTTACCCAAGAAGGCCCGGGAAGAATTTCCCAGATTCAAACCAAATAACCTTTCCCAGACGTAAAACAAGTCAACTTTTCCAGTCCGAGGGATTCGCCTTTCCAGATTGCCTCGGAACTTTTTCCAAACAACAAGAAAAAACTTTATTCCAAGGCCGGCGAATAAGCGTCTGCTAGGAATCCATAGGCTTAATTTTTCCGGAAAAACGCGAATACTCCCTCGGGCCAGGCACCATGAGTATTCCCGACTCGAGCAAACGATACTCCTCCCCAGGGCCTCCCAGGAGAGTAAAATTCGGACGTTGGAATACTCCTACCAGGCCACCGCCCAGGAAAAGTAGTTCCCGAATCCACGATTACTCCCCCCCTCCTAGGAAAAGCCCGTTACTTCTTCCCCTGCCCAGGGCGCCAGGAGTTAAATTCCCCGAGCCACGATACTCCCTCCCCCCCCCCGAGTCCCTCCCAGGCCGCCAGGGAGGTATTCCCCCCGGAGTCGGCGATACTCCCCTACCAGGCGCCAGGAAAAAGTAATTTCCGAGGCAACGAGGAAGTTTAACAATTTCCCGAATCGCGGATACTCCTCCCAGGCCTAGGCCCGTAGAAGTATTTTCTAGGCCAAGATACCTCCTTGCCTTAGCCGGGCCAGGCCTTTGGTTCATCATTTCCTCCTACAAAGAAAAGGAAGCCCCTGAAAACAAACCACCGCCCCAAGAAGGTCCCCTCCCAGGCGAACAGGTGGGGGAAAAACCAAGACCCATTTCGAGGCTTGTCCTCCCTGAATTAGGGAACGGGACGTTGTGGTCCCCCCCCCGCACAGGTCCCGGGCCGTTCCGCCCCTTTTGTTTCCCCCCCCCCACCCCCCCCAAGGATACGTCCTTTAATGCAATAAAAGGGCCAAGAGCAAGTTTCGGCTTTTTTTTTCCAGGCAGGGGAACTACAAGAATAGGTAGCCACAGGACTGCCCGTAGCCCTTGTCCAGGTTTGGGAAAGTCCCGGTACTGCCTTAAAAAGGACCCTTTTCACCTTTTCGAAAAAGGTAAGGCGCTCTCCCTCCGGTTGCTCAAAATTCTTCCCTCCCCAACATTGGAAGGAAAATTGGAAGGATTAGAGGCAGAATTTTGGGTGAAGAAAAATTAAGTTTCAAAGTTATTTAAGTAAAGAGGGAATATTAAAATCCATCCACCCTTTTCCTTTTCCTAAAAAATAATGCAACCAAACCAATTTTTTACAACAAAAGAAAGAGGGGCAATCCCGGTTTGGAAGGGGGGGGGGGTTTGGTTGACAAGATTGTTCGTACGAAGCTTCCTCAGTTCCCAATTGAGAATTTAGAGGTCCTCTTCCAGAATTAAAGAAAAGGCCCGTAAAATAACGGCACTTATTCCCTCCAAGATTAATAAAAGCTGGAAGAGATTTTTCTCCTTACCGATCCCGTCGGGTTGGTCATTTGCGATCTCTTTCGACTAATACTCATTCGGGATTATTGACGAAAAAGAACGAAGAGAGTAAGATTTCCATTCTTTCTCTGCATCGAAAGGAAAGAATGTCGTAGAAGGCTTGCTGTATACGACTACTGAATGACAAGTCATATACGCATACCATTGTTGCCCTTTCTGGTTTCGCTAACGGAATTATCTATATCCTTACAGGATTTTCCTAGTAAGGACTTCGCTTAAAAGGTTTGTTACGACAATACCTACTCAGCTTTAGTATTTAACAAAGGTTGTTTGGCTTAAATTTGCATTATTGAGAGCTTTCTTAGACTCGAGAATAATTTTATTATATCCATTCATTGAAGGGAGTAACTGGCAACTCAGAAATGAATGCAGCCAGGCAGTGAACGAGACGGCTGTAATTGTGAGCCAATCCAGTACCATCCGGTTTCTCGTCGTGAACGATTGGTTACATCTCTCTCTCCTAAGGGATCGAATGCTTCACCGTATATTCCCCCTACAATCAGGGACTTATCCACGATTGAGGTGGGGATTTTAGGCAAACATGATACATCGTATTCGTTTTGCTAAGGATCTCTCTCTGCCTCGGCGAGGAAAGAATGTAGTAGAAAATTCACCTTAAGATAACGTACGGTTAAGCCTTATGCACACACCGTGGTTAATTACAGAGTTCCTACTATCCTTACAAGAGTTTCCTAGATGAATGCTGTTTACCACAATGTGACGGTATTATAAATGATTTAATTCGGCAGAGCACGATTTAACCTATTTGGAAACAGACACGGAACGTAACGATCCTTACCAAGGTTCGATGCGGGATTTTGCACGTCCGTGAGAACCTTATTGATCGACCGATGATAACTGTTAACGTATGTTTAACATTTATTGGAAAGAGTTGTCAGACCCTGCGGAAAGTATTCACAGATCTCTTCGCAAGGCAGAAGATGAACGAGCTTCTTATAGATTGCTTCCGTTTCTCGAAACAAGAGAGGTAGCAGATACGCCATCTTTAATTTAAATAGGGGAATAAAGTTTAGTCTTTTTTCCCCTATTGTTTTATATATTCTTAACAGATATTAAAATAAATGGGCGTCAAAGGAAGAAGATGAATGCATCATTTTGGCAATAAAAAAGGTTGGATTTCACAGAGGTCACGTTCTTCTTTCAGCATGTGTCGGAAGGTTTTTCTAAGAGAATAGAGATTTTATCGGAATCTATTATAAATATAGGACCTGAAAAACCTATCCACTCTGAGTCTGTCTGTCGTGCAGTCTAACCATAAGTAAAATATGAATGGAGGATTTGGATTTTTCAAGGGAAGCTTGATAATTCCTTTAAATATGTTAAAGACATAGAGTTGCTGCAGATCGTGCTAGATGGAAAGGGGAAACTGTCCTCTTCCGATCCTCTGTGAACCACATAATGGTTTTCTTCCCTTTCAGAGGGAAGAATCACCTTGGTATTTTATGCTATCAATGAACACAGTAAAAAGATATCTCTGTCTCGACAAAGAATATTAGAGATAGTAGAATTAAGATCTTCGGGATCTTATACAATACCTCTATACGATAAGAGTAAGAGATCTTATACTTAGAATGGGATCCTAATTTGGGCCCTCATTCCGTGTTCCGACAAGATGGAACTACTCCTAATCAAATGTTTCTCTTGGTCCTAAACGATCAAAAGGACAAGTGAAATTTTGGGCTTTAGAATCTGGAATCAGATTCTATGAAGACTCGGCAATGGGTTCTGGCCAGCATAGTATGTTTGGCAAAAGAACTAAAGCCTTTTATTCCTGGATCAACACTTTCAGATAGAGGTTTCGTTGTCCGGGTAATGTATTGACATTGTCATCTACAGAAGAAGACATGGTTTTTAACGTTTACTGACAGAGTCTTTTGGAACGCGAATGATGGGCTCAAACTACTTCCCAAAAGGGTCAGAGAGATACATGCAAGAGCTAGAAATCAGGAGTCCTACCAATTTCAGCTCAGAATCTCTTTAAGCTTCCAGGCTCCTTCCCTTCCTTCGGGCAAGGATAGGGAAGCTTCTGCAACGAGAAAACTCGACAACATTTAGGAGGAGGACTCGTTAGCAACGGAAGTATTCAATAAGGATCCTCCTCGGAGGAAGACTTGTCTCTCGGACTTTTAGATCTCCTATCGTCTACTGGATGTAGCTGACTAAATTTTGATGAATGTGCAGGAGCAATTAGCGTCTTTGGTAGGAGTACTTTCTAAAGAGCCTACTCGTAAAAAGGATGACAGGCTTCCGATTAAGAGATCCAAATACCGATCTCCTGTCGGGGCGCGACGAACCCTACAGGGGAGTTGTCGCACAAGCGGCCATCTCTGGGGGGAGCGGTGCGTTAGGCAGGCGGAGACGTGGGAAAGGAAGTAACTCCTGCCAAGCGTCTGGCGCCAACTAGGAGCCAGGCGCCAAGTAGGCGCAAAGAGCCTGACTTTACTGTAGATCGTTCTAGGCCCAGATCTTCATCCAAGCAACAAGAGCCAACTGGAGAAGAGAGAACTCCTGATAGGAGTATAGCGCCCGCTCTAAGCGCAATATACTTGCCATTCGAAAGGCGCATTCCATGAGCGATACTCCTACCAAGCCACAGGAGTATTCAGAACTAGAATGCGCCTTCCATAGGTCAGGAGTATTTGGGAAGAGATACTCCTGCCAGGCGCCTTGAGTACTCTGACCTCGATACTCCTCCAGGCGCCAGGAGTATTCTAGACTTTTTACTCCTACCATGCGCCGGAGTCTTCGAAGCGCGATGTGCCTACCAAGCGCCAGGAGTATTCTAGACTTTTTACTCCTACCAGGCGCCAGGAGTATTCGAAGCACGATGTGCCTACCAAGCGCCAGGAGATTCTGAGCTTAATACTCCTAACAGGCGCCAGGAGTATTTGGGAGCGGAGATGCGCCTTCCCAAGACCGGCAGGCAGTATTCGAGGAGTGTTACGACTGTCAGGCGCCAGGAGTATTCCAAACAGGATACTCCTCGCGCCAGCAGGCGCGAGGGCGCCAGCCAGGCGCAAGCCAGGCGCTAGGCTTCATCCAGGATGAGATCCAGTTCAAAGAAGTCCTAGGTCTTCTTTGAAACCATGGTGATCTCTAAAGCACTTCATAAGTGACTTGATGATACCTTCAAACAGCTGAGAATTTAAAAGCTCATGAAGTGCGAGCTTTTGCAAATTCTTGTTCTTTTCGTAACAATATGTCAGGAATACATATTAGCTTTAACATATGAGAGATGCAACTATGTGTTGACTGCTCATTACACGAAGGACTTCAAGTTAACCTACGGGAGATCCTTCTCTCTTGGTTTATACGTATCAGCGGATACGTTGCTGGGATAAGGAGCCGACACTGATCCTTTAATAATGAGTTGAATTTATTTTAACTTAGTGATTTTTTTTGAGGTTTGAAAGGAGTTTGGGGGATAACTCTTTTTCAATTTTAGCGCGAACCCACCCTCATGTTAGGAACAGGTGATCGGGATCGGTGTTGCGCTCCTTAGTTATGCCAATAGGCATAGGCATGTTGTCATATAAGCGGATTAGCACCCATTGACAAATGCCAATTAGGCTCGACCGAGTAAGTGGATAAGACCCCATCGGTAGACCCACAAGAACTCTTGGCCACAGATCACTATCTTGCTAAGGCTCTTGAGACGAAGCAGACTCCTATGCAATAGCTAGGAAGTCGACCCTTCGTCTAGAAACAGAGAACCAAGGTCTATAAATACCTACAACACATGTTGTTTACCTGTCTAGTCAGGAGTTAGCTGTCTCTTGCCCTCCACCAAAGGGTGTCAATCAGCTATGTATATATCTGACAGGTAAGTTGAATGTATGAAAATGATATTGTTATGATACAATAAAGTTTCATACATACTTACCTGGCAGATATATACGATTGAAGACCCACCCAGCCTCCCCGCAGGAGACAGGTAGAAGAGAGAATCTGATTAGAAAACGGAATGGTTCCTAGTCCTGCCACCCAGCGGCAGGCCGGTAGATCACCTGACCTACCTGTAGCGTGTGCCGCAAAATTCGAATTTCTGTCGGGAGACGGAGGTCGATAGCTATGTATATATCTGCCAGGTAAGTATGTATGAAACTTTATTGTATCATAACAATATCATTTTTGTCTTTTGTTTACGTTTAGAATCAGCTGATGGACGTTTATTACCGAAATAATTATTTTGGAAAACAATTTAGTTGCCAAAAGAAATTAATTTATTAATGGAATTATTATTATCATTAACTTTGTACATAATAGTTTATGGTATTATTATTCAGTAATTCATATTTTATTGAGAGAGAGAGAGAGAGAGAGAGAGAGAGAGAAGAGATGAGAGAGAGAGAGAGAGCAGCTTGGGATGAGAGTAACTGTTGAATAGCTTGAGAGACCAGCTTAGAACGAGCGTACTGATACTAGCTTAGTTCGAGAAATACATAATGAAATCTGTATTTGAAATATTTTTATGGTGATAAGAAATGAAACATGGATAGTGATAAGATATTCTCTTGTATACTGTTATAATGTGATAATCATTGAGTCAACTATAAAAGTTGTATTGAAGCAGTTTCGTAAATCACAGAAAGAATAAAAGACCTTTTTTGTTCTTTTATTACGATAATAAATAATAGATCAGTATTATAGTTTTTTCTTGCAAGTATAAAGATAAAAGAGAAGAGGAGAGGAGAGATACGAGAGACGAGAGACGGGGGGGGGGGGAAAAGGGGGGGGGGGAGGAGCGAGAGAGGACGAGAGAGAGAGGAGAATTCTGAGAGAAGAGAGAGAGAAGAAATTTGGGCTATTTACATTCATATTATTTGAACATTTGTTAAATTGAGTGTATCCTAAAAATCATTTTGTTATGAAAAGAAGAAGAAAACACGTAATTAGTGAATCTTGCTCTATGATAAAATTCGCGATTTTGTTAATTTTCCGGGATATACGTAGTATTTGGGCTCCACAAAAAGAAAAGTAAGTGATTATGACAGAATTTAGAGGATACTTAAGTAAAAATACATCGGTAGTTTGTAGAACGGTGTAACCACTATCATTGTGTACGAACGAGAACTAGTTTGGTGACGTCACGGTGGTCATACGTATTTTTTTCGTGAATGAATATACATTTATGATTAAAAAAAATAGTTACTGTACTGCTTAGAGTACCATACTGTAATATTAATGTAATCACATCAAACTAAAGTAATCGTTGCATGCTGTAAACATATAAAGTGTATTTTTGTCTTTTGAAAAATGCATTCCCCAAGGAATTATTCCTCGAAGAAGCTTTTTATTATGAAGATATGCCAATAATATATAAGATATGCGTTTTATTATGAATATGATTATGACAATAATACATAAGGTAAAATGGTTTTATTACGTTTAAGCTTCGTCGCCGATCGCAAACAACAATACGATAATCTATGACAATTATCGTTTGTATGACTGCCGTGTTTGATTACATTATACCAAAACAATAAAGAAGTTCGAATTGAAAATTAATGTTTTCCTAAATGTTATTACTACTGTAATTACAATAATACTATTAACATTTCTAAAAGGTTAAGGAGTGAACAAAGGTGCTGTTAAGTGTAACTCAGAGTCAATGTTTACATTTCTGCTGGCCGCTCAACTACAAGTTGATGTCAATGATGTGGGATTATTCCATGAATAGGCTACATATTATGAAGATATGCCAATAATATATAAGGTGAGAATGGTTTTATTACCTTTATTGTCAGTTAATATTTAATATCATAATGTGAATCTGTTCATGCATTTGTTGGTTCATCGGAAAACCCCGGACTGAGGCTTAGCCGACACAGGATTCATACCAGTGATAGGTATAGACTGAGAAGTGGTCCAAGGAAAACCCGTGATTAACTGAATCCGTGATTGCTGATCCGTGACTAAGCGAGGCCCCACTGTATTATATGCTATTATTTGATAAGACACTCTTGTCTTCTACGATTGGATCCTGATCCATTCGTAGCCTATACCTATTCGTCCTCGAGGCACCCTGGCCATTTTGCCCTTTCGTTTAAATATTTTGATTCGGCATTCTAGGCTAAACTGCTCGGAGTTGGTCAGGCCAACTAGTTCAATCGATTCGATTTACGAAGTTAGGCCAGCCACTCGAGAGGACTCATTGCTTTCTCTTTCGCTCCATATTTATTTCTATTTTCTTCTCCCCTGTGGTAGGACAGGATGTCTCTTTATATACGTGTTTTTATTCATAATGTAATTTTTGTAAGGCACGTAGTAGACATATAGGCCTACTCTTGGTCGGTTGGTCCTTCAAACCGCGGGGCTGTTCACCCGGCTGAGAAGGTTTCCAGCTGACCGCGTTACGAGCCTACTTTGGCTACCACCACCACACCCCCCCCCCCCTCACCCCCCTCGATGGAGTACAGACTCGCTCACGCTACACTATGTAGCCGATCCGAGTTCCCCATAAGGGGGGAAGATGGGTAGGGAAGGTTATTGGTGGGCAGGCCCCCCGTACCATGCCTCGTAGTGGAACGAGGGTACACTGTTCGGCTGAGCTGTGGTTGACCACCTGGTTCGCCCGGGCGGGGTGCTCTCCGGTCCACGGTGTCATGTATTCCTTTCACGGTATGGTTCACCCACCCTTCCCCCCCGCTCCGGCGGATTCGGGATCCTGGCTTCTAGGTATGGTCTATGTATATAGCACTATTCCTTTCGACCAGATATGGGCCAAGGTTATAACCGACCCCCTGTTTTGTTTCCACGAAGCCGGACCCAGCATTGGGATAGCTAGGTGTATTTAGACCCATGATAGGTATCGATCCACACCTATGGAATCATTACCGTTGCATGCATATTAATACACATATATATTAACATCCACAATTTCATTATATAAGATATAAGATTTAAGATATTCGGTTATTACAACGGCGGACTTGCTACTCTGTCTAGTATTCAACCGAATACCCTGTTAACACTAGCCCTCCGGTCTTGTGCCTGTGTCTGTATTTCCATCCTTCATCCCGGGGTTATGGGGATGGCTTGAGACCACCTAAATCTTTTAGTTTATATATGTCTCCGGCGCCGCCAGAGCCTAAAGGTTTCATAGCCTCCCTTCCCCATTATCTCATCATGGATGATTTTATGGGTACAAAAGCGGGACTCCGGAGCTAGTGAGAACAAGATTGCATGTTACCTTAGGGTATATATATGCTGCCACCGGAGTTGTCTCCGGTGGCAATAGCATAATGCATGCACCCCCGGACTTGCCTCCGGAGGGTTTATAATGATAATTATGTATCATTTAACTTACAGGTCTTGCACTGTTTGGAGGAGGGATGCACCGCCGTCCTTCAGGAGCCTTGTGGGCATGTGGTGTGTCGCACCCACGCCAGTTGCGCGGTCCAGGTGGGAGAGACTCTGGTATGGCACCATGAGGGCTGCGAGATATGTTATGGCTTGGTGAAAGCGTTCACCTCCGAATCGGTAGGTATCACTCCGGACAGTGACACAATGATACAATGAGAATCAGCTGAATATGACACATAAACTCATACTAGGCTAAGGATAGTTTCTAGTTTAAGAATTGAAATGATCCCCTTTTACAGGGTCTCCAGGAGATCAGGGATGTGGGCGCTGGCTACCCTGAAGGCTTGGGTTGGTGGTTTCGGCCGCAACGCCAAGAAGTCCCAGCTCTCGGAGGAGATGGCTGGGCTCATCTACCCCGGGGGCCAAGAAGTCGTCGGCGGTAGAGGCAGCGGTAGCAGCCCCCATCATCGCCAAGATTCAAGCGATGACCACGCTCTTGCTGGAGGTAGGAGATATGGCAGCGCTTGACCTCGACCGCGAGCCCATGACGGTGGACAACATGGGCGAAGGTAGGAATGGTAGTGAGGCTGGTAGTGTAGGGGCTCAAGGCTTGCTGTTGAGCCTATCTCATTCTTCTTTCTCCTCTACTACTTCCTTCCAGGGGTTCACCGGGAAGCTTCAGTCAGTTAGGCCGAAGTCAACCTCGGTGATCCCCAAAGTTAAAAACCCTGTGGATTTGAAGGCCTTGAAAAAGTCCTTGCCAAAACATAGGTCTGGAACCAGCCGCGTCGCTAAGCCATCGGCTACGAAACCCGAGGCAGACAAGGCAAAGGCTACTCCCCCGTCTCAGGGGTCGAGAATGAAGGTTCCAAAAGCTAAGGCCCAGCCCTCTAGCTTTGACCCGGAGGCATTTTCAGCCAATATGATGGAGCAGGTGGGAAGCATGGTAGGGAACTTGGTCCAGACCAAGTTCCAAGAAATTTTTTCCCAGCTGTCATCCACGCTGGAAGCCTGAGGCCAAACCATCCAATCCTTAGCGGAGAGGATAGTGATCCAGTAGAATCTAGTTGCAGGTCTCCGGGATACAGTGGCAACAGGACTGCCTCAGTCCGGACAGACAACCCATCCCTTGCCAATGCCAGACCCTTCCAACCTTCCTCCGTTTAAAAGCAACAATCTGTGGAGATTGGCAGCATACGCACCGTTTGCGGACAGTATGCTGACAATTGAGGGTTGCGGAAGTCGAAGACTGGAGGACTTTGAGTTCCACCCTCCAGGGCTCCAGTTCCCCTTTTTTGGCTACGTCCGTCTAACGGAAGACGCCATGATAAGGGAGGACAAAATCCCTAAGGAGACTGTCATCTTTCCCCGGGAGCAAGCACAACAAGCTTGGCTCCGGAGTCTGACAGAGTGGCAATGCGTCAACACTAGGTTGATGGCCCACAGAAGCCCATTTACTATTTTTACAGTAAATGAGGGTACTCCAACCCCATGTGTGTCCAAGGTGGCTGAGCTGACGATGCAGGCTGCCATGAAGGACGAACCTATGCCCCAGCTCCGGGAGACAGATCTACCTTCCTTTCTAGTCCCCGGAACCTCTGACTGCTGGGTAGACGTGCCTGCCACTTTCTCGGCAGGCAAGCTGGCGCCGGACTGCAGTAACACGCTGTTCAACGAGCGGCTCCCGAGACTCCCCGACAGCCTGATCAAAGCAGAATACGACGCTCGATCAAGGCTCAGCAGGTCCCTCAATTCCGTCACCACGGCTGAAATGACGTCCCTCATCTACTCGGATGAGCTGTTGTTTAAGGTCCTTACCAAGTCACTACTGCATACAATGCAGTGTGACTTGTACGATTTCATCATAGCACGGCAGAATTGTAGGAAGTACATTCTGGCGGAAGCATCAATCTGCCATGAACCCAACAGGCTGATCGGTTCCTCCATCTGGGGAACAAACCATTTCCCCGATTCCGTCGTTAACGAGGTTTTGGCGGAAGCTTCGAGGGTGAACCAGAGTCTCAAGATCCGTTGGGGCCTCATCCCAAAAAGGAAACCTGAGGCCACCGGATCAAATCCAAAAGGAAAGAAGAAGCTGAGGAAGTTCCAGCCCTTCCAAGCCTCCCAACAGCAGACTATGGTCCAGGCGGTTCCGGTGACTCAAGTAAGTCAACTGTCTACGTCGAAGGCACAACTGCAACAGCAGTATGTGCTTTTGGCTCAGCCGCCACAGCAAGCCCAGGCTTCGACCTCCTTCGCCGTCTCTCCGGCGTACAACGTGACCTTTGAAACTCAGACATTTCAAGGGTACAACAGGTTCGCCAAAGGCAGCCGTGCCAGAGGAGCTTTCCGTCACAGAGGCAGTGGAAGAGTCTCCAACCGAGGCAAGGGCTTCCGGGGAGCAAGGGTGGGCCAACCATCTGCCAACCAGTGAGAATCCCCAGGTAGGAGGGAGGCTGTACCTCTACCGACACTGGTGGGGGTTCAGCACCTGGGCTCAGAGTATCGTGACCAAAGGTCTGGGATGGAGTTGGCTACAAGGTCCTCCCCATCCAACACCTGTTACCAAAAACTGACTGCGGAATTAATAGAGTATACCTGAGATCTACTTCAGAAAAGGGTAGTATCACGAGTCAAAAAGTTAAAGTTTCAAGGGCGCTTGTTCAGCCTGCCAAAGAAAGACTCGATCAAAGGAAGAATAATCCTAGACTTGTCCCATCTAAACTCATTCATTCATTGCGACAAGTTCCAAATGCTGACCGTTTCGCAGGTGCGAATCTTGGTTCTCCGTGGGGCCGTCACCACCTCTATAGATCTTACAGACGCCTACTATCATATCCCAATAGCAAGACACTTTCATCCATTCCTCTGCTTCAGACTAGGAAAGAAGGCTTCTCCTTCAAAGTAATGCCATTCAGGCTCAACATAGCACACTCTATCTATTCCGTCGACGAAGCGAAGAGAAATAATCAAGGCTACAAGACAATTTCTCAAAAACAAGCAGACGTCCCGGAGGAACCAAGAGAGAATCCTAGGTTCACTCCAGTTTGCATCAGTGACAGACGTGCTGCTGAAAGCCAAACTAAAGGATATAAACTGGGTTTGGCGTTCGAGAGCGAAGCAAAGATCCCGGGACAAAATGTCACGCATCCCGGTGATCTTACGCAAGAGACTCCGCCCCTGGACAGAGATCAAAAGTCTGTCGAAAACAATACCCTTACAATTTCCTCCGCCGGCTCTAGTAGTCCACACGGACGCCTCCTTGAGTGGCTGGGGCGGATACTCACAATACAAGAAAGTACAGGGAACCTGGTCAGTGTCATTCTGCCAGCTACATATCAATGTACTGGAGGCAATGGCAGTATTTCTAACCCTGAAAAGACTGTTACCAGCCAAGAAAATCCATATCAAGCTGGTATTAGACAGTGCAGTGGTTGTCCACTGCATAAACAGGGGAGTCTCCAAGTCGAGCCATGTGAACCATGTGATAATAGCCATATTTGCCCTAGCAGACAGGAACCAATGGCACCTATCGGCCACTCACCTTGCGGGAGTGAGGAATGTAGTGGCGGACGCTCTGTTGAGGTCCACTCCGCTGGAGTCAGAATGGACTCTAGACGGAGAGTCATTCAAATGGAGCTGCCAACAGGTGCCAGGGCTTCAAGTGGATCTTTTCGCCACAGAGTCGAACCACAAACTACCATGTTATGTGGCCCCCAACCTGGACCCTCTGGCTTATGCCACGGATGCTATGGCAATAGAGTGGAATATCTGGAAGAGGATTTACCTCTTTCCTTTAGTGAATCTACTACTGAAGGTCCTGAACAAACTCAGGACTTTCAAGGGTCACATTGCACTAGTGGCCCCCAACTGGCCCAAGAGCAATTGGTTCCCTCTACTAGTGGAATTAGGACTCCGGCCCCAGCGGATTCCCAATCCCAAACTGACGCAGCTGGTACAAACGCAGACTGTGTCCGCTTCCTCAGGAATTCAGAAAGTCCTAACTTTATGGACTTCATGAAGTTTGCAGTACAGAAGGATGCCAACATTGATCCTCAGAATATCCGGTTTCTAGAATCAGATAAACGAGAATCAACTCTGCGTCAATATGATTCAGCAGTTAAGAAGCTAGCCACCTTTTTGAGGAACACAAATGCACATACTATGACTTCGAATCTAGCAATAACCTTTTTCAGAACCTTGTTCGAAAAAGGATTAGCAGCAAGCACGATTACTACAACCAAATCGGCACTTAAGAAAATTTTCCAATTTGGATTTAATATTGATCTGACTGATTCGTATTTTTCTTCTATTCCAAAGGCTTGTGCTAGACTTAGACCAATAGACAGACCTTGAACAGTCTCCTGGTTCTTAAATGATGTTCTTAAGCTAGCTTCGGACACTGTTAACGAATCATGTTCTTATATCTCGCTCCTAAGGAAAATATTATTCCTCATAAGTCTAGCCTCAGGAGCCAGAATTTCTGAACTGTCGGCCCTTTCCAGGGAACCGGAACATATTGAGTTCCTCCCCTCAGGAGAACTATTACTCTTACCAGATCGTCAATTTTTAGCTAAAAATGAGGGCCCACAAAATAGATTGTCCCACTGCCTCAGGACCCGTCCTTATGTCCAGTTAATTCACTAAGAGTTTACTTAAACAGAACTGCCTCGAGATCTTCAGGTCCCTTGTTTATTAGAGAAAAGGGTGGTACTATCTCCCTAAAAGGAATCAGACAACAGATTCTATACTTTATCAAGCAAGCTAACTCGGAATCATTTTCACGAGCGCATGATATTAGGGCGGTAGCCACCTCAATTAACTATTTTCAACATATGAATTTTGACGATCTCAAAAAGTACACAGGCTGGAAATCTCCGACAGTATTTAAACGCCACTACCTAAAGTCATTAGAGGCCCTTAAATTCCCAGCAGTGGCAGCAGGGAACGCAGTTTCCCCTGACACTGAATAGAGCAGTAATAATTAGTTTAGTAGCCTTCGTCTCTCTCTACATCTCTCTCTCTCTCCTACCTGCCTCGCTAGCATTCTTGACCTTAGCTCGGTTGTTACTGGGTTACACGTACCTTGGCTTGCACCTATGCTGTATCTTATGAATTTGATTGTACATATGTATATCTGGGTCTATGTATGTAATTAATTCCTGTTTATTGGTGTGTGATTTGTTATTGTTACTTGTTGGGTTATGCAACCCTAGTTAGTAGATAAGTTTTTAGGATAAGGATTATTAGAATTATCAAAGTATTAAGCATCTTTATTAATTACTTGTAGATTAAATAACTAATATTAAATAGTATTTAATGTTATTCAAGTTTCAATTTCCTTACAGTAAATTATCTACACTAACTTTCCAAGCTGGTGGGGCCAATTCTCTGTTACTATTTCACGGAGCGACACAGGCCAAGCCCAGAAAAGGGATTTTGACAAAGGAAAAATCTATTTCTGGGCGGTGACCTGTGTCGCCCAGCGAAACCCACCCTCTATTTCCACACCCTATCTGGCCCAAGTTTGGGTGCTATCTACAGGAATGGTAAACAAAGCGCTAGTTGTAGCAGTAGCGGGTAGCGGGGGCTTGGAACGGCTCCTCTGTAGACGAGGGATATTGAGAAAGGAAGAGACTAAATGGCAGGGGGACCTCTGGTAGTGGTTTCACTCGCCCCAGATACCATACCGACACCTTAAATAAAGGTGAGCGAGCCGGACTATTCTGGCATTACCATATAGCTTTTTTCTCTGGTATTTATAGCAATATTTATACCTTAGAAATGAGTGCTAAAGGAACCATTTCACTGGGCGACACAGGTCACCGCCCAGAAACAGATTTTTCCTTTGTCAAAATCCCTTATTTTGTATGGAACAAATCAATTAGTGGTGTTAATTTTGCAGTTTTTAAGTTGTAAAGGCTCAAGATTTGTGTTGGTAAACTACAAGTTATTTCCATTTTTGATGTACAAAATTATGTTTGAAAATGTTTTAATACATGTTGAGATGAGATCGTCAGTGATTGCTTAAAGTATTTGCTTTTATTTTAACTAGGATTAGCAGTTTTCATGGAGCACCTAAACCGCATGCGAGATCTTTCACATTTAAGATCAGTACATCGAGGAACTTACTTCAGTGAAATGAAAACTCTGGAACCTCGTCGATTGACTGGAGAAGCATGGGGTAAGTAAGAATTTAAATTTAAGGACCGGAAAGGAGTTGGCTACATGTGTCAAACAGCTTTCTTCTTGCTTATGAACTATACAGAATTAACTTAGTAACATTTCAAATAGTTGATGTTATCTTAAAGGAAGTACCAGGAAAGGGTGAAGGAGATAGGTGGACTTTTATGTTATTGGAAGGGCAGCCATTAGAATTACTTTATAACAATTTTGTTACCTTGGAGACATTTGACAAGTGAAGCAGGCTTAAGATTGGTAATAAGAGAGAGTAGTAACATCTAGAATGCAGTGGATTGATATTACTAGACTATGTGTAATGCTAAATAAAAGTATGCCATTAGGCAAAGATGCATGCAAAGACATGGGACTAACAAAGAAAATTGATAATACAAAAAGATTTTTCTACAGAATATTAAGTCATGAACAGAATGCAGTGGGAAGGTCTTATTTTAAATGAGGAAGTTGTCGAGTTATGGGGGTGATGGCTGGAAAATACACATAAGATCTAAAAATTATCTAGATGATTTACAGAAGTAGCAGGATAAAAATCTTTAAAAATATCCAGGAAATATCTGGAAAAAGTTATAATGGAAGTTATGAGACTGATATTACATAAGACAGAAAAGAGGGGTGTACAAGTGTTATTGAATAGAGTACTTTTATTTAATTTCACAATAAACTATGTATTACTTATAAATAGCCCACATTAATAGTTTTCCTAAATCAGACTTTCCATTCCCAGGTCAAAAGAATATCATTACTGTCTGGGAGCACTACTAGCCTCATGAGCCCTAGGGTTCCAGACAGCTAGAACTTTTTTTTTTTAGCCTGTTGGTAATGAGGCTTTCTGTTTCATAGGCTTTTTCACTAATTGCTTTAAGAGAATGAATTCATTCTGTTTAATCTAGAATCAATTGAGGATATATTCCTGTGATATAAGACTGCGTGACATAATACTGTATACTGTAATATCAAATGTGTTTTCATAATTTTTTTCCAGGTTTCATTTGCCCTGTGCACACTCCTGATGGGGCTCCATGTGGTTTGTTAAATCATCTAAGTCAAGATTGTCTAATTGTAAATGAGGTACATAAAGACAAGAAGAAACTTCTGCTAGTGCTTATTACTCTTGGAATGATTGGTGTAAACGGTCATCCACATGTACCACATGAACAGTGCTTAGAAGTTGTGCTAGATGGTGTGTTTGTTGGATATATACCTTATGAGGATGCCGAATCCTTTGCACAGAATATAAGGCTAATGAAGATCAGTGGTGAGGTAAGCTGTTTGCTTTATATATTGTCAGTTTTCTGATAATTTACAATGCTGTCTTGTCATTACACCACATAATAGCTTTTCATAAGAGGAAGTGTTTTGGTACACTACAATAGACAGAGATAACAGAAAGTATACGTATAAGAGAAAATTAAAGTTCCTTCTGAATTGGCATTTGTTAGGGCTTATTGCATTAACTGATTATTTGAAGACCATCATCATTTATTGAATAACTTCAGTGTAATGACTGTGTATATTACGAAAGAACTGTACAGAAAAGTCAATTTCCATGAATAATTATCAAGACTTATAATGATAGTCGTAATGGTCTTCAACAAATAGTATACATATTGATTAAATGGAAAAAGTGATTCAACATGGAAGAAAACTCTTTCAAAAATTATGCAAGTATTTTTTTCAGAATTTCAAGTGGCATGAGCTTGTACCACCACAGACCCATTACTTTTACATTAGCTTTCTGGGCTCAACCTGTGCCGCTCCGTGAAATGCTCCTTATAGCATCATTTCTAAGGTATAAAACTGCTATATATACCAGAGAAAAAAGTTGCATGGAATGCCGGGCATATGCCTAGCTCGCTCACCCATATAGGGTGTCGGTATAGTAACTGGGGCGTGAAAAACCACTCTCAGAGGTCTCTTACCAATTAGTTATCTCCTCTCCCAACATCCCCCGTTACTACGAGGTGCCGTTCTACATCCCACTACTGCCCGCCACCCCTCTACCACCCATGCGTACCTAAACATTCCTTTCAATAGCATCGTACGAAGTACTACTGTTTTTCGTTTGTTGATTTTTTGTGCTTGATTTTCATAATGTCGGACCTCCTAGAAGCTTCCACTACTAAGTTGAGTACTACTATTGATTGTGCTATGCACTGAAGTTGCGTTCTCTTTATCATAGGTATTTCCTACGAGAATATGATCTTGATCAAGGATCGTAGATCCGACCCAGTCGGCCATTTTGATGTCGCTACTTCACGGAGCTTTGTTTACATGTTGATTGACCATTAGTTCCTCATACTAATGGCAATCATTTTTTGTCCTAGACATATGGAAATAAATGCACTTTTAATATTTTGTATAATTTTTATACAATTTTTGTTTTTACGTGGGTTTTAGATATTTAGTGATTTGGCATACACTGGGCTACGGTCCGAGCATTACATGTTCGAGTCATATCCTACTTTAGGGAGTTTCCCTTGGTTTGACAACTTTTGAGCGTAATTTATCTTTGCATCTTAAATCGGCAACCACCAGCCCGATTTCGTAGAGATATTATTAAGAGTGATATAGCCTACCTGACCATATCGGTATCTCACCCGATGTTGGAGACCTAGGCTATTCTCGCTCGGCTTAATTTTTGTCTAGCTTAATATTATGTTGTATTCGTTGTGTGCCATTATTACCTAATTATCTATTATTCACTTTAATTTTGGTCATTTAGTTTTGTAAGCTACATATCTCGTGGTTCAATTGGATCTTTATCATCGGTAGGGTTGTCCCACCTGACCGGTCATATGGTCCACTTGATCGCGACGAACCAGTTCGCTCTGCCGCTCCCGCCTAGTACCCCTTCGGGGAGATACCTTTTATCACACGATTCAGGTTACTTTTAGGCTTTAGTTATAGTCTATATCGGGAGCGACGGAATATGTAGCGATATGGTCATACCATGAGTTAGGACAGTGACGCTTTTCTAGCTGGTTTCGATTGGCTTCCGAACGCACCGGATAGAGCAACTTATGCGTACACTCAGTCTCCCCTTTCGGGTTTCCGCCGCATTATTTTGATTCCGTTACAACCGGAATAGTTCTACACACTAATATTTTAGTGTATTGATCAGATTCAGGTATCTCACCCTGTTCTGATAACGTAGATTACACACAAATAGAATTTTGTCGGTCGATCCCGGAAGAGGCGTACAGACGTAGCCTACAAAATCTTATATTCTATTGTTTACTATGCACGAATTTTCGGAGCAGGCGGACAGACTACGTAACCGATATCTGCCGCTCAACACCTTTTGGTACAGTATACGTCTACCTTGGTAGCGATACAATCGTTGGAGAATATTTTTTCCTTAAGTGGATTTAGTTTCCCGGAGCAGGCGGATAAATACGAAGTTAGATCCGCCATAATTTTCAACAGAATAAAAAGATTCATAGACTAAATGACCGAGCTGTATATGTTAAGATTTAGTATACAGAAGTCTATTTTTACTATATATGTTATAATTTAAGATTACGATAAATAATCCGGGGCTTCCGGTAGTTTATATATACAAATTGAATACTTATGTATCAATTTACCTTACAGGTGGTGCGTTGTCAGATGACAGCTTGCGCAGCTGTCCTTCAGCAAAGGTGCGGACATGAGGTTTGCAGGTCCCATGCACCCTGCGCCGTACAGGTCGATGACCTCATCGTCTGCATCCGGATGCGTGTGAGATCTGTTATGGGCTTTTTGCCGATATAACCTCGGACTCGGTGAGTACGCACTTAGATATTTCATTACTAATTATGAGATATGATGTTTAAGAAGTGAACAAATTATTCTCTTTAGTTTTAAGAAAGTGATAATCCTAATTAGTACTTATTTTTCAGACCCCACAGGCTGTCAAGAACACATCTCTTTCGACCCTCAAGATCTGGGTTGGCGGATTTGGCCGTAACGTTAAGGCTAAGAAACCTTATATCCTATCAGAGGAGTTATGCACCCTCCTCTACCCAAATGCCAAGATGTCAGCGGCAGTTCCCAAGGAAGTGGCTGCACCCATTATTGCCAAGATAAGGGAAGACACGCAGTCCTTGCCTGAAGATCTTGAGGGACTAGGGGAAGAAGTGTTAGAAGACGTGGCGGCCATCAGCCTTGACATAGAACCAATGGTTCTGGATGCCAGCGATCAAGGTAGGGAGGTAAGTGGGGCAAGTAGTGTGCGGTCTAAGATTCCTGTTCTTAGCCCTGCACCATCTTTAACATCTTCTCATGCTTCTTTTCAAGGGTTTACTGCAAAGACCCTGGTTGGGGACAAACCAGGCTCAGTAATACCAAAAGTCAAACACTTGAGGAAGGCCTTATCTAAGCCAAGTAAACCATCTAGGTTACCGAGACTTACCAAGTCATTAAATGCATCTAAGTCTTCGGAGATTCCGGTAGCAGCTACTCCCCTACATCACGGGTCGAGATCAAGGAGCTCCAAATCTAAGGCTTCAGAACCTTCCTTTGATCCGGTTGCCTTCTCTAATCTTTTAATGGAGAAGATGGAAGTATGGTCCAATCTCAGATTGGAACCATCTCGGATCGGTTGCAGTCTATGGACACTTTGCTCAGAGACTGCAAAACCAGGAGAACATGTTAGAAAATCTCCTGAGAACCGGACTGCCACAACAACAACAGTTTGTGTTGCCAGACGCTTCCAAACTTCCGGCTTTCGTAAAGAGCAATCCGTGGCGATTGGCTTTACATGCACCATTCGTGGATGGCATGTTAACCATAGAAGGATGTGGAAACTCGGCCGGTAGAGGACTTTGAATTCTACCCGCCGGGATTGCAGTTTCCCTTCCCAGGATATGCTCGACTGACAGAGGATAAGCGCTAGTAAGACTAGATAAGATTCCTAAGGAGACGATGATCTATCCTAAGGAACAGGCTCAGTCCGCATGGGTCCGGACATTGAACGAATGGGAGTGAACACAATGTTGTCCCCCCGTAAGAGTTCTTACACAATGTTTGTAGTAGAAGGTCAAACACCGACACCTTGTACTACAAAAGTAGTTGATCTGGCTCTTCAGGCGGCTATGGAGGACAAAGCCCATGCCACAACTAAGAGAGACGGAGTTGACTTCTCTACTTTTTCCAGGAGATCATGAATGCTGGGTTGACGCCCCAGCAACTTTCACCACAGGGAAACTGAACATTGACTGTGCCTCTACACAGTTCAGTGACAAACTTCCGAGACTCCCAGAATCCTTGGTCAGAATCGAGTATGAGGCACGTACGCGGTTAAGTAGATCAATCAACTCCGCTACAATGGCAGAAATGGTGCTTCGCTGGTATACCAGACGAGTCATTGTTCAAGATCCTTACCAAGTCTCTCCTCCTCACACTTCAAAGTGATGCCTATGACTTTGCTGTAGCACGCCGTAATTGCAGAAAGCATGTGCTTTCAGAAGCTACAATAAGGCATGAGCCAAATAAACTGATTAAAGCCTCAATTTGGGGCCCAGACTTATTCCCGGAAGACATTGTTAACAGTGTCTTAGGTGAGGCTGCTAGGGTCAATCTAAGTCTCAAAGTTCGTTGGGCCTGATGCCAAAACGGAAATATGAACAATCAGGAAATCAGACAAGAGGCAGGAAGAGGTTTAGGAACTTCCAATCATACCAGACTCCACAACCCCAAGCTGTCGTTCAGAACGACGATTCCTGTACCTCAAGGGACTCAGCCGTCTACGTCTAAATCCAACCCCAACAACAACAATACGTTTTGGATGACTCAGCCTCCTCAACATCAAGCTCCTTCTCCGGCTTTTAACCCCTCCTTTGAGACACAAGGAGTGTTCCATGGGTACAATAGGTACGCCAGAGGTAGTAGAGCCAGAGGTAACTTTCATAATAGAGGTGGAAGGACTTCAACAAGAGGCAGAGGATACAGGAGTAGACGAGGAAACAGACCCTCTTCAAACCATTGAGACATCTCAGGTAGGGGGAAGACTATACAAATTTTGGAGCCGGTGGAGGTTTCAGCAAGTGGGCTTTCAGCATAGTATCCAAGGGTTCTGGGGTGGAGTTGGATAAAACCAAAAGGGCCCCCTCCACTAACCAGTTTTCATCAAGCTCCATCGGCACAGAACTAGACCTATACACCAAAGATCTTTTGCAAAAGAATGCAATAAAAGAAGTAAGATCTTTGAAATTTCAAGGACGCTTGTTCAGCGTGCCAGAGAAAGACTCAGAACAAAGAAGGGTGATTCTAGATTTGTCACATCTGAATACTTACATTCGATGCGACAAGTTCCATATGTTGACTATCTCGCAGGTGCGGACCTTACTTCCCCGTGGGGCCGTCACCACTCTATAGATCTTACAGACGCTTACTATCATGTCCCGATATAGCAAGGCATTTTCGTCCCTTTCTAGGATTCAAACTAGGCAGAAGGGCATACTCGTTCAAAGTGATGCCATTCGGACTCAGTATAGCGCCCAGGATATTTACGAAGCTGGCAAGAGACAGTAGTCCAAGAGCTGAGAACTCAAGGAATACAGTTAGTGGCCTATCTAGACGATTGGCTTATATGGGCCAGCAATGTAGAGGATTGCGTAAAGGCGACAAACAAAGTCATAAAATTTTTGGAACACTTAGGTTTCAAAATAAACCTCAAGAAGTCCCGTCTTACTCCAGCAGCATGTTTCCAATGGTTGGGACTGCAACTGGCAACCTAATCAGCACAGACTATCTCTTCCCTCAACAAAAAGGAAAGAAATAGCAAAGAAAACAAAAATTTTCTCAAGGACATTAACGTCCAGGAGAAGACAAGAAAGAATTCTAGGCTCACTTCAGTTTGCATCAGTAACAGACACATTACTAAAGGCAAAACTGAAAGATATAAATCGGGTATGGCGATCCAAGGCGAACAAGAGGAACGAGACAAAATATCTCTAATCCCACAAATACTAAAGAAAAGATTGCTCCCTTGGACCAAGGACAAGAATCTGGCAAAATCGATTCCCCTACGATTTCCACCACCAGCGTTGGTAATACACACAGACGCCTCTCTAAGCGGTTGGGAGGTTACTCCCAATACGAAAAAGTCCAAGGTTTGTGTCAGTAACATTGCGTCAACTCCACATCAACATATTGGAAGCCATGGCAGTATTCTTAACTCTGAAGAAACTAGCCCCGGCAAAGAAGCAACACATCAGATTAATTCTGTACAACGAAGTAATCGTCCATTGCTTAAACAGAGGGGGTGATCCAAATCAAGTCACATAAATCATGTGATGATAGCAATCTTTACGATTGCAACAACAAGAAACCAATGGCACCTGTCAGCTGTACACCTGGCAGGAGTGAGAAATGTGGCTAGCAGACGCACTTCTTTCAAGGACAACTCCGCTGGAGTCGGAATGGTCATTGGACAAAGATTCATTCAATTGGATTTGTCAACAGATTCCGAACCTTCAGGTGGACCTATTTTGCCACGGAATCCAACCAACAAACTAAAATGTTTATGTTGCTCCCAACCTGGACCCTCTGGCCTATGCCACGGACGCCCATGTCCATAGATTGGAACACTTGGCAAAGAATTTATCTGTTCCCTCCGATAAACATGTTAATGAAAGTACTAGACAAACTCAGGACTTTCAAAGGTCAGATAGCTCTGGTAGCCCCCAATTGGCCCAAGAGCAATTGGTTTCCTCTGATGGTAGAACTAGGACTCCTCCCTCGGCGGATCCCAGATCCCAAGTTGACACAGGTAGTACAAACTCGCAGTGTGTTAGCTTCCTCAAGAATTCGGAGTGCCCTAACTTTATGGACTTTATGAATTTGCAGCACAAAGAAGAGATGCTAACATTGATCCTCTAAATACTTGTTTCTAGAGTCAGATAAAAGAGACTCAACCCTTCGTCAATATGATTCAGCCCTGTAAGAAAAACTGGCAAAGTTCTTAAGAGATTCTAAAGGTTAGAGCAATGACTCGGAACCTAGCAGTTACCTTTTTTAGGACCCTGTTTGAAACGGGATTAGCAGCTAATACAATTACAACAATTAAATCTGCCTTGAAGAAGATATTTCAGATTGGGTTTAATATTAATCTTACAGATTCATATTTTTCATCAATTCCAAAAGCTTGCGCCAGACTAAAACCAGTAACCGCTCCCACAGTTTCCTGGTTTTTAAATGATGTTCTTAAACTGGCCTCTGAAACCAATAATGATTCATGTTCACACAACACTGTTTAGAAAAACTTTATTTTTGGTAAGTTTAGCATCTGGAGCCAGAATATCTGAGCTTTCAGCATTATCTAGAGAACGAATCATATTGTTTTTCTCGCATCTGGGGAAGTACAAATCTTTCCAGACAAGAGATTTTTAGCAAAGAATGAGTATCCACAGAACCGATGGTCACCGTGGAGGATTGTCCCACTTCCACAGGATCCATCCTTATGTCCAGTTAACACTTTGAAAGCTTATCTGAACAGAACTTCTAATAAGTCTTCAGGCCCTTTATTTATTAGAGAAAATGGAGGAAAACATTTCCTTAAAAGGGATTAGACAGCAGATTCTTTATTTATCAAACAAGCTAATCCAGAATCAATTCCACATGCTCATGATATTCGAGCAGTAGCCCCACGTCAGTTAATTATTTTCACCATATGAATTTTTGTGAAGATTTAAAAAAAGTATACAGGTTGGAAATCACCATTAGTATTTAAACGCCATTACTTAAAATCCTTGGAAGCCCTAAAATTTGCAACAGTGGCATCAGGAAATGTAGTTCCTTCCTGATGTATCAGAACCATGTTAAGAAGTTAATTCATTAGTATTCCTTACCTTTCTTTCTCCCCTACCCCTGCCTCATTTATTGTCCCTGCCTTCTGCCTTGTTACTCACCTGTAATTAAATTAGATTTGGTACTCACCTCGTATTGTAATTAACTGTTCTGTACTCAACATTTAGTTATTGGATGTAAATTGCATAGTATTAAGATATATTGTGATATCTTTTGATGGTTTTCAAGAAATTCTTGGACCCTCCTTTTGAGTACCAGTATAGTATGTATATTTGTCTTGTATAAAGGTTACTAGTAGACACCTTTATTTTCTTTTGGAAATGTTTTTCCTGAATAAGTTTTTGATAACTGATTACTTTTATGTCAGTTTGTATTAGATTATATATTGATACGGTATTAAAGTTCCTTCTTTATGTATCCTAGTTTTTATTCTATTCCTTTTCAGGTAACTAATTACAAGCTATCGGACCAATTCTCTGTTACTATTTCACGGAGCGGCACAGGTTGAGCCCAGAAAAGGGATTTTGACAGAGGAAAAATCTATTTCTGGGCGAGAGACCTGTGCCGCCCAGTGAACCCACCCTTGTTTTTCCTCACCCTAGACTGGTCCAAGCTTGGGATGCTATGAGGAATGTTTAGGTACGCATGGGTGGTAGAGGGGTGGCGGGCAGTAGTGGGATGTAGAACGGCACCTCGTAGTAACGGGGGATGTTGGGAGAGGAGATAACTAATTGGTAAGAGACCTCTGAGAGTGGTTTTTCACGCCCCAGTTACTATACCGACACCCTATATGGGTGAGCGAGCTAGGCATATGCCCGGCATTCCATGCAACTTTTTTCTCTGGTATATATAGCAGTTTTATACCTTAGAAATGATGCTATAAGGAGCATTTCACTGGGCGGCACAGGTCTCTCGCCCAGAAATAGATTTTTCCTCTGTCAAAATCCCTTTTTTGTGCACTCCCCGATATCATGGGTCCACTGACAGCAAACTTAATCACCTTCGGTGTATCTATGGTTCTGTTCATATCTTCATCATCATGGGCATTTTTATGTCAGATTTTCTCTTGAAAAAGAGCTAGACCCTGGATCAGGTTAGCTCTGAAGGACCATCATTTTCTTCACAAGAGGCTTTGGCTATGGAATCTGCTGCTTCTACCATCTTCCAGACTGTGTCCTGGTTGGACATGTGGTTCACTGTGGTAGCCAGGATAATGCTTTAGGTGCATTCAAAACTGTGTAAACTGCATTCTTATTGCATTTTGCATCAAAAAAACCTTCAAATATTGATTATTTTGTATTTTTGGTGTCATATTACTTCTGCCAGATGAGTGTTGTAGGCGTCGTAACCCTGGAAATAATTTCTGATGAATATAATTGAAAAGCGCCTTAACCTCAGAACGTCGTAAGCTGAACCCGTCGTAAGCCGAACCCGTCATAACCCGGGGACTGCCTGTACTTCACATTTTGTCACTCCTGCTTCACCTGTTAATTTGCTGCCCCTGGAAGTGCTTCCTTCTTCATTGATGTCCTTTCAGTGTTCATGCTCATATTGATAACATCTGCTGCTTTGCTTTGATGTCTGTCCCACTTCTGAACTCTTAGCATGCCCCCCATGCTCATCTGCATTCATGGTACTTCTCACATTCTGATCCTATGACTCATTGGCCCCCGCGTACTTGTTTGATCTGTCTTTTCAAGCCTTGTGTCAACTTTTTTCATTCTTAGATTGATCACAAGTGTGTCTTGATCTTTATATTAAAGGAAGAGGGGTACAGGGTTTCAGTGGCTTTTGATCTGTGTGAGAGCCTGCTCCTGCCAGTATAAAGTTGCAAGATTCTTCTTTAGTAATTCCCCTCTTTCTAAGTTTTAGGCATTTACAGGTTTGTGATTAAGCCTTATGTAGCAACTAAGAACTGGTCCTTTTTGTGCAACTGAAGAATAAGGAAAATTTGTTCCTCTGCCGTTTGAAAGCTGTGTTGGAAGTATCTAAAAGCATTGTTTCTGCCTGGCTTATGCAAGCCATCCTTAATCCTTAGAGCTTATCAGGTCACTACTGAATCACAGGCACTGAATTTTAAAGGCAGTTTCAGCCCTTTAAAAGTCAGTAGGTAGGTGAAATATTTCTTATGCCACATTAATACAGTAAATTTCTATTTGAGAAACCTAACACACGGGTCTTTTTAAAAAATTTTTGCTGCATGTATCATTGATACTGCTCATACTGTCTTTACCTCATGCTTTAATGGAACCCTGGACTGATTGTGTGGAACTCAGGTGTATTTACTCCCACACTTGATGGATGAGGAGAGTATGTATGCTATTTTTTTAAGATTCAGTTATGGTGAATTTTGACCAGTAAACAAAAATCAGCTATGGTTTTAAAAGTTCTTCTATAAAAACAAACTACTACATAGCTTTTTCATACAAATCAGTCAGTCTTTCCAGCCCCTCTAGTTTCACCTTCATGTCCAAACTAAAGAAAAAGTAAGGTGATTTATTAGTATATGAGGGTCAAGTAGGCACTTGCATTATGAGGCTGCCATTCTTCTGTTAGTAACATTTGACTACAAACAGGGCCATGTTCATGATTAATGAGTTTTTATAAGATAAGAAAATCCATTAAAACTTCATTTTCATTTATTACAAAAGTTATTGAACTATAAAGTAAAAATATCAAGATGCCTCCTCTGGAGTGGTTATGATCTCATTATTGTTTTGTATTATTTGGATTCAGCAAGCAGGACAGTGCAAGTTCACGTTTTGCCTTTACTTAATTATTTAAGACAACTGATGCTTTTTTATTCAAAATTTGCATGATTGATGATTGTCGTATCACAGTGCGCTTTTGTTACAGATCTTTAAGTATACTGAGGTAGTACTTCTGAAGAGGAGGAAATATGGAGGGCAGTATCCAGCGCTCTTTCTTGCAACATCCCTTGGGCGAATGATGCGTCCGGTCATCAACCTTTCTACAAGGACTGTGGAATATATTGGTACATTTGAGCAGCTTTATATGGATATTGCTGTGTCACCAGAAGATTATGAAGAGGGGGTGAGTTCTAAAATGCCAAATTAATTTATCAATTTGTATTTTTCATAACTAACAAACCTGAAGTCTTAACATTAGGATGATCTCCCAGCACCAGATGGAAATCTGGTAAAATTAATAAATAACGTGTAATCCAGGAACTATTGGCATCTGTGCTTGCTCACAGGGTATTTGGGAGCTCCCACAATGCGGAGCTCCCATAATGCCTTGGGCATCCCGTGAGACCGTCAGGTGGGAAGGAAGGAGGATAATTAGGTACAAAACTGCCCAAAACCCCTCTTGATGCCTCCAATGACGAATCATTAGAAGAAACTGAAGGGGTATGAGAAGCAACAAGTACCGCTGATAAAACATATGGAATAGCATCATGCGTAGTTGGAACATCAGAAGCTGAAGACTTTTGGTCATCCAAAGATGGCGGAGTCTCCTTTCTCTTGTACTTCCCTTTTCATAAACTTTTTCCATTGTTCCACCAACCAACAACAACAAATTGAACATTGAGTAGTAATTGTACATACATTTTTTCTGCACCTACATCACATTGGCCAAGGATCTGTAGACACCGAAGTTAAAAATCTTGAACAAGGAAACCCACTCACTCCAGGGTATTTCCTTTGTTTCTTGCAAGATCCCGAATAAAGCTTTGTTGGAGAGGCAAAAGACTCCATGAGCTCTCACAACTTATACAAACCTACAAGATCACACACACTGAGCATACCCAGAGAAAAGATAGAAAAGAAAAAATGGGCAAACTAAACTGGCTTTAAAGAGATAGAGATTAATCATGTCCTCTCTTAAAAGTGGTAAGGAAGTAACTGATGTGCTCAAAGGATGCCCAAGGCATTGTGGGAGCTCCCAAATACCCTGTGAGCAAGCACAGATGCCAATAGTTCTTGGATTATACAAGTTTTTTTTATCAATTCTACTGGATTTCCAGCTAGCGCTAGAAGATTATCCTAATGTTAAGGCCGAAGGTTTTTTTCATATACGAACAAATAGTGTTTTAGAATTAGTTAACCCTTAAACGCCGACTGGACGTATTTTACGTCGACATTTTTTTCTCTCGGGTGCCGACTGGACGTATTTTACGTCGACATACAAAAGTTTTTTTAAATATTCGCAGAAAAATACTTTTAGGCCTACCAGCCGAAAACTCTTGAATCACGCGCCTTGGGGGATGCTTGGAGTTCACGGATCAAGGTGTTGTTTTGTTTACAATCATTACACAGGCGCGCAAGCACGAATTTCTTTCTTGCCGCACTAAAAAGTATCTGTGACACATCTCGGAAATTATTTCGTCACTTTGACATCATTTTTTTACCATTTTAAATTAGCCGTTACATGGAGTATTATATATGAAAATGTGCGCATTTTTATGTAGAACACAACAAAAAAATACTCATGATTGTAGCTTTTATCAGTTTTGAGATATTTTCATATAAATAACGATGTGCCAAAATTTCAACCTTTGGTGCTCTTTGACTCTACCGAAATGGTCGAAAAACGCAATTGTAAGCTAAAACTCTTATATTTTAGTAATATTCAATCATTTACCTTAATTTTGAAACTAATTGGAAGTCTCTAGCACAATATTTCGATTTATGGTGAATTTATGAAAAAACTTTTTCCTTACGTCCGCGCGGTAACTCTTCCGAAAAAATCATACATGCGATTGTGGTAATGTTTGCACCATTTTAAATTAGCCGTTACATAAAGTTTTATATATGAAAATGTGCGCAATTTCATGCACAATATAACTAAAAACAACCCATGGTTGTAGCTTTTATCAATTTTGAAATATGTTCATATAAAAAATGATAAGTGACAAATTTTCAACCTTCGGTCAACTTTGACTCTACCGAAATGGTCGAAAAATGCAATTGTAAGCTAAAACGCTTACATTCTAGTAATATTCAAGCATTTATCTTCCTTTTGCAACAAATTGGAAGTCTCTAGCACAATATTTCGATTTATGGTGAATTTATGAAAAAAATAACATTTTCTTTACGTCCGCGCGGTTACTCTTCCGAAAAAATCATACGTGCGATTGTGGTAATGTTTGCACCATTTTAAATTAGCCGTTACATAAAGTTTTATATATGAAAATGTGCGCAATTTCATGTAGAATACAACCAAAAATAATTGAAGGTTTTAGCTTTTCTCATTTTTGAAATATTTGCATATAAATCACGATAAATAGAAAAAAACCACGTTCAGTCAACTTTGACTCTACCGAAATGGTCGAAAAACACAATGTTAAGTAAAACTCTTACAGTCCTAGTAATATTCAGTCATTTATCTTCATCTTGAAACAAATTTGAAGTCTCTAGCACAATATTTAAATTTATGGTGAATTTAAAAAAAAAACTTTCCTTCCCTCCGCGCGTGGATTCTCTGCCACAAATCTCCGAAATGTGTACGTCCCATTCTTGGAATATTTGCTCCGTTTCATATTAGGCATTTCATAAAGTTTTATATATGAAAATGTGCGCAATTTCATGTAAAATAAAACGAAAAATATTTGAAAGCTGTAGCTTTTCTTATTTCCGAAATAATTGCATATAAAAAAATATATATAAAAAAAATTTGACATTCGGTCAACTTTAACTCGTCAGATATGGTCGAAAACTGCATTTGTAAGCTAATATTCTTATAGTATAGTAATATTCAATCATTTGTCTTCATTTTGAAAGGAATTGGAAGTCTCTAGGACAATATTTAGATTTATGATGAACTTTTGAAAAAAATATTTGTTTACGTCCGCGCGTTACGAATTCATGCATTATTTTGTGATAATATTTTCTCTGTGTTGCTTTTATCGTTTTACAATGTGTTATATACCAAAATGATCGCAATTTAGTGTACATTACAACGAAAAAAAAGTAACTTCTTACCTTTAACTGTTTTGCGCACAGCGCGATTTGAATACAATTATATATGAAATTTCGTTTTTGCGCTATCATATATCACATTATTTATATATGATGATAATAATTTTTTTTCATTTCTGATGGTTGAATACTAAACTTCAGGCAATGACAAAAAAAGGAGCCAAAAATGAACTCTTAATCTTGAAAACTAAGCACGCTGTGATTTTTTGAAAAAAATATTTTTTCCGCTTCCGCGCTCACTCTGAAACACCTCCGGCACACGGGAGACATTTTTTTTTTACCGCTTCGGCGTTTAAGGGTTAATAAACAATATGTCTTTATTCAGCAGCAAGGACATAAATGACAGTTAAAATTCTTGTAGCAGTATGAAGGATCAGGTACTATGATTATAAATATCCAGATACTAAAAATAATTTATTTTATGAGTGCACTTAAATTTTACTGTAATACATCATTCTGAGAAGTTCCTTAAGTCAAAAAACAACCTAGTATGAATAAGCCCTTTTAACAACAACATAGACCCATTAAGCAACTTCATTTTATGAACAAGAGAATCAGTAACATGATCTGAGAATACTTGAAGAAATAGATATTTTGAAAGCTGCTCATAATTAATAAAAAATCTGTAAGTATTGCATTGCCATTGTGTTGTATATCTTTTAACTTGAAACTTTCAAGAAAGTTAGTTACAAATAATCCATGGTTACTATGTTGTAAAAGATATGATTTGAAATAAGTGGTGTGTATATATAATATTTTGATTATGTAGTAATCACAGTTTTTTATTTTTCAGGTGCATACACATATGGAAATAAGCAAGACCACTATACTAAGCAATATTGCAAAGTTAGTGCCATTTTCCGACTGCAACCCAATACCTCGAAACATGTACCAATGTCAGGTAAGTTTAGTTTTATATTAATTAAACATTTCCATCACTCTTTCTCAGTTTATACAAAAGCACTAATTCCTCTGCATAAAGGATCTCTCAGGGCCTCAGTTTTCTGCTTTCCTTAGTATACTTCTAGCTTCTTCCATTATGGTCATAAACAGCGAAGGGTTCAGGGCTAATCTTTGATGAACACCAGAATTTGTATCAGATTGTTATGACACCTATTTCAATCTTCATTCTAGTTATGGTGTTATGATAGAGTAACATCGCTAATTGTTCATACGCGAACAAAGCTTCGGTCTTAACAATAGGATCATTTCTAGTGCCTAGTTGTGTCCGGTTGAGTCTTTCTAGTACCATCTGCCTTTATAGTGCACATTTATTTGTCTTGTGACTCTGCCAAAAGCCTTTTCAAGATCGACAAGTATGTGGTGATATAATCTCTTCTTTACATGGTACTTTTCTGTAGTTGCTTTGTTTTAGTCAGCTTCTTTTGTTGATGTATGGAGCTTGAAACCAAACTGACAGTCATCAATTTGAACAATTTTTCTTACCCTTCCCTTGAGTACCACATCCCATATTTTCATAGTATGCTCAGGCAGTTATATTCCTGTGCATTTTCTGCATTGCAGTCCCTCCCTTTTTTCAATGTGTACCATTGCATGTCCTATCTTTGAATCTTTTCCTAGCCCAATCTTTCCTTTGTGCCACAAATGTGTAATCTATCCACCTGTTCATGTTCCTCAGTCCCAGTA
Organism: Macrobrachium nipponense; assembly: GCF_015104395.2. Taxonomy (NCBI): domain Eukaryota; kingdom Metazoa; phylum Arthropoda; class Malacostraca; order Decapoda; family Palaemonidae; genus Macrobrachium; species Macrobrachium nipponense. The sequence continues at coordinate 21,588,330 of NC_061103.1, forward strand.
TATTCCAGCTTAAGACTTAGAACAACACCACAACATGACTTACAACCCACAAACTCCTGTAAGACAGAGAGCTCTCACCTACCCTACCAAACACCAGTTCCGCATGTCTTCCTCTGCCCGCTCTGTTATTGTTTACTTTTGCTGCCCATATCTTGTTTTCTGTGATGTCACAACACAACCTCAATACATCAAGACATTTTCTAAAATTGGACACATGTTTCCCATACATTGAACATTGCCTACATTTCACCTATACAGAAAATAAAAATAACTGACTAAACTGATATATAATCACACTTATCTCTTTCTCCTTCCCCTCCAACCATTTCATAACCTAATCCCCTCTAATTTCCTTTATTCTCCAACTCTTTACCTTCTACATAATTTCTAATATTTTCCCCTGAAACTCCTGCTTTAGTTAATACATGAGCTATTTGATCCTTTCCTTATAATTTTCATTACGTCATATGTTCATCCCTTCTTTCACCATTTCACCATCGAGGGGTAAACATACCCCATGGTTTTGTCTTGACTGTTCTTGTTCCATCTCTCTTTATATCATACTTCCTGTGCACATCTTATATCTTATGTTTTCGTGTTGACGTTATTATCACCTTACTCATTCTTAATAGTACTTTAACAATAATCCTGTTTACTTTTACATAGCCTGCTTTATTTCTATTTCCCCCCTGGGATTTTATACGCCCCAATTTACATGGAGGTTGTTGGTTGTTGCTTTCTGGTCAAGGGCTTTGTAATTATAGTATTACTGTATCTAGCATAATCTTGACTGATGTGTAGACCAAAACATCTGAGTTAATGCTTCAGAGACTATGTTTTTGATTCATTTGATTATTATTCTTTATTTGGTCAATCACATTGTTGAGGTTAAAGTAAGTCTAAGGAAGACAGTGTTCAGTTTGATAGCTATGGTTGTCTCTGACTTAAGCTTTTCCTATTTCATGCTGGAGTGAAGAGGAAAGAGTGCTGAGGAGAAGAGTAAAATTATTGCAGCCTCATCAGACTTCGAGAAACTTATGAAAGTTATGTGACATTTTATTCGACTAACTTTACTGTTGTAATTTGGTACTAGACTTGAATTGTTTTGCCTATAATTTCTTGTGTTCAGCTTTTACCGTTTTTTTAACAGATGGGCAAGCAAACAATGGGAACTCCTTTCCACAACTGGAGAAAGCAGACCACTTCAAAGTGTTATCGGTTGCAGTACCCTCAAGTTCCTCTAGTAAGAAATTCACATTACGATAATATAAACATGGAAGAATTCTGTATGGGATTTAATGCAATTGTTGCAATTTGTTCTTACACGGTAAGTTTTATTGTTATGGGATTTTAATGCAATTTGTTCTTACACTGTAAGTTTTATTGGTAACTGAAAGTTATGATTGCAAGAAAGGGGCTTTAGGTTGCTCTTAATACTAGATGATGAACTGTTTGTAAAGTAGCGTGCAGTCTCGTTATTGATGTAAAAGGGAACTATTGAAGTTATCGAGCTATCAGAGTTTTTGGTAAAGTATCTCACCATCTAAGGATCTGGTTATTGTGTAGTTAGTATATTACTGTTTTCATCACTGCAAGGTAGAAGACACTAAGCAGGCTATGAGCTTGGTACCTCCACTGAATCTTCATGCAACTTTCATATTATTCATTTAAAAATTTTATCAATAACCTATTAGCTTTCCATGATTTGATTGTAATGGAAAAGCAAACACATTTTGTGCATGTCATATTTTTTCAATTATTTCATGATTTATTAAAGATTCATTGTAATGTCATCGCAGTAATTTCATTGCATGTTAATTATATATCCATTACAATGGAATTACATTGCAATACATTACATCTTCAGTAATTTCATAGCTTGTATTTTCATGGAAGATAAATACATCACAAGACCATATTTATTTTGAAAAAATGTAAAGATATTCAAAGGAAAAAGATTGCATCTCAAGATATAAAAGGTGTACAAAAAGGTGATATTCATTGAAAATGATTTATTCATCTACTATTACAAGCTAATACTAGTATGTGTTATTGCATAACGATATGTAAAGAAATTCAAAAGTAAACAAAAAAAAATTAAGAATGAATAGTTCAAAAAAAGACATTTAATCTGATGTTATCATTACTCAAAAAGATAAATTATGGGCAGTTCCCCTTAAATAGTCCAGTAGTTTGCAATTTTCAAAGTCATTGACTATGCATTGAAATCTTCAGTACTCTCCTTATATAAATAGTATAGATATATTTTTTATGACGAGCAATGTTTAAATCAGTGGTATACTGTTCCATTATTGCTTCATTTCGTGATAGTTCTTTCTCCAAAATTTCAATCCAAGTATCCTCCACATAATCTTTGACAAGCTGGGCTTCTTAAGGATAATCATTATTATTGATTAAATATTCAAACAAGCCTACTACATCTAAGACTGGCAATCAAACACATTTTTAATGCAAATTCTGCATTGGTTTCATACAACTGTTGTAGACCATTTGATTGAATGGATCAAAATAAACATGTGGAAAAGTGAAAAAAAACAATGTTCTTGAATTGAGTAGGGAAAAACTGCTTTGAAAGCATTAACTTCTGTACGTTCAAAATTGGTCATTAACCCTTTAACACCGATTGGACGTATTAAACGTCTATATAAATTGTCTGTTGGATGCCGATTGGATGTATTAAACGTCGAGATAAATTGTCTGTTGGATGCCGATTGGACGAAATATACGTTATATAAAAAAGTTTTTTTTTAAATTCGCGGAAAAATAGTTATAGGCCCTACTAGGCGAAAACTTTTGAATCACGCACATTGGGGGATGCTGGGAGCTCACGGATCAAGCCGTTATTTTGTTTACAATCGTTACCCAGGCGCGCAAGCGCGAATTTCTTTCTCCTTGCACCAAAAAGTATTAGTGACACATCTCGGAAATTATTTCGTCACTTTGACATAATTTTTGCACCATTTCATATTAGCTGTTACATGGAGTATTATATATGAAAATGTGCGCAATTTTATGTAGAATACAACTAAAAACAACTCATGGTTGTAGCTTACCAGTTTTGAAATATTTTCATATAAATAACGATAAGTGCCAAAATTTCAACCTTCGGTCAACTTTGACTCTACTGAAATGGTTAAAAAACGCAATTGTAAGCTAAAACTCTTATATTCTAGTAATATTCAATCATTTACCTTCATTTTGCAACAAATTGGAAGTCTCTAGCACAATATTTCGATTTATGGTGAATTTATGAAAAAAACTTTTTCCTTATGTCAGCGCAGTAACTCTTCCGAAAAAATCTGAAATTTTTTTGTCCGATTGTCATAATGTTTGCACCATTTTAAATTAGCCGTTACATAAAGTTTTATATATGGAAATGTGTTCAATTTCATGTAGAATACAACCAAAAACAACCCATGGTTGTAGCTTTTATCAGTTTTGAAATATTTTCACATAAATAACGATAAGTGCCAAAATTCCAACCTTTGGTCAACTTTGACTCGACCGAAATGGTAAAAAAACGCAATTATAAGCTAAAACTCTTACATTCTAGTAATATTCAATCATTTACCTTTATTTTGCAACAAATTGGAAGTCTCTAGCACAATATTTCAAGTAATGTTTGCACCCTTTTAAATTAGCCGTTACATAAAGTTTTATATATGAAAATGTGCACAATTTCATGTATAATACAACAACAAACAACCCATGGTTGTAGCTTTTATCAGTTTTGAAATATTTTCATATAAATAATGATAAATAGAAAAAATTTGTCCTTCTGGCAATTTTAACTTGACCGAAATGGTCAAAAACTGCAATTGTAAGCTACAACACTTACAGTCTAGTAATATTCAATCAATTACCTTCATTTTGCAACAAATTGGAAGTCTCTAGCACAATATTTAGATTTATGGTGAATTTTTGAAAACAATTTTTTTTTTATGTCTGTGTTACCTTGATCGTTTTACAATGTGTTATATACCAAAATGATAGCAATTTAGTGTACAATACAACAAAAAAAAATTAACTTGTTAGCTTTGACTGTTTTGCTCACAGCGCAATTTGTATACAATTATATGTGAAATTTTTTTTCGCGCTGTCATATATCCCAATATTTATATATGATAATGATATTTTTTTCATTTCTGATAGTTGCATACTAAACTTCAGGCAATGAAAAAAAATGGAGCCAAAAATAAACTCTTAATCTCGAAAACTAAGCGAGCTGTGATTTTTTGGAAAAAAAAAAAAAAAAAAAACAAAAAAAAAAAAAAAAAAAAAAAATCCGGTTCGGCGCTCACTCGCGAACGCCGCCGGCATACGGGAGATGATTTTTAAAATACTGCTTTGGCGTTTAAGGGTTAATGTGCTTTGTGGTAAGGCTCTAGTTTGTTTGCAAAACATCACCATTCATGATACCATGTATTGTGTACAGCTGCTTGAATAAAGGGGGTACTGTTCTGAAAGTCCGATCTGCATACCAACTGTTTGCACTGTATAATACATGGAGATTTCCTTGAGTTGAAAATAGAATAATTTGGTCTGGTCCATCATCACTGTCGAACAGAAGAAAATGTTGATTTGTATGTGTTACCTTCTAGTAAGGAGATATGTTTAACTAGAGTAAACATACTGGTTTTGCAGGGGGCCTGTGCTGCTATGTTTCTAACATTTCGAATATTCCTTTTTTAAGTACTGGAGGGTTGGTAGCTGACCAGCAACTGCTTGTGATACCCCAATGTCTGCCTGGGTTGCAATGTATTGCATTGTTTCTTGAGTCGAAATGGCTTTTTCTTCTGTGGCATTTATCACTCTAGTAGCTTTAACATGAGCATCACTTCCTGTGTGATTGTGTTCTCCAAGTCGTTTTGTAATGGATTCTCCATTTATATGAACTCTTGCGTGGCACTTTGTTATACTATGTTATTTATTATTATAAAGGATTAGTTTATCCACACCTCTGAGCTTAATAAAGGCTCTACTTTCTTGTGTAAACTTGATCACATTTCCAAATAGTGTTTTCTCCATTTGTCCTATCTCACAAATAGATTATGCTTAAGATATATTGAAGAGTTATTCTGAGGGCTTGTGAGTGGTCTTTTTAAGAAAAATAGCAAATAAAAACCAAAAACTGTAAGAAACAATTTCTAATATGGGGAAAGTAATAGGCAGGACTTCAGCAAAGAAGCAGATGAATGCAAATGGTTTAGTAATTAGGAAATTGCAAACTACTGGAAAATTGTCCATAAATTGTTCATCAAGGTCATTAGATACCCAGTAAGTAGATTTCCCTCGTCAGTGACTTTGAAAATAGTGATCTATGTATTGGACTATCTAAGGGTAATTACCCATAAATTGTCTTTTTGAGTATTCAAATGGTTTAGTAATTAGAAAATCGTGAATTACTGGACTATATAAAGGGAATTGTCTATAAATATGTTTTCCTTTTTTAAGTTTACTTTTGAATCTCTACATTTTTTTTCAGAATAAATAATGTTGTGTGATGGTTGTACACTGCAATGAAAAAACAAGTGATGAAATTTTCTGACGATGTAATGTATTGCAACAGAAGTATTTTGCAGTGAAAAAGTCTAATATGTAATTACCATGCAATGAAATTACTGCTATGAAATCACCCTGCAATGAAATTACCAAAACCTTTATTAAGGGCGCTGGGTTGCCAATGCTTGAGCTTTGGCCTAATATACTGTACATCATCCATCCAGAAAATCACCAGTCAAGACAGTTAAATGGATACAAAAATGTGTTTGGATTTTTGTATTTACATGACTCTTCTTAACCAATTATTTTGTTTCAGGGTTATGATATGGAAGATGCCATGGTTATAAACAAGTGCTCTATGGAAAGAGGTTTAGGTCATGGTCAGATATACAAATCAGAATTCATTGATCTAACCCAAAGCACCACCGTATCATCTAACACAGTAAGTATACTGTAGTGATAGCATATTCATACCACAGTAGTAATAATAATGCCCATATTGCAATAAACTTGTATTAAAATTGTAAAACCCACTTGAAGGGGAGAAACTGAATACTAAGAGTCTTGCTAAATAGTGGTTAGATGGGATCTCTCTTAGATATGCGTCTTCTGTCTCAACACAAGAATGTAGCATGTGTCCTGGGACGTTAGGACTGTAAATGGGTTGTTTAGGAAAGAAAATTGTGGTGGAAAATACAGAATTACGTATAGCCTTTTTTTCTCTAGTGATACTTGATGTTAGCTTCAAAAGTGCTAAATGAAGCTCCTCTTTTGTTACAGCCCTTCATTTACTTCAGAAGGAATCCTGAGACTCCTGACCTTGACAAAATCTTGGATCAATATGGCCTTCCATATCCTGGAACCAAGCTTACAGAAGGTGATCCTTATTATTGGTAAGTATACAATACATACTTTTTTACACTTTAGTAGGTCACACAGTTACTAATCATTTATTTACTATTATTTCCTGTTTATTTTTGATATTATGGGTTTATATGTAGGTGGTTTATTAAGTTAAACGTTAACTATATCTTATTTTAACCAGACCACTGAGCTGATTATAACAGCTGTCCTAGAGCTAGCCCAAAGGATTAGATATTTTTTACGTGGCTAGGAACCAATTGGTTAGCTAGCAACAGGACCTACAGCTTATTGTGGGATCCGAACCACATTATATCAAGAAATGAATTCCTATTCACCAGAAATAAATTCCTCTGATTCCACGTTGGCAGAGCAGGGAATCGAACTTTGGACTACCAAAATGGTAGGCGAGCACATTAACCATTCGTCCAATGAGGAACTAAAGGTGGTTTAACATAATAAATAAATCACGAACTCCTGAAAAAGTTTGCCAAAATTTTGTAATGTAAAAATTAGGTTATCAAGATAAGTACAGTGCAGTATGATATACATAGGCTGCTTTGTGGGTGCCTTTGAATAATTTAAACTCGTACTGTATTCAGGAGTAAGAATTATTCAATATGTCCAAAAATTTCTTATGACTTTTACTTTTATTATCTTCCCTTTTTTCAGTACATACAATGTTCAGACCAGGATTTATAGACTAACAAAGTATAAAGGAGAAGACTGTATTGTTGACAAGTACTCAATAATGGGAGCAAGTACAACAAAGTATGACTTCCAGCGTGTCAATATTACTCTTCGTGTTCCAGTAAGTATGTTGGATGTTTAATGTGTATTTTGATGATAATGATCTCAGTCTTTCTCCATTTTAGTAGTGTCAGAGATGTTAGTTTGGTATTGTGGAATGAGGATGATTTAAAACTATAGCAATGAATTTATGTGCACGGTTTAATCATTTTGTACATTAAATAGCTAGCGTGCCTATTTTATATGGCGATGTGTTTAGAACAAGCACTACATGAAGAAATGGTGTAGATGAGGAATGCTCAGTACACTACCATAGTAATATATTCCCAAATTATTTTAAGAAATGGTGTTTAATTTCATCCTTGCAGGATCTTTGATATATGTTGGATACAACGATTAAGATATTGATGTGCTTCAAATTTCTTGGAAAGATTTAACCCCAGTAACACTTTAAATATATTTACTGATTGTGTGTTGTCGCTGTTGCCTTGGCAGCAAATTGAGAAAATATTTTCTTTCTTCATTAGTACACCTTCCTCTTTTCCCTCCCTTGTTATGAACATATGGAAATAATCTTCTGCCTACTTTCTGTTTACCATTATTAAACATTAAACATTTGTCTTGCAAGCTTCTTTCAAAAACAGTTTGCAAGCTAGGCTTTTCCAAAGTTCATGTAGTTCTCTCATTGCGTATGTTACCGATTTTTCAGACCTTACTACCCCCATTTACATATGCTTCCTACAAACTATTCAGAGATGAAAGACATCTGGCCCCTGACCAAAATGATCTTTCATTTCATCGGAAGATTGTATGGAGGTGGGAAAGTAATGTTACATAATTGAATGAAATAAATTAATAAAAAAGGGTGAAACCAAATGCAAGGGCCTAGTAACTTTTGTATCATACTTAGTTGTAAAATAGAACAATCTAGAGTATAAAAGGATATGTGACCCTTGCCTTTTAGTTTGTAATGAGATAAGAAATTCAATAGAATTTCAAAGATCCAGATTTTGCAAAGATCTGGAAAAATAAGTATTTTCATTTTAATATTCATGTAAACAAATAAAAAAACAGTTAAATTAACAATGTTAGCCCATGGCTACAGGGTAAAAAAATTTTGAAATTTATTTTTATTGTACATTCATCATAGTACAGTGTGTATTTCAAGAAAACTTGAGAAATTGGTAGGCACAGTGATTGTCTGAAACTGAGTTGTAGTAGGAAGACTTAGCATGCACATGTATAAACTCTCTCCTAAATGTTTTTCAGTTAATTTTAAATGAAATTTTACTGTAATAGTCATCTTATCATTATTTTAACTTTTTTGGGAGATAATTGAGAAAAGAGAATTTGATGTAGGAAAATCTATTTCTGGGCGAGGGGGCCATGTCGCCCAGTGAAATAGATTCCTTTAGCACTATTTCTAAGGTAAAATATTGATATAATACCATAGAACTGCTAAATTGGACATGCCAGAATATTCTGGCTCGCTCACCTTTATTAAAAGGTGTCAGTATGGTTCCTGGGGCGAGTGAAAACCACTACCACTGGGACCCTCTCCAATTAGCCTCTCCTACATCAAAAACCCTTCAGGATAGGGGAGCCGAGTTTGAGAAAAGATCCTGGAAAGTTTCCCAGTTATCTCATATCTATGAAGGATTAGTGTATCCAGCACCCAAAGAATGGTATTGATCATTATGAACATGTACCCAATATTCTTGATCTCTGCTTGAATTCATGTTTGTTCCGATACGTAATACAAACCCTCGGTCCTTTAACAATAGGAAGGTAACTAGCGGCAGCTGGGACGGTCGTAAGCTTCGAACAAGGGGAGAACGGTAGTTAACTGCTTGTCCGATTGTGCGCGCGCCGCGCGCCTGAGAGGTGAAGAATCACTTTTGCTTTCGGCCGTGGTGTGACAGGACGTGCTCGTCATTGCTCTCTACCCGCTATTTCGTCGTGTGCTTTGAAAGTTTACAATTTCTTCTCACTGGTTTGTTTAGTTGGTTGTGAATGAAATTGTAAGTACTCTTTTCATTTTTTCATTATTATTTGAATTTGTGAAGTGAATTATGGATCTGGAAATGGAGCTTTCGCCGCGCCCCCCGGTTGCCCGTAGTGTGTGTCCCGGGCTGGAGGGGCGTAAATGCGGCGGCTTTCGCTCCTTCCCAGAGATTGATCCTCATGAATTGTGTTCTCGGTGCCGGGGGCGAGAATGCTCCCGGGCCGATCCATGCAATGTATGTGATAATTGGTCCGAGGCGCAGTGGGTGCTGTATGAGGGTAGGAAGAGGCGTAGACCAGCCAAAGAGTCGTCGGAAAGCTCTCCAGCGACTCCTTTGGTGACGGATACCTCGTCATCTTTCCTGCCCCCAGCTCAGCCCCCACGGTTCGTGCCTTCCCCTGTGGGGGGTTCGGAGTCCTGCTCCTCACTCGATCCGTCAAGTGTGGAGGAGGGCACTCGATACCCGGATGTTCAACTGTATTCGGGGTCTTCCGTCCGCTCCGCTCTGGGTGGGGTTCATCCTCCCCCAAGCGTGAGGGTGCCCCTCTAACTGACCCGACTTTTCCTCCCTCAGGTGTGCCTTCTGTGAGTGACGACCTTGGGCAGGTGTGGGTGTCGTTGGGACTGCAGGGCGTCCCCAGTATCCAGGGCTTAATTCAGCGGTTGGCGGGGTCGGCAGTGGTTACTCATGGAGTGGTTACCACTACAACGACTACCTTGTCTACTCCAGGGTACGCCGCCCCTCCTCATGTGGTGTATACGCAGCACATTGCTTCGGTGACCCCGACAGCGTCGATCCAAATGCCGATCGCTGCCGTGCCAAGGAGGGGCGTGCCACCTCCACCTGGTTTCTTTGTGCTGCCGACCCCGGACTTTCGCTGCCCAAAGAGTTCTCCCCTGGACCTGCCGCCTGTTCCTAGGATGACGGTGGCTGAATGTAAGACGCCTGGGACGCCTGACTATGGTGCCGTACCTGCCGTACCTGCCGTACCTGTCGCCGATGTTGTTGCTGGCCCAGCCGCTCGCGCTGCTCCTGTAAGGCTTGCTGTGCGTGACGCTCCTGCTGTTGCTGTTCCTGCCGTTGACGTTCCTGCCGTTCCTGCCCCTGCCCACGTCGTGTCTCGTCATGGAAGTACTGCCCCGGACTCAGGTCTTTCCGGACAGGTGCAGTCGGGCCGTGTTGCTTCGGCAATTGCCCCGGTTCCGGCCTGGATGGAAGACCTGACGTCCGTCCTGAGAGAGCTGACGAAGAAGAGGAAGGTGTCGTCGTCGTCTTCATTGTCTTCTTCGTCGTCTGCTGCTGCCTCTCACCCTTCGACTTCTAAGGCTTCCAAGCCGAAGAAGAAGAAGGCTGCCTCCTCCCCCCCTAAGAAGGCTCCTTCGGGACCTTCGAAGGGCTCATCTCACTCTGGTGTGACTGGGGGTTCTTCTGCTGGTCCTCCTGTTCCTTCGGGAACGGGGCCCGTCTCCTCTTCTGAGAAGAAGAAGAAGACGGGGACCAGGGGTGTGCTGGCTACCGCTGGTACACCCTCGCCTGGTCTTGGCAGCTCTGCTGCTAGGCCAGGTACTGGCTCGGCTTCTCGTCCACGAGAAGTTCCGAGTGTACGGTGTTCTTTGGGAGATCGTGCAGCCAAAGTTAAGACGCCCGAATTCGCTCAGCGTCAAGACCAAGGCACGGAGCAGAAGACTGTCGAGAGCCGCTCAGGTGACTCTCGCCAGGCCAGCGGCCGCTCTCGCAGCGACCAGCCGGTACCTCGGGTGGACGTGACGGTCTCTGACCGGCCACGGGTTGAGGCTGGGAAGAGGTCCCCTCGACCGACGGTACCAGCGGTTTGACGTGACGCGAAGACGCTCACCGGTCTCACCGCGAAAGCGAGCTCTGCAGGTCACCTGACCGCCGCTCCCACAGGGACCGGGCGGATAGGGCAACCAGCACCAGCTCGTCTGACGCACGGGACCGGGGTCGACGTGCTCAGTCGAGCCGCTCGCCACAGGTGAGCGGCACGGCCAGGCCTGCAGATCGATCCCCACCGCGGGTTGGTGATCGGCTGCAGCCCCCCATGTACGCTGGTCCTGCCAGCGAGCGGGGGGGGGGAGCATCAGGTATGCCTCTCCACTACCTTCAACTTCCTCGGGATACGCCGGGAAGAGCGAGGTAGCTAGGAGTGATCGTGAGAGGTGCGCCGCTCACGATCCCGTCACGACTCCGCACGTGCCAGGTATGGTCTTAGGACCAGCCAGGTCGTACGCGCAAGTGGTTGGAGGAGACCGTCAGGGGTCTGTTGCTGGTCCTCCTTCTGAAGGAGGAGGGTCTCGAGAGCTGCTCTTGTTGGAGGGACTGAACGGTCCTACTCCTCAAGACGCTGTAACTCCCGAGATCCAGAGGAACTTTGCCCAGGTTATTGCGCTGATTCGTCGGCACAACGACCTTGGGGAAGGATCGCCGCTCCCACCTTCCGAGCCCACGTCCCGGCTCGAGTCATTTTGGGGCCTGAAGAGGGAACCCAAATTGACGGTGGGGCTGCCGCAATCAGAGCTTGCAGACTCAGTCCTTGACCAGGTGGAGAATTTCGTCTCAGGACGAGAGGATTCACTGAAGTCAGGACGGTCTTCCAAACTACTTCCTTCTCCTCTGCAGCAAGAGCGGAAATTCTACGTGCCTTCAGAGGATCCAATACCGCCCAAACAGGTTAACCCAGAGCTAGCTAGGCTAACTCTAGGTGTGTCCCTGCAGCAGCTCCTGTCGGAGAACTTGTGGTTCTCGCAGCAGGAGGCACTGGGCCTGGAAGCTACCGCTATGGCAGCATTCCAGGCAGTCTCTTGGTTGGATCTGTGGTCCCTCACAGTATCCAAAGTCGCGGCCGACTCTGGGGGCTCTGCCCTCAAAGACGACCCCGATTTCAGGAGACTGTGCCAGTCTGGAGGTAGGGCCATCTCCTACCTCGCCCATCAGACGGCAAACCTGTAGGCCATCTTGGTTCTCCGTCGTAGGGACGCTGTCCTTACACGAGTAGCCAAGGGGGCTGGGCGTGAGGCGGTAAATGGACTTCGTAATGGACCTATGAAGAGTTCCTCCGCTCTCTTTCCTGGAGAGATGGTGGACGCTGCGGTGGAAAGACGGCGCACTGATGACAGTGACCGTCTGGTTCACCAGGCAGTCTCGAAGGTTTCTGGGCAACCTCGAGCTACTGCGGCTAAGCCTAAGAGTTTAGCTAGCGCTTCTTCTGCTGCTAAGATGGCTGCTCCATCGAAGCCCCGAGGAAAGACTCTTCCTGCTTCAACTTCTGGTAGAGGAGGCCGTAACCAGCCCTCCTCCCAGCCCTCCTTTCCCCGAGGAGGTGCTGGAAAGAAGTCGAAGCGAGGTGGGAAACGCTAGGGACGGCGTTCCCCCTCACCTGCTGCTGGAAGTTGGGGGGGTGCCTAGCGAGCCATTGGGCAACTTGGCAGCGCTACGGTGCCAAGACCTGGATAGTAGACGTCCTTTGGGAGGGATACTACCCTTCGAATCTCGGCCACCCCTCACCTCCAACCCGGTCCATCTTCAGACCTACGTCCAGGGATCATCAAAGGACAACGCTCTTCGGCAGGAGATCAAGACCATGCTGACCAAACGAGCTGTAGAAATCGTAGTAGATCGGTCACTGGGCTTTTACAGCCGCCTTTTCTTAGTGGAGAAGGCATCGGGGGGCTGGCGCCCGGTGATAGATCTCTCTCCCCTGAACCATTTTGTTCGCCAGACTTGGTTCATGATGGAGACGGCACGGTCCGTGCTCGACTCCATCAGGGAGAACGATTTCATGCTTTCAGTGGACTTGAAGGACGCGTATTTTCAAATACCCATCCATCAGTCCTCCAGAAAGTACCTCCGCTTCATCTTCGACGGGACGGTGTACCAATTCAGGGCACTTTGCTTCGGTCTGTCAACCGCCCCACAGGTGTTCACGCGAGTGTCTGCATGGGCCCATTCGCACGGGATACGTCTTCTGAGGTATCTCGACGATTGGCTGGTCCTGGCGAGCTGCCGCTCGCAGTTGCTACAGGACAGGGATCGACTTCTCAAGTTTTGTCGCGATCTGGGGATCGTGATAAACCACGAGAAGTCCGATCTCGAACCCAAGCAGAAGATGAAGTACCTGGGTATGCTGATCGATACGGTAGCAGCTCAAGTCCGCCCCGCAGACTTGAGGATCAGCAGATTCAGGGAGGCAGCCGGCCGGTTCCTGTTTCGGCAGGAACAGGCAGCTCAGCAATGGCAAGTCGTGATTGGCCATCTGTCGTCACTCGAGAAGTTAGTTCCTCACGGACGTCTTCACCTGCGGTCTCTCCAGTGGAGACTAAGGAGAGCTTGGGTCACAGTAAAAGGATCCACCTTACCTTCCCCGTGTCCCTCACGGAGAAAGTGAGGCAGGACCTAGCCTGGTGGCTCGACGACAGGAACCTCTTAAGAGGAGTGCCTCTACGCACTCCCCCCCCGGAGATGTTGCTGTTTTCAGACGCATCAACCGAGGGATGGGGCGCACACCTGGAGGAGTTGCTGACTGCAGGTGTGTGGGACCATCACGACAAGCACCTTCACATCAATGTCCTGGAACTCAAGGCGGCGTTCTACGCTCTCCAAGAATTCCAGGACCGCTTGGTGGGACACTCAGTGGTATTGATGTGCGACAACACCACAGTAGTGGCATACGTCAACAAGCAGGGGGGCCTAGTGTCTCTCCCGCTACACCAGTTAACCGTGCAGGTGCACGAGTGGGCCACGGCTCACTCAATAGAGCTGTCAGCACGCTACATTCCAGGCAAGAGGAATGTAGTAGCAGACAAGCTCAGCCGTCGGGATCAGGTGATAGGAACCGAGTGGTCTCTACACCCAGAAGTGGCGGAAAGGCTCTTCAACCTGTGGGGGCGTCCAGTCATAGACCTGTTTGCCACCCGGCACAACAAAAAACTCCAGGTTTTTTGTTCAGCTGTGTCGGACCCATGGGCAGCTGCAGAGGACGCTCTTCAACACCCCTGGGACAACCTCTTCGTCTACGCCTTTCCTCCCTTTTGTCTGATTCGGAAAGTGATCAGCCGAGCGCTGGCCACTCCCAATCTCAGGATGATCCTGGTGGCTCCCAAACGACCTCAAGCCGTTTGGTATCCGGACCTGCTGGCTCTTCTTATGGAAGAACCGAGAGAGATGCCCCACTGGCACAACCTTCTAGCCCAGCCACACGTAGAACGGTACCACCGAGCAGTCCAGTCCCTACAACTTCACAGCTGGCTGTTATCCACCATCTCTTGCAAACGAGAGGCTTTTCTCGTAGCGCAGCAACAGAGATGGCTGGACACGTCCGACAGTCCTCTGCAGCTGTGTACCAGGGGAAGTGGGCTGTCTATGTGGTTGGTGTCGTAGACGGGGTCTATCTCCTCTCAGAGCCACTCTTCAGCAGGTAGCGGATTTCCTCGTGTTTCTTCGCCGAGAGAAGCTCCTCTCAGTACCCACAGTGAAAGGATACAGAGCCGCCCTGGCCCTTGTCCTAAAACTGAGGGGACTGGACATCTCGAATTCGTTCGAGATCTCCTTGCTTATGAGGAGCTTCGAAAGGTCTTGCCCACCCAGGGAACTCAGGCCCCCTGAGTGGGATGTGACTCTCGTCCTTAGGAGTTTGACTCGAAGACCATTCGAGCCACTCCGAGAGTCGTCAGACAGGGATCTGACCCTCAAGACCCTCTTCTTGCTGGCCCTGGCATCGGCGAAGAGAGTAGGGGAACTTCATGGTCTTTCCTTTAATGTTAAACATTCCAGGGGCTGGGGATCTGTGACGCTCGATTTCGTCCCGAACTTCGTAGCTAAGGGACTCACGAATCCTGTCGATCCCTGACGACAGGTTCGAGTCTTCACGATCCCCTCCCTAATGGATTTCACCGACAACGATACGGATGAGATGCTGCTTTGTCCTGTGAGGGCGCTACGGCGCTATCTGAAGAGAACTCGACACCTCAGGCCTGAGTGTCGACGCCTCTTCGTTAGCACTGGGGTTACCAAGAAAGAAGTATCCAAGAACACGCTTTCTTTCTGGCTACGTGAGGTGATCAGAAGAGCGTACGAGGCTGATGGTAGTGACGACATCCGTACGCTCCGACCGAGAGCCCACGAAGTCAGAGGTATTGGACCCTCTTTGGCGTTCCGTAAGAACTTCTCCGTGGCGCAGGTCCTGAAGGCAGGTGTCTGGGCCAACCAGACTACCTTCACGTCCTTGCTACCTTCGGGATATGCCCACAAGTCCTTGGATACTTTTTCCTTGGACCTGTGGTGGCTGCTCAACACGTTGTGTAAGCTTACCCAGCACCCGAGCAGGCAGAACAGCATCGATTCCTGGTGTGACTGTAGGAATGAATGTGTGAATGAGAGTGCGACTGGCTTCTCTTCTCCATCTTTCTCTCCCTTTACCTGTGGGCAGAGGGTCACGGTCGTCACCATGCTGGAAAGGAATTTGATGCAGGTAAGCTACTCGACCTAGCCCCAATCTATCCCTTTAGTTAGGGATAGAAGCAAATATCCTCCACTTCCTCCAACAAGGGGGAGGGAGTGAATGCCTACTTGAGACAAACCCATAACTTTACATTGGCTCTTGTAAAGGAACAAGTTCTTGCTTGCTGGTACAACGAGATACGCTTGCCTCTCTCTTAGTACTTGGCACAGAGGTCTGACCATTGATCCTGCGGTGCACACCCCGATCAATCGGACAGAGGCTTGGACACCTCCCTCGCACTTACGACCAGGGAGACATTCCAAGGTTGGACGAACACCAGTCTGTTCACCAAAAAGACTCAGTTTCCTCCCACCAATAAGTGAGTCTTCCTATTGTTAAAGGACCGAGGGTTTGTATTACGTATCGGAACAAATGACAATTTGTCGAAAATTGCATTTTTCCTAACTATACAAACCTGAGGTCCTTTAACAATAGGAAGGTAACTAGCGGCAGCTGGGACGGTCGTAAGCTTCGAACAAGGGGAGAACAGTAGTTAACTGCTTGTCCGATCGTGCGCGCGGCGGTGAAGAATCACTTTTGCTTTAGGCCCATGCAAAAAGTTGCAGAGTGAGGGGTGGCATGAGGTGGGACTATATGTAAAGGACCTCAGGTTTGTATAGTTAGGAAAAATGCAATTTTCGACAAATTGTCATTTATTACTTTTATAATTTGGTTACCTACTGATGGTAGCATTTAATTGCAATTAATGAGAATTCAAGTCCAGTTTCATGCTAAAATTCTCCTCTTAACCGTTTTTTTAAATACATCTGATTCTCAACCTTTTGTCTAATTTTGGCAGTCTTTTGCTGAATGCGTTTAACCTTAATTAATGAGAATAGAAGCCCAATTTCATACCAAACTGCTCTTCTTCACCCATGGCTTAAATACCTCTGGTTATCAGCCTTCTGGTATAGAGCAGACACATCAGTCATTCTTAGCTTCTTATATTATTCACTTTTATTCAGTCTTACCAAGCAATTATTCAGCTGTATGATTCCTGTGCAGGAATCCTACTGCTGAATAATTGCGTGGTAAGTACTATGTATTATAAAAATGTCAATTTTATTCAGTCTTACCAAGCAATTATTCAGCTATGGGATTCCAGCTGAATAATTGCTTGTTAAGTATGAATAAAACCTTACTTTATTATAAAAATATTTTTTCCAGTAATATATATTTGGATTATTGATTTCTGATTTTGAATTCAAGTCCATTTACTTTCTGCATGAAAAATTTTGTAAAAAAAAAAAATGCATTAAATTTACTGCATTGTATAGTTTACTGGCTTTTGTCTCATTGTTCACAAATCTGAGAAGGGAGAAAAAGTCAATCAGTTCATATATACATACTATATAATCTTTTTGAAAAATGTCCATCCCACATTTCAGAGACCTCCCATCATTGGTGACAAATTTGCCAGTCGTGCAGGACAAAAGGGTATATTGAGTAGATTGTATCCAACAGAGGATCTTCCATTTTCAGAAAGAGGAATTATTCCAGACCTCATGTTTAATCCCCATGGCATGCCTTCACGTATGACAGCAGGTAAAGGTTATAGTTATTGTATTGTAGTGTATAGGTGTTCCAACATTAACAAGGTTCAGTGAATACATGTAGTTGCTTATTGTATTGCAATGTTTATCCTCAAACAAGTAATAAGAAAACCTGTCTATAGGTTATAAAAAAATTTCAAGATTTTTATAGATGCTTATTCAAGATATAAATAACTGCAGGCACTTATCTTGGGCTTCTTAAATGATATTTCTCTCTTGACCACCATCAGGAAATATAGATTTTTGTTTATTCAATGGAATATTTAACAATCACAGTCAAGTCACCCCCAGAGATATCAAGTATAATTTATGATTCTAAAGTGCTTCTGTAAATTGCACTCCTGTGCATAAGGCTTAAAACAACATTGATAGTCCAAAGCTTTTATTTCCCAATTGAGACAATTGTTTTATACAGTATAAGTATTAGCAGTAACACTTATGTGTAAATGATGGGAAAAAAATGAGCCAAACTTGTCTTTTGATAAGATTATTAGTGGACTTTGTCTGACAGTTATTCTGAAGTTGTGAAACTGTGTTTTATGAGAAAGACATGTTACAGTTTTATAATGTTTCTTCATTCTCATATTTCAAGAAAGTTGCTTTTGTTCCAAATTTATTTTAATGAAAATATTAAGTAAATCACTAGTTCTATTTATAAAGGTAGGAGAGGGCAAAGTTGTTATTGTCAAATTTTGGCTGTTATATTGCCGTCTTTTAAATACATGCACAATATAATTATCCTTACACCAAATGTAGGACTTCTAGCATGTGTTTTACATTTTCTCAAGTATTCTTATATCTCTCCACACTTTAATAATTATTGTGTCACTGATACATACACAAGTTACTTAAATGTTCTTTTTAGGTCCTTTTCAGTAATTCTTACTTATATGTACCAAGTACAGCGGTCCCCCCATATTCGCGGGGAATGCGTACCAGACCCCCCTGTGAATAGTTAGAACCCGCGAATAGTTGGAACCCCTATAAAAACACTGAAAACAGCCTATTTTGTTAGTTAAAACTCAAGAAAAACACACTAAAAATTTTTATACTTGGGTTTTTTAACCCTTAAACGCCGACGCGTCTCCCGTATGCCAGCGGCGTTCGCGAGTGAGCGCCAAAGCGGAAAAAATGTATTTTTTTTTTTAAATTCACAGCACGCTTAGTTTTCAAGATTAAGAGTACATTTTTGGCTCCATTTTTGTCATTGCCTGACGTTTAGTATGCAACCATCAGAAATGAAGATAATATCATTATCATATATAAATATTGGGATATATGACAGCGCAAAAAAAATTTTCATATATAATTGTATACAAGTCGCGCTGTGAGCAAAGTGGTTAAAGCTAACGAGTTAATTTTTTTGTTGTATTGTACACTAAATTTGCTATCATTTTGGTATATAACGCATTGTAAAACCATCAAGGCAACACAGAGAAAATGTTATAAAAAAATGATGCATGAATTCGTAACGGGCGGACGTAAAAAAAAAGCTGTTTTCAAAAATTCACCATAAATCAAAATATTGTGCTAGAGACTTCCCGTTTGTTGTAAAATGAAGGTAATTGATTGAATATTATTAGACTGTAAGTGTTGTAGCTTACAATTGCAGTTTTCGACCATTTTGGTCGAGTTAAACTTGACCGAAGAACAAATTTTTTCTATTTATTTTTATTTATATGAAAATATTTCAAAACTGATAAAAGCTACAACCATGGGTTGTTTTTGGTTATATTCTACATGAAATTGCGCAGATTTTCATATATAAAACTTTATGTAACGGCTAATTTAAAATGGTGCAAACATTACGACAATCAGACGAAAAAATTTATGATTTTTTTGGAAGAGTTACCGGGCGGACGTAAGGAAAAAGTTTATTTCCTAAATTCACCATAAATCGAAATATTGTGCTAGAAACTTCCAATTTGTTGCAAAAATGAAGGTAAATGATTGAATATTACTAGAATATAAGAGTTTTAGCTTACAATTGCGTTTTTTGACCATTTCGGTAGAGTCAAAGTTGACTGAAGGTTGAAATTTTGGGCACTTATCGTTATTTATATGAAAATATTTCAAAACTGATAAAAGCTACAACAATGGGTTGTTTATTGGTGTATTCTACATGAAATTGCGCACATTTTCATATATAAACATTTAACGGCTAATTTAAAATGGTGCAAATATTACGACAATCGGACAAAAAATTTCTGATTTTTTTCGGAAGAGTTACTGCGCGGACGTAAGGAAAATGATTTTTTTTTTTTTTTCATAAATTCACAATAAATCGAAATATTGTGCTAGAGACTTCCAATTTGTTGCAAAATAAAGGTAAATGATTGAATATTACTAGAATGTAAGAGTTTTAGCTTACAATTGCATTTTTTTACCATTTCAATCGAGTCAAAGTTGACCGAAGGTTGATATTTTGGCCCTTATCGTTATTTATATGAAAATATTTCAAAACTGATGAAAGCTACAACCATGGGATTTTTTTAGTTGTATTCTACATGAAATTGCGCACATTTCCATATAGAAAACTTTATGTAACGGCTAATTTAAAATGGTGCAAACATTACAACAATCGGACGAAAAAATGTATGATTTTTTTGGAAGAGTTACCGCGCGGACGTAGGGAAAAAGATTATTACCTAAATTCACCATAAATCTAAATATTGTGCTAGAGACTTCCAATTTGTTACAAAATGAAGGTAAATGATTGAATATTACTAGAATATAAGAGTTTTAGCTTACAATTGCATTTTTCGACCATTTCGGTAGAGTCAAATTTGACTGAAGGTTGAAATTTTGGGCACTTATCGTTATTTATATGAAAATATTTCAAAACTGATAAAAGCTACAACAATAGGTTGTTTATTGTTGTATTCTACATGAAATTGTGCACATTTTCATATATAATATTCCATGTAACAGCTAATATAAAATGGTGCAAAAATTATGTCAAAGTGACGAAATAATTTCTGAGATGTGTTGAGGATACTTTTTAGTGCTAGAAGAAAGAAATTCGCTCTTGAGCGCCTGGGTAACGATTGTAAACAAAACAACACCTTGATCCGTGAGCTCTCAGCATCCCCCAAGGCACGTGATTCAAAAGTTTTCGCCTAGTAGGCCTATAACTATTTCTCAGCTAATTTTTTTAGAAAACTTTTATATCGACGTACCATACGTCCAATCGGCACCGAACAGACAATTTATATCGATGTTTAATACGTCCAATCGGCGTCAAAGGGTTAATAGTTTTAACATAAAATGTGTATTATAATGAAATTGATAAAAAAAACCAAGAATTTGTGGTTATTTCTCATAGAAAAATACCACGAATATGCAAATTTTCCGCGAATAATGCGGGGAAACGTTCCTGATAGAAATCTGCAAATGTGTGAGTCTGTGAATCCGGAGAATGCGAATACGGGGGTCCACTGTATTGTAGAATATTTTCCTTCAACTTTTTCTTTGGGTTTACGTACTGGTACATAAATATAATAACTGCATTTGCAGAAAATTAATGACTTTAAGTTTTAAAAGCTCCATTTTTCTTTTGCAGGTGTATTGCTTGAACTTCTAGGTGGAAAGGCAGCTGCTGAATTTGGCAAATCCTTTGACTCATCCCCCTTTGAGTTTTCCGATGAAGACTGTGCTGTAGACTATTTTGGTAAAATTTTGGAGAAAGGTAAGTCAGAGGTGAAGATGCACATAAGTATATATTTCCATTTGTATTTACAAGATGCACTCTTGCCCTATGCGTAGAGTTATATACATAGTGTGAGAATGTGTTTGCCAAAAGTGCCTCAATCCTTGGCTTGACAGTCAATTTCATAAAATCAGTCCATCAACGTATTCAAAAACAAAACTAGAATTTTCAATATAACTGTTATTAAATATAGTTGATTCCCTTTTTCAGGTGGTTTCAGCTATTATGGTGAAGATACCCTCTACAGTGGAACTGATGGACGAATGATGGAGGCACAAATTTACATGGGTGTTATTTATTATCAGAGACTCCGTCACATGACAGCAGATAAGTGGCAGGTAAATTGCTTGTTCAGAATTATCAGCATTGAATTTTTAACTAATTTTCCTTCCTTGACATTTGACTTAAAATTAATTCATGTCATGCTTTTTTTGGTATTTTGCCATTATGTATTCCCCTCTTATCAGTCTATTTTCATATTCAATAATTTTCTTGGCCTTTCCATTGGTCTCCAACATACATCACCATATTGAATGGGTAAACTGCATGTTAGATGCGATTAAACTCATTTTCAGTATTATAGAATTCTGTTTTTTTTCTAAGGTGAATTGGAGTTACAGTGTCTGTCCTCTTTTGAACTCATTAGATGTAAAAGACATTTCATCACTGAAAAAGATCAGTGTTGTACTTCATACAAAGGTGGAGTAATTTAGGATATGAAATATAGAATTATATGTAATACATAATGGATGATTAGTGATAATATTTATAATGCAGAATGTAAAATTAATATAAAGTGAGATAAATACAGTGCATCCTCGACTTATAGTGGGGATGCTGTAAGTGATTTCCACCCTAAGTTGAAGTTTTGCTGCTCTTTAACAGTGCTCACAAAACAGTAACTCTAGTTATGGTGCTGTAACTTAATGTAACAGTGACGTAAGCGATGTTAACTTGATGCTCAACAGTGCTTATTGCATCGTAACTTGGTGCAACATCAAGTTATGGTAGTGTAAAACGCTGTTGACGGTGCTGAAAAAATGCTATAAGATCAAATCACAAAAGTCGAAGATGCACTGGTACTAAGTTAAAGTTTGAAGTTTTTTTTTATTAATATTTAACAATTTGCTTACAGTGTACCATAGGAAATAGGCAAGGTTGACAAGATGCAAAGAAATTGGGAGGCCACCTTGTTGGTAGACATTCACTAGGTTACCTTTCCCATCCCACAGAATTATAACACTAGTGTCATCATTTTATGTGTAATTATGTGATAAAAATTAGAGAATGATTAAAAGGAAAGATATTGATTTACAGTAGCACACCAAGATAACGGACCATGATATATCGTACTTCTGGATATATTGGTGCAAAATGAAAATATCAATTTGAGGATTTTTGCTTCCGGATCTAGCACCAAATATGTAATTATCACTATTAGTATCGTATTATAAAACAACAAATATACATCTTTTACATAGGTCTTTTAAAAAGTTATGCTTTACTTCACTGTATCCAATAATATTGTATGTATTCTCATATTATTTTATTATAAAATTCAGACGTAGTGATCAATGTTTTGGTTTGGAAATCAGCTGAGGGTGATTACGAGGTAGGTTTATTTCGCTGTATTTAAAGTGATTCAGAGCGATTTTTGTGCTTCTAGTTAGCGTAAATGAATATCTAGATGTTCTATTTATATAAGACAAGGTTATATTTTGTTCTCGTAGTGAACTAAATCTTTGTCAGTACACGTCGGCACTTCTTACAGTTTGCGATTGTTAGCCGTTTGTAGAAGTGGAAGTTGTTTTGAAGAATTTATCATTCTGTTTGTTAGTTTTATATAAACAAATGTTCCACAATTATTATTAAATAATAGATAATCTGTCCATTTATCGATATCGGCAATAGACTACCAGGCAGTAGCCTACATCTACATCAGTTCAGTATGAATATGTTGGCTAGACCAAGGTCTATAGAGGTACATCTCTATAGATCTTGGGCCAGACTGTAGTAGGTATTGTCTGTAGACTATAACCTAGGATTATGTATCCTTAAGGGTGAATCAAATATAACCTGGATTAGGCAGTATCCTGAATTAAGGTAAGATTTGGGGACATCCTGTTAGGTTTTATGCCTGGGCAGTAGCCTAAGTTTACACCAAAGACCTTAGGATTAGATAAAAGGCTACAGACATTTTCCATATTTTTATAAAATGTGTATTTAAGCAGTCATAATACTGTAGGTTATCATTTGCATACCATTAAAAGGGAATTAAATAATCTAGATTGATTTCAACAATAACCTATGCTAGGTGATAGGCTAGCCTAGCCTTAGTAGACCAAAAACTGCATAGACTAAAGTAAAAAAGTTTTATGGTAAATGGGCAAAATCCCACCTCACTCACAGCAGACACTCAGTTGCTGGGACTATGGTGGGATACTTTTCATGGTGTGTTGTCTCTCCCCATCACACTCAAAAAAGAATGAGGCAAGTCCTCAAAATGTGCCTTGCACAGTCCTGAGTTTCCTAAAGTCAATTAGACTGTATGACAGGCTTGTTGCAGTTTGCATCAATAATAGATCTAATACCTACTTGGATTACAACAAATGATTGTGAAGTCGCATGCAACAAACAAGATGCGAGACTGACCTCATCAAAGATTGTAAAAGTTGGGGAGGTACTTTGGCCTTGATCTTGGAGGGAATCTGTGGCGTTACAGGTCACCCTGACTCCTCAGTCTGTATGAATGACAATACACAGATTTGCCTTGTTGACAGGTTTGGAGGACATTGGGAGGAGCATCAGATGGCAGGGAGGTGTTCAGATACTCCAAGGAATTGCCGTATTAATTTCCTGGAGCTGATGGCTGTGTTTTTCTCTCAAAAATCTCAAACCTCCAAAAGAGAGACATTTAGGTGGTTTTAGACAACATGACTGCAGTGTCCTACATTAAGAGGTCGGGATGATACTCCCCTCCTCTCAGTATGGTGATGCTAGCCATCCTTCGATGGGGTAAGAAAGGAAGTGATACTTGTCTGCACTGACAGTCTCAACAGAGTTGAATTGGACAACCACTCTTTCAGAAAATAGCCAACATGCTTCCACAAATGGAAGTGGACCTTTTTGCCACATCTAAGAATCACAAACTGCCGGGCAATCAACAGCAAGAGAGTTCCATGCAATGTAAAAATACCATACAAACAAACAACAGCAAGAGATGCCTTCCCACAAGACTGGAATAAATGGAGGACGATAGTATACCCTTTTCTCCATAGCTCCAGATTTCGAGGGTGTTGAGCAAACTTCTAACCTTCTAAGGAACAGCTTACTTAATAACCCCAAACAGGCATTGGCTCCTATTAGTACTTTAAATACCAAAAATGTCTGTTGTTTTATCCCATTTAGTAGGAGGGAAAATAGTTTTAAGGATCCTCCTTTCTAAGCCAAGACCTTCATGAGTGGATTTTCTTGAATATTATCTGTACCGTGAAAATTATTTGCCCAACATTGCTAGGAACCTAGTGCAAAAATTACATGCTTCATATATACGGAAGATGTATATTTACATTATATCCATACTTAGAGCCTAGTAAAAAATTCTAGGGAAACAAATTTTAAGTCTTTATCCCTTTTGAAGACAAATGCCTATCAGTTACAGCAATCATGGAATACAAGGCAGCATTGATGAAATCATTGAGTTATGATTTTGTGATTTGACTCTAGTAGAGGAGTTGTCACTTCCCTTCTGCGGTCCTTTGCACTATACAAAGATCCGCTCTAGAAGGGTTCCATTGACTTGGTCCCTGAACAAGGTGCTTAGACTTCAATCAGCTCCGCAATTCAGTTGACCTGATACAAACCACAGGTCTTCATCTTAGAGGGGGACAGCACAACTCACAAGCTACAGTAAGCAATATTCTTGATTGCATTAACATCAGGAGCTTGTATTAGCAAACTGGGCTCTTGTAGACAGGGTCAATACATCAAGCAAAGAGCTGACAATTTTTATTGTCTTTTGGCCTGTCATTCTTGGCCAAGAATGGGACTCCTTTAAGAAGGAAATCTCATATTCAAAGTAAACTAGAATTAGCAGACATAACATTATGCCCAAGTCATGTACTTGTTGCCACAAGCTCGAACAAATTCGACTACACTGTGTATCAGTAGGTGGCCCGGATATCCTTGACTCATAGGCTCTACAGCTGCAAACCACAGGTCTTCCCAACAGGCGAGTATGCTAATTATGCGTGGGTGGGTTTGACAATACTGCAGCCATACCCAGCATGCTTAGGTAAGTCACCACGGAACTTCACCATGAAAAACGTAAGTTTGCACAGAGTTTCTTGTTCTTTCTTGCCAAACTTAAAGGTATTTGGAATAAAGAATGAGGCCTTGAAACTAGTGGTAACTAGTGGTTTGACCCTGGACCAAAAATGTTTTTGGGTTATGATTTGAATCCAAAAGCTTTTCGTCACCTGTCAATTTCTCTGTAAAGCTCCTTTAGGGCGAGATAGTGAGTATGCTGTCAAAAAACAGGTTTTGATGTAGGAAAAACCTATTTTTGGTAGTCGGTAGTCGCTGTTGAGTCCACAAAACCCTCCCACTTCCCTGACGAAAAGACATGGGTTTTGGGTATGGCATCATCCTACATTAACCAACAGAAAGAAATGGCGTCTTGGTCTGATTTTGGTCATATGTAAACAATATGACTGTGCTTATACATATAACCATTTTTCTTCTTGTGGTTTTGACGTTGTAGGAAAACTGGGTATGAGCCTTCACTGAGAATATAGAAAGTGCCCTATTATCCTGAGTCCATTTATACTTTTATTACGTGTTATAATGTTCATCATTACAACACATACCCGGCCATAAGACCAGTTAAGAGAATTCTTTGACATTATTCGGGTCGCCATGGAGCTCTGGATAGACCATGGAAAGGGTACTCCTTGAGGACTCAACGGCGACTACCAAAAATAGGTTTTTCCAACGTCAAAACCTGTTTTATGAAATATCTCTAAGTGAAGGTTACAATAAAATAAAAATTCTGATTAATGATGAAAGTTAAATATACTAGTACATACTTACAATTAAGGATATAAAAACTATCATGGAGCAGTTTCTTCACCAAAATCGGGGATGGGATCATGCATAACAGCCATAACATACAGTAGTACAGTATTACATTTTTATTTTCTACAAAACTGA
Source organism: Macrobrachium nipponense (assembly GCF_015104395.2). Classification (NCBI taxonomy): domain Eukaryota; kingdom Metazoa; phylum Arthropoda; class Malacostraca; order Decapoda; family Palaemonidae; genus Macrobrachium; species Macrobrachium nipponense. Next base: position 21,614,457 of record NC_061103.1, read on the forward strand.
GGTTTTACAAAAGTGCAAACACAAGTTTTTAATGAAACAAAGCATTGATACAGCTATTAATACTGTTATCCAAAGCCCCAATGAATGCCATATCACATAAGCTATTTATAGCATAATCCATTTATAATTCCAGGTAAGACAAACTGGTCCAATTGATATACTCACCCGCCAACCCATCAAAGGACGCAAAAAGGGAGGTGCTATAAGATTTGGAGAAATGGAACGTGACTGTCTGATATCTCATGGGGCTTCATACATGTTGCAGGACAGGCTTCTAGGATGTTCAGATGCTCATGAGGTATGTGCTCACATAATTTTGCATTTTTTTTTTTTTTTTACTAAATATATGTATGTATAGCAAAGAGTTAAACCAAAAAATTCTGAGCTGTTTATATAATTTATTGAACCTATAGGTGGTATACTAATTAAACATTTAAGCATTCAATGTAAGAATCAGAAGTCATTAACCCTTACTGGACTGGTAAATAGTATATTGATATGCAGCTCCTCAGGCCAGATAAACTTTGAGGTCGGCCAATTTACGGAATAAATGGACATGGTGAAAGATTTTTTTTTTTCCTTAGTTTACACAAGAAATTGAAAATGACTACTTACAACCCCTTGTGGGGGTTCTTTTACAAGAGAATCATAAATTTTACCAACCTATATATGTTTTTTCTAATAATTTTTTTTATTTTATTTTGTAAAATTATAATTATTGCTCTCAAAATATCAAAAAATGAAAAATGTTTATGTAAATTTACCGAGAATAAAGATTCAGTAACTTTTTTACTTTTACATGTTTTTCTAGTATTTCTTTGCACTTTGTAAAATTACATTTACAACTGACATACTATCATAAAAGACAAGAACAAAAAACAACAGCAACCCCTTGGTATATTTATGAGCAAAAGTACAAAAAGACTTGTGAGACAGACATAATACATTCCCCCTTGAAATTACAAGCAGAACTGAAGTCCTGAGACACCCATGGTTTTTCTCATTAATACTAGTGTAGACAAAGTTCTGGAAAGGTTTGTGACTTCACATTGTCAATTTGTTGGAGTACACAATTCATTATTACACATTATGAGAAAATAACACAAAACTAAAGTAGTTTTTTGTTTTCTATCCCTGACTGCTGAAAAATTCTTTCCCATTCATTGTTTTGTTTTTCATACTTTTTTTTTTTTTTTTTACTTAATTAGGGATCTTCCCAATCAATTTATTCTTTATTTCACCAGCTAAAGCTCTTGTGAGATTTCTTAGCTATTTTACAGTAGCCAAGCATGTTAATTCCCATGAATAATTGAATATTACTAACCAGCACCTTTTGTTCGTGAGGTCATAATTATGCTTACTAAATACCTCCCCTAATTTTTGGAAACCGTTCCTCCTAACCATTGGTTAAACCAAATGTTGCTCTGATCACAAGTCCAAAGGCTGAATGAGATAATCTTTCTTATTCTTGTCCTTTGAATCGATTACTAATCAGTATACCAATGTGTAGGTTTAGATAGATCATTTTCATTTTTCTCCATTATAAATTACAAAAAAATCAAGATATAGTAAACCAGTAAACACTTACAATATTCATCTTAATAGTGGACTCTTGTTTGCTTAATTGCAGGAATGGATATGTGAGCAGTGTCAGGAGTCTATGTCACCAATTGTAAAACTGGAGGAGACTACCTATCACATTCGAAGTAGACTACCAGTTTGTGCACTTTGTGGACCATCTGCCACTTTGCACAAGGTTACAATGCCTTATGCCTTTAAATATATGATAGCTGAATTGGCATGTATAGGCATCAGTGTAAAGTTTGGGATAAAGAAACCTGAGAAGAATAATTCAAAACATCCGCAAGTGTTGGTGAATGGGGATATGAATGATACATGTGTAGAAAATGGAATTGATGAATAACAGGATGTATAACATGCCTCCCAGTTAGTTGTAATGACCATGTATAGTGGTGCTAGCTGTTTTCTTCTCATACTAGAACAGGAATCATAAATTGCCATGCAGTGTCCCTCAGAAGCTCAGAAATTGCTGTGGTACCAGTAGTACTTATGTTGCCAAGTGATATAAAATTCACTACTAGTTATTAATGAGAATTTTATTGGCAAGTTCTTGATATTAATTTTTAATTTTTGTAACTGTAAAGGATAGCAATTGTGGCTGTGTCTATGAGTATCTGTAAATAAGTTCAATATATATCAATGAATGAAATGCCATGGGAAAAAAGGATTTTTGGCAATTTGTTTTGTTTGTTATTGCAATCAGCTAAATTTATCATTTAGGGTTTTTCTTTTGTTTATTTCCTCCTCCCCCTTGTACTGAATTTGTCTGTGTACAAAATAGCACTGATTATTTCAACCACTGTCTGTAGAAATAGCATTTGTGACCTAATACTTTGCTTAAGATTAAGTAGGTAAAAGTTAACATTTTAATTTTTATAACTTCTTGTTTGAAGATAATTGCTAGATTCTGAAAAAAATTATTTCCCCCAATGTAAGCCTAATAAGGCTCTTAAATTTTGAAGTAAATTTTGCCCAAGGTGAAGTCTAATAAAACTAGATTATTTTGTTCCTACGGAAATATAAAAGAACCCTTTAGATAGGAGTATCCTTCACTGTGAGCCAGAGATGGTTGTTAACTTGTTTACAAAGTAGTTAACTGGTATACTTACAAGGGTATGAGTGGAGGGAATACCTATCACTCACCCAACATTAAGCACTTTTTCTTTGGCTGTCCCCTTGTGTAGATGTCTTGCATTGCTCTCTCCTTGGCTGCTTTTGAGCTTATGAGTACATACCTTCTTACATAATTAATTTCTCATATATGTATATATATATATATATATATATATATATATATATATATATATATATATATATATATATATATATATATATATATATATATTTTTTTTTTTTTTTTTTTTTTTTTTTTTTTTTTTTTTTTTTTTGAGAAAGATAGAGAAAGAGAGGTGTGAGTGCTGCATGTCCCCTATTGGTACTATCCACGCAGGTATTGTAGGATCAAGATTTATTTTCTCCTCTCTCCCTGTAAGGGGTGTGTTGGTTGGTCTCCTTGTCGGTGGGAGGAAGAAAAGAATGGAAATGGCTGCCAGTTCCTTGAGAGGGAGTACTCAAAGGTTGACTCCTCCAAACATTTGTGAGTTCTTTTCTTCCAGCCCCTGCTACTCCTCTTTCCTAGTCTTCTTCACTTAATCTTCCTTGGCTCACAAGAGGGTGGATTACATGAGAAAGGAAGGGTGCCCACCATACTTTCCTCTCAAAATACAAGTTGAATGCTTGATCCAAGTTCTTCCCTAGATTAACTTAGTATGTATAGTTGTCTATGCTTATGATGAGTTTTGAACTCTTGTTCTCCGTAGGAAGTTTATCCTCCATAGTGCAATGTGACTTGCCTTTCATGGTCTAACCCAAGCACCTTATGAGCCCTTGAGAGAAGCCTCAGACTGAGAGCCCTCTTTCAAGACCATCTTTTTCTAGCTTTAGCCTCGTGCTGATGGATACTCCTATGTACAAAGCTCTGGTTTTTATACCCAGGAAAAATAAAAATTAATTAAAAAATTTGATGTCTTTCATCTCTCAGCTTAGGAGCAAATATTTTCGAGGGCATGAAATTTTAAAAATGACTTGACCTTTCTACCTGAATATTTTACAGACTACTTATTTGTGTGTTATTTACGATTATTGTGTACCAGTTGATTTAGTATCTTATATACGTACAGTATTAAGGTATTTGGAAATTGCTATAGATGGCAATTCTGTAATAAGTAAGGTTGCTATGTCATACCTATTGTTTTGATATTTCCTGTAAAGAGCAATCTTACACCAAATTTGTTGAGTGGTTGGAATAAGGTAAGAATTGACTCATACAAGTTTGTGGAAAACTTGTGGTGCTACAGTTTTGATCGGCAAAATTATAGCATTACAAGTTTTATTCCAGTGAAAGAAAATTTTAAGGAAAATTAGCTTCCACTACTTGTGGTATTACAGTTTTGATTGACAGGAGCCAAAGTGAATGATGTATCCTATATTGAATTAATAAATCCCATATTGAAAATGCTCCAACTGTATGTACATGAATTACTTTTTGACACATGCCTAACAAAACACAGCTGCTCAAATTACAGTTCACCATTATCACTTACAACTTGCTTCAAAATTGTTTGGGCAAATGCTTATTCAAATTAGGGCACAGGAACAATAAAGCTCATTCTTAATTTTACTAGTACCTGTCTTGAGAAGCAGTTTTCCTTTGGCGCCCTGATATTTATTTTGAAACCTTTTACTTTCAGTTTGGCAAAGATACTAGTTGTATTATGAGAATCAGATATTTTTATGAAGTTCTTTGGACATTGCTCATTGAAGCAGTTTTATTGTAGGTTATTACTGTGTGGAAATTTGGACTTCCTGTGTGGAAATTGTGAATTCAGAACCAAAAGTTGTTAATTCCTACTAATTTCCTGTGTATCAAAATTAATTTTCTCCTCATTCAGTGTTGGAGTATGTTGTTAGCAGTTTTTAAGTTAGATAACTTTTTAGGAACTTGATTGCATCAGCATTTACACTTTAATGATGTATTTCTTTGCATTTCATGGCCCTCTCAGAAAGATGAGAAACCTAAAATATAATATCTGTAATTGGTTAGGAATTTTCAATTTGGTAAGTGCATCTTTACTGGAAGACTATGTAAATCATTTTTTACAACATTTATTGTTAAGGTCTAAATAAATTTTACTATTTTGTTAATTACAAACTCTTAATTTCCTGATGATTGATTCTCAAGAACTTTTTCATCTGTTTTCTGTGGTCTCTTCTCTATCTTTCTATCATGTTTAACTTTGCTCCAATTTTTATAACTAATTTGTCTTAACACATCCATTATGAGCCGTGTGGCAACTGAATCCTAAATGGTTCTTAGTTGCCTTGTTAAATTACTTATATACGTACACTACTAATTTGACTTGAGAAAAAGGCAGATTCATCCTCCATTTCACAAATCTTGTTCTCATGGTATTATTTTTTTAGCAAAGTATTTTTTATATTATTTTTTTATAAGTAGATAAAAGTAGGTTTATAAGTATGTTAAATATTTGATATAGGTAATTCTGTTTACAGAAATTTGGCTCTGGAACTGCACCATATTCAAAGGAAGTCTAGTGAATGACTAATAAATTGGTTTTATTGCATTGGACATTAACTACAGTCATATGACTACTGAGTCATTTCAAGTCTTATAAAGAGGGGTTGGACTAAAGGCTTTCCTTTTGAAGCAAGTCACTTAAAGGTGTTTTACTCTCAGTTGGTAAGAATGTGTTATATTATATGCCAAGCAGGTCAGGTACTAGAACCTAGAGTAGTCTATTTATGCTTGAAAAGCCTGAGTACACTAGGTGTTCGTTATACTCACCTATCCCAGTACAGAGTGATGACCACCAAAGTGTCATCTTCATGATATCCTCCCTTGCTGTGAATCACATACTTGTGAATTGTCCTTAAATAAGTAGATGTCAATCTGGTATTAAAAACCCTACTATTTTCTCCATCTAAACTTCAAAATCTTCAGCATCATCAAGTTTTCTGTAACAAGGTTTGTTATACACTATTGGAAATTTTCAAATGACCTTGAAATATTTTCCAGCCACATCTCAATGAAGGCTTGCTCCCATTTATACAGAATATACAAGATTCCTCTTGGGCTTCCTTAAGATATTGGTGCTACTTAACCAAAGAATGCTTAGAGGTTATTTTTGTTTTGGACAAGCCACATAATTTGTACTGCCATTGTCATTCCAGCACGGAACTACAATAAGGTATGGTGTTTTCCTCCAGTATTGAGAATTGAAACTTCCACATCTTTTACCATCACAATTATAAATATTTGTTAGCTGTGTAGTACTGTAGTATAAAACACAAAAGACTCAGAATTCCTAACCAAACTCATGCTTTTATCAAACTGATTTCATTCAGCACTTTCCATCTTCCACATGCAAGAAAAACTTAATGGAGCTTTTACCTAACATCTCAAGACATTTAGAAGACTGGATTCTCCATAAGTAGGTATTTTCCTACAGGAATACATCAGTTGCCATTTATATAAGAGTATCCTTCAATGTGAGGATGAGTGGGGAATCCCTTAACTCACTATCACCAGGCATCTTTACTTGGCTGCCATCAAGTGCGGCCATCTCACTGCACTCCTACTGACTGCAAAGCTGAACTTGTATTTGTTTAGTATTTTGTTCTTATGGAAAGTGCAGGTTGGTCATCACTGATCCAACAATCAGTAATCCCTCACCAATTTATGCTAGTACAATTTCAAGTTTTCCAGGTAAATGCAGCAACCTGCCTCTACTGTTTTTTGACATGACTTGCTACCTAATCACTGGTGGTATCACTTGCAAACATAGGCAAGCCATTCAGATATTTTTTTTGCCATTGATCATTATAATTTGCTCACATTTAGCTATATAGTAGGACCAAAATCGAATGGCAGGGTGGAGCTAAAATAGATTAATACAACGCTGCCAAATTTCACTTTTGTGAATATTCGTTTATATTTACCTGGGGCAAGCTTTCAACCTGGCCTGACTCACACTTCCGAGAGGTTAGTGATTAGGACCAAATCCCAGTCATGGCATCTTTCAAAATTCTAGCTTTTGGGGTAACATTTTATACAGATATCCTGTATAAAAGGCTATGATTTGTGTTTCTGCAGGATGAAATGAATATCGGCTTCATTTTATGAATTGATATTACTATTTTGATGGGGTTTGTTCCTGAAGTTCTTGGGCCTTGGTGAAAACTTGGAGTGAAATAGTGCTTAGTACACAGTATTATATATGTACCAGTAAGGGTAATTTTTGTTTTTGCTTATTGCTTACCACTTCAAATCAATTAAAACATCATAAATTCTTATGCTAAAGTGCCAGTTTTCACAATTAACTTAGTTTAGCATAAAAATTTGGAGACTTTAACTGACTTATTTTGCATTATCAAAGATGTAAATGGCTCTATCTATCTGGAAGTAAGGAACCCTTTCCACTCAGAAATTCCTCTTCCACACAACAAAATGACTGAAAGGTAACAGTTGATTACTGCAACTTTGAATGGGACAACAGGAAATGTTCTCCTTCTAGCTTGGTACTTCCCAATCTCAATGAAGTCTAAATGCCCCCTTGTCAGTAATGACCTGTATTTGTTTAGAGTGAGATGAATTTCTATATTTCACTTTTGTGATTAATGATTGTTTAGATCTAGTTAAGAGTGTGTAAAGACAAGCCAGTTAAAGCCCAGGGCCCTAAGTTAAGTTAGGTTTGTTCTCCATGGGATGGCAAAGCCTGTCCCCAGCTAAATGAGGATCCGTTGTCCATTGGTGTTTGTTTCTGTTGATATAAGCCACAAGAGCCATATAATTCAATATTACCAATTGTGAAGTCATTTATGCATTCCTACCTGACTGTTGTAGCTACCTAGGTACTGCACCCATTTCTTTATTTTCCACTATCCAAAAGGGTTAGTTTCCTACTGGGGTCTCTGATAATCCTTGTCGGATATGGGGGAATGGGGGGGAACCTGAAAAACAAAAATATGGTTTGCACCAGTAATAATAGTACTAGTTCTATGGAAAGACACATGGCTCCTGTAACAGTATTTACATACAGGCTATCAAGCCTGTACCGAGGAGTTGTCGAACGACATCCAACTCCCAACAACAAAATTCTAGAAGTCCATATTTTCTGTTAACCAAAGTCAGTACTTTGAATAACATCTAATCAGGTAGAAGGGCGTAGACTGCATACCCAGTTTTTCTTAATATAACTAAAATAACATTTTCAAGTATTTCACCTTGTATATACCTATATGTATATGTAATATGACGTTTATTGAAGAAAGGTCCAGTTTTGGGAAAAAAAAAAAAGCCCCATAAAAAAAAAAACTGGTTACGGCAACAAATTTGCATCCGGGACAAAGATTACTTTACGGAATAGTCCTAAGTTGTAGCGTGTATGAACAAACTGGAAAGAAATCATGGCATATTTCTTCTATCGGGATGGTCAGTTTCTCACCCCCCCCCAAAAAAAACAACAAAAAAAAAGTGTATTGGGATCATATAATTTTTAATAAATATATGATTACCTACGGGTAGCCTTTTAAACTTACAATAAATTTCAAGGTGAAATATTACTTAAACCATTAATGTATTTCGGACTTGAAAAGATTTTTTTTTTTTTTGTTTTTTTTTTTTTTTTTTAGTTTACGTTCCCGGAGCGATTCAGATATTAATTTCGTTAACAATGACTAACCAATCACACACAACGTTCAAAGCACAGGACAATTATATTTCCTGGTCCAAAATGAAATAGTGGTTTAAATAAAATACCTTTGTTTTAATATTAGATCTCACATGTAGCATGATGCTGCTTGCTTGGGAAACACCACTGCAAGTAATAATAGTCTATGGAAACGGTCCTAGGCTGTTCTAGGCCTGCTCACTACCAACAAAGCAGCATATCTCCAAAATACAAAACTGTAAAATCGAGATGTTCTATACCTGTATTCTTTGCCATTTTCCAAAAAGTCTATCATTTTATCACCCTTGGAATTCTGTCTAACTTTACGTACTGGATAGACCGCCGAGGTCAGTCTCCGATGTCGCATTGCTTCATACATACAGTTATAAAAATAGTATTACCAACAAAATTCCGTTGTTTACAGTAAAAACGCTATTTTGCGCAAATTTAAAGAGAAGAGGTAAACTTCTCCAACTGGTAGTGGTCGCCTAAAGACTTGTAGTAATCAACAAGCCCGGGCAACCAGTGTTGCCAAGTAAATCGGTCATCTGGAGCCAGTTTATCCCTACGCGGAATGGGAAATGTTCCTATGTTTCTAGGGATTTTCAGAAGAATGTCCCTACGTTTTTCTTTGGTATAATCGGCCAAAAACATTAGTTTTCACATTGTTCTACTTATGAATATTAGTAGAAATAAATGAAAAAGCAATGAGCCAAAAAATGGTATCTTATTTTCACTTGTGTTACATAAAATAAATTCACAGAAAAGAAAAAAAATTGAATTTCCAGATTTTATATGTTAAGTAAACACATACTGCAAAAATAAACATATCATACGTATATATGAAATTTCTACTCTTTTCTAAATCCTGTCTTCTTGTAGGAGATTTTTCACTTCGAAAGTTCGCCTCTTTTCTGGTGTAAGGACAACGCTTATTCATAATTTTCTCTGTACATAATTCATATGTATAATATATATATTATATATATATAATATATATATATATATATATATATATCAGCAATAAGTCACCAAACAGCACGTGACAAATATGTACGTAAATAGCCACATGAAAGGTGAAGAATCAAAGACCAGGTACCAAGCGCTTTCGTGTATTGCGTACACTTCTTCGGGGTACCCCAAAGAAGTGTACACAATACACGAAAGCGCTTGGTACCTGGTCTTTGATTCTTCACCTTTCATGTGGCTATTTGTGTATATACTATATATATATATTTTATATATATATATATATATATTATATATATATATATATATACTAGATGACTAGATATGAAATTTCTACTCTTTTCTAAATCCCGTCTTCTTGGAGGAGATTTTTCACTACGAAAGTTCGCTTCTTTTCTGGCGTCTTAGTTTTTTTCTTTTTTGGGGGTTACTTGGCCCAGCTTCAGTCATTGTTATTTAACATAAGATCTTGAGCAAAGTTGCTTAAATCAGAACAGTGTAAGGAGCCGAGTATTAAGCCAACTATATGCACAAGAGCTTTGACACAAATCACTGTATAATCACACATTTCCATTATAACCGCAAATGAAGTATGCCCACGTCATCTTTTATTGTATCTCGTTCTATTATGTAATAATGCGATATTGCTTTTTATGTATGCAATACAAGCTTATCAAACTACTCATTACGCAGAGAACAAGCTAATATCCCTACGTTTTTGCCATAATTTATTTGGGCGTCCCTACGCTTCAAATATTTGTCCCAATGTCCCTACGTGTAGGAACATGTCCCTACACTTGGCAATACTGCGGGTAACATAGGCTCTTGTCAAGGGTGGTGAATTAGACCAGCCAGAAACTATATTATATGATCAAGCGGCGCCATTACTAATTCGGGACAAGATCTTGGATTAAGTAAGTCAATATATTTTGAGGGTGATGTTAGTAATGTTAAGCTCGAACAAGTAGAATGTGTTCGTTCTTATCCAAGCTCCCCGAGGAGCAGGGGTTAGATCAAGGTAACTCCGCGTCGAATATTTCTTTAGAATTTACAGTTTCCTATAGTATTTGGGTTGTTTATTAAGAATTTTGGCGCCTTTTTTGGGAGGCCGACTGTAATCAAACCCCAGGGGCTAGTACTAAGCTCGACGAAATACATTTGACGCCGCAATCCCTAGTGGCTGTCGTATTCGCGGGAACGTTCCTTGCAGTCCGTGCAGAGTTATTGACTAGAATTACCTTTTCACGTAGATAATAAATTTCGAAGTGTCTTCACGCTAGATAGAGTTTAGAGAGGTATAAGACTAGTGCCTTCGCCTCCCACGGTTTTGAACTAATTTCTTCAAAAGTACAGTTATAAGAATGAAAAGCTAAAAGAGAAATCTGGAAATACATGACTATAAAAGCACTCGTTAAAACACTTAAACAAGATGGCTTCATGACAGTAATTTAAGCCATTTGATATAAAATAACGCATTATGGAATCAGGGAAAGATTTGTCTCTACATAAAGGGATCAAGCAGATCGTTGCAATTAAGAAAAAAATATATAATTCAAGACTAATATAGTATCTGGAGAATTTAATAAAGCCTGATCTCGCATATAAAGGAGAGTCTAACTTGCATATTGCATATTTTGAACTGAAAACGATATTAGCGGCAATGCTGTAATATATGAGAAAATTGGCTGTATCCCAATGATCTAAGATAAGTCGTCGTTGTACGTATAATTAGGCGCTTGTGCTTATACCCTATAAAAAATATTAAAAGAGCTATGGGCGTTCTTAGGCCAAATAATTTTTGAAAGAAAGTAACGTAGAAAACTCCGGGAGAAAATTGCAAGCATGAACGAACCCAATGACAAAACAACAATTTAAGCATAAAATTCAATTATAAAAACGGTAGGCCTAGCTGAGATGGCGCTGTTATATGTGGGCTTTGTTGAGAAAGATTGTCGTTTCGTATAGCATTAAACTGATAATATAAAAATAAAGCAATTCAAGCTAGCATGATTTCGCAAATCGGTTTTAGACATGAAAATCTTTATGAGTTGTAAATGATAACATCAAAATTTGACAAATCGTGTTCTCATGTTCTTGTGGTTGAAACATACTGACCTAGATACCAACGGTGCCACGTTATTTGCCAGACCGGCCTACATCCGTTGCCAATACGGCCAGCGCCTTGGCACGATTCTGTAACCTGGATATTACCGGTACTTCTATCAGAGTATTCTAAGCTTATATGTGTATATGTCTGTTGCTACTTTTCTAAGATGAATAGGAATATCTCGTTACATCCTAGGCCTAAGGCATGAGGCCAAAATGATTTTTTTATTACAGTTTTGAACGTTTATTATTAAAAGCATGCGTATTTTACATATACTTGAGTTTTATTTATCGTGTAATACAACGTATCTGAACGAGGTAAAAATGATAGATGGTTTATTCAGTTTTATGAGGTTAAAAAATCAGGGACACGTTAGACCCTTGGTAAGGTGCTTAGCAGTTAGTTTTTTAGCCGTTTTCGCGAGATCACACACTTTAGCAGTGGTTTGGTCGTCTACTCAGACTAGTATGACTCTAAAATACAGAATCTCTAAATTTTGTGTTTGAAAGATCATTTAATTTGGTTAGCTTAACGGTTGGTTTCAACCGAGCTTAGAGAATAGTCTCATTCTCTGGACTCGGCTCCAACTAGGGGTCACAGAATTATGTGACTTGAATTTCACTTGTGTCTAGAGTAGAATATGAATTTCGACGGGAGACATATAACTTTAATATATATATATATATATATTCATATATATATATATATATATATATAATATATATAGATATATATATATATATATATATATATACACAATACACACACACACACACACACACACACACACACACACACACACACACACACACACATATATATATATATATATATATATATATATATATATATATATATATATATATATATATATATATATAAGTATGTAGAGTTCACGCGTGGCTTCCATATTGGCAATAAGTCACCAAACAACGCGTGACAAAATTTTTACGTAAATAGCCACATGAAAGGTGAAAATTTAATGACCAGGCACCTAGCGCTTTCGTGTATTCCGTACACTATAATAGCTAGATAGAGCGAGAGACGATTCTTCGAAGCCCATTGGTTTACGGACTCTTCATTCACAAGAGAAGTTCTTATTATCCATTTTGCATAATCTATTATGTTGACCTCATCCATGAAGTAGGTTTATGGCAACTAAGTAAAATACCAATTGGAAAAACAGACGAACCTCCACCCTATAATAGGGAAAAGGGGTGATAATATATAAATATATATGTATATATATTATAGTTATAGTGCATGCATAATATGAATACTATACGAGAGTTTCAGTAACAATTACGATAATCGAAACAGATAAAATCTAGTCATTTTCTCAAACCGTGAATTTGGATTTGGTTGAAGAGGAGCAAATTAATAACCATATTCGTTATGGCGCTAGGTTATTATGCAAGACGGATAAATAATAATAGATAAACGCTACTGTACTGTGCTTATATACAAAGTCTGACTTCAATTAAAATATCACGATTTTCTTATTTCTCGATCGTCTCGTCACTGATAAGATACTTTTAATCAGGAAGATCGTCTGGTTATGTATCTTTAAAGGTGTTTCTTTTACTTGAACCAAGTCTGAAGGTTGATAATCATAATGGCGTAATGAGCTGTGATAACTATTTCGGATACTGTATTTCATACAATTTTTAATATTTCATATTTTATACTGTTGTATTTGCGAATTACTGGTGAAATTATAGACATAAAGATACTGTCATTGGTGCTGTTATCCATATTTGTGACTCGTCTTTGGTGACTTTGAATAAATAAATTATACAGTTGCCTCGATAACATTAATTACATTATTAGGCACCGAGTGAAAAATATATATTAGTTCTAATTGTAGACTTATTAATAGCTGTTCAAATTCTTGATAATAGAGTAAAAGGTGATAACTGGACATTTCAGTTTGAACGTTACTGAAGCATCAGTTGTGCCTTGATTTTTTTCTTTTCTATTTTTTCATTCATTTATGCAATTTTGTTATGTTTTCTTTATTTGTTATCTATAAGTTGCTATACTTCACTTATTTAGCGTTGCTTTGACTAGCCAATCATTCATTTTATGGAATAGAGAATAGATAACAATACTAATGATAATAATATCAGGATAAAGCTTTCAACAGCGAAATGTGAAGGTTCTTCTCAAATGAAACCAGTAGTGCTAAATATATATATATTTTCCTTCATTGTGATGAATACAGATTCAAAAACCCATCCGGATGGGCCAGTGATGAACAAACACGCTATGACTTATACACAAATGATGAGAAATGATTATTTTAAGACCGAAGAGACAAGTGCTATTCCCCCTGAGATGTTCCTGTGTCCTCTCCCGGTGTTTTGATGGGGAAAATCTCCGAAGAAAATGGAGGTGCGCTAAAGAAAACGGGAAAATGTGAAAAGCCTGGTTTTACGGATTAAAATTATCGTATTCTTCAGGAGAACGCAGATTTCATCATACAGTCTACTGCAGGTTAGGTTGAAGTTTTTGTTGCTATTTGATTATGGTGGTCTCATTCTCTTATAAGTAGTAAATACGGTGTTTTAGATTTAAATCAAGCAGGGAAACATCAAATATAGCAAATAGTTGAGGAATTTCTCAGGGGCCAAGTACTACCTGCTCTTCTCTTTCAGTGAATAACGACTGGGTATCCTTCCTCAGCTGCTGGAAGGACATGCAGTCATCGTTGGTCCTATACTGAATTGACGAAAGTTCGTTAGTCTTTTAGTCGAGTAGATTACAAATGACTGGACTGCACGACAGTAAGCAAGAGGTGCACCGCTGTGCAGAGGGTACTGCTGTCTTTCGTTTATCATTGAATATTCTAGAGTATGAGCGAGGTGTAAATATTCAGCAGATGCTTCCTCTGGCTTGCCACATGCTCTGCGGTGTCATTAACTTAGGTCTTAAGACGGTCATCCTTTTCCACAATCTATGCGCAAGAATCCCTTAGGTAAGCGATGAGATCGGCCCTCTCGTTCTTCTTCTTTAATCCAGCGAAGACCATTTTAGTTCCGGGAATATACTTCTTAGGGTTGGTGAGGTAAACATCTAAGGTGTCGGCTTCCCAGATGATGCCCTTTGCCTTGTTAGCGTCAGTGTAGACATAGCCGGAGGCCTGTCCAGTCTGACGTCCAAAGAGACCGTTGAGGTTGGGTCCAGTTTTGTGTTTGCCGCCTGCCTCGACTGTGTGACACTGTGCGCACCTCTGCACGAAGATCTTCTTGCCCTTTTCTACGTCACCCATGTCCTGGATCTGAGGGGGGAAAGGGGGGGTTTTAAATCTCAAATGCCATACACATGTACATCATCTTAAAATATATTAATAATATGATTATTGCTTTGATTAAAAGGTCAACTTGACTGTATAAGAAAAATGTACCATCTATTTAATGCTACTTCAAGGCTCTATATTAATTTTGAATTCTTGTAAAATCTACATTTAGAAGATTAATGAAATATTCGTAGTCAGTTTTGTGCAGACAAGAATGAAACATTCGATTAGTCTGCAATAATAATAATAATAATAATAATAATAATAATAATAATAATAATAATAATAATAATAATAATAATAATAATAATGTGTATTTTGGTAGAAGACCCTCTTTTAGGCAAATACTGTTAAAAAGGATGGCAGAATTAAGCGAGTTGATTTTATATATTGTTTTTTCTATTTTCCTTACAATTCGCTTCTCAGGCTCACCGATGTTTCTGAGTAACTGGCCAATATTCATATTGGGAATTTTTCAAAAATTGTAAATGCTGAAGGAATCTTTTATTAGAACAGGATATCAGGTCCAGGTCAAGCAGGGGTCGTCGTCAGTGCCGAACTGAACTACGCTTACGGAATAATACCGGCACTGACGACGACCCCTGCTTGACCTGGACCTGATATCCTGTTCTAATAAAAGATTCCTTCAGCATTTACAATTTTTGAAAAATTCCCAATATGAATATTGGCCAGTTACTCAGAAACATCGGTGAGCCTGAGAAGCGAATTGTAAGGAAAATAGAAAAAACAATATATAAAATCAACTCGCTTAATTCTGCCATCCTTTTTAACAGAATAATAATAATAATAATAATAATAATAATAATAATAATAATAATAATAATAATAATAATAATAATAATAATAATAATAATAATAATAATAAATATATTATAGGACAGGGTTAAGCTGACAATACCCAGAAAATACTGGAAATGACTAAGTGGACCCCTTCGTAGCAAGGCAGTATTGTGCCAAGAAACTGATCTGTTCGGTCTCGAAATTAATCAAATCCAATTGGTTCAACGTTTTCTGAACGGTTGTCTTGTAAAGCCTGTATAGTAGCCTTGGCTGTGAGTCAGCTAATCGATGAATATATATACATGTACTATAGTAGCTAGAAACTCTGATAACTCGAGGCGTCATGTCTACTCTGACGCACTGAGTTGAAGACGAGTGTTGTTTCTACAACATGACTTGGATCTTTATCTAAATTCAACTGATTTTAACAGAGTATTTTATTCAGAAATATATCTATATGAGTTTACGTAGTTATTGCAATTTTATGTCAGCTATTTAATTTAATCTTTTTATAAAGGAACCGTTTTAATGAAACATGGTTTTAGATCGTTGCAAATACCAGACCAATTTATCTACCCCTGTACAGAAGTCTCCTTGGTACAAACAAATGGAGACCTGTCTGGGTACTATCGTGAGCAGCTGATATTGCTGCCAAAACTGGCGGACCTTTCAGGGTCACTCATACAGAGCAATCACGAATGCTGCCAGGGGTTAATTTTTGTCGCAATGCGTAATGGCTACCGATCCCTTAATTTTTCGTAGAGCAAAGCTGAACCAATCATTGTTTTGTCGGTGAGTGAACTGACCTTAAGTCAGCACAGGCTCTTATTTATAGGCAGCCCAAGGGAGATTTTATTTATTTATGTTATAACCACTAAATTGTCTTTGTTTGTTACTTTCTGCAGCCATAGGAATTAAATGACATAGGAATTGAATGACATTTCACTCTGATTTGGTGTGTGGTAGAGACTCGGGATCTGATGTTAGCTACATGTCTAGCAGGGATTGTGGTGAGTCATAGTCACTAGTCACACCCGTGAGCTCTCTCTCTCTGCTGGCACCGGACCATTTTGTCTGAGACTAGAAAGGAGTAAATCATATTGCACGAAGTCGCGTAGTTATATGTATATTCTGCGATGATGTTCTGATAAGGTACTCGTACTACGTCAGTAATTAGTTAAAGCTAAATAATCTGTCACAAACTACGTTGTTGTAAAGATACAGACAGTTTGAGTTATTTAAACACACGACCTTCTCTGTTTTCTAGACTTGAAGCTTGATGCCTCAACATTAGAAAAAAATTAATAGCAATAGACCCATAAGATATTTCTTGGAAAATATGAAAGATCTCTTGCTAACATTCGTTCAGTCACGAATTTGAATGCATTTCAAGCCAATGCCATTATATGCCGTTGTACTATAGTACGTTTCCGGCGAATTACGATTTGTTCATCGGAAAGTGGAGGATCACTGAACAAAAGCGATAACACTGAGACTTGAACTTATGGAGCGAAGTGTGGCCTGAATTAACCCATAGAATACGGGAGTAGCGGTGTCGGAAAGGCTTGAATTAGTCTTCTATATGTAATAACATGTTATAATCAGTTAAGAAATGATTATAGAATTCAGGATTACGTTTTCTTAGTTAAAATACATGGCTCTGCTGGTCATTATTATTATTGTTATTATTTTTTTTTTTTCTCTATCACAGTCCTCCAATTCGACTGGGTGGTATTTATAGTGTGGGGTTCCGGGTTGCATCCTGCCTCCTTAGGAGTCCATCACTTTTCTTACTATGTGTGCCGTTTCTAGGATCACACTCTTCTGCATGAGTCCTGGAGCTACTTCAGCCTCTAGTTTTTCTAGATTTCTTTTCAGGGATCTTGGGATCGTGCCTAGTGCTCCTATGATTATGGGTACGATTTCCACTGGCATATCCCATATCCTTCTTATTTCTATTTTCAGATCTTGATACTTATCCATTTTTTCCCTCTCTTTCTCTTCAACTCTGGTGTCCCATGGTATTGCGACATCAATGAGTGATACTTTCTTCTTGACTTTGTCAATCAACGTCACGTCTGGTCTATTTGCACGTATCACCCTATCCGTTCTGATACCATAGTCCCAGAGGATCTTTGCCTGATCGTTTTCTATCACTCCTTCAGGTTGATGCTCGTACCACTTATTACTGCAAGGTAGCTGATGATGATGATGATGATGATGATGATGATGATGATGATGATGATGATGATGATTATTATTATTATTATTTGGATCTGTTGCACTTTTTTTGTATCAACTTCCCCGTTTACATTATCCCCATATACATAGTATATACACAAATAGATATGTATATATTGTATACAATATATATACATATATAAATGTATACATACATACACATATATACATATATACTATGTGTGTGTGCACGCGCGTCACAGTAAGAATAGAAAACCTGATTTCTTTCTATCCATTCGCAGAACCGGCCATTGAAAATATATAATTAAAAAATTATCGTTCCTCCAGTCTTTAGCAAACTTATGTGCACATTGCAGTACATAAAACGGCAAGTTGTTGTTATTTAAAGAAATCAATTCACCGGCGGCTCAGTCTTGGAAAAAGACCATTATTTTTTGTTCCAAGTTTCAAAGTTCTATATTGATCTGTTATCATCGAGCTCAACCCAAGACTAGGAAAGAAAACCCAGTGTTTTAAACGCAGTTAACAAATCAGTGCACGTCGATGTGTCTGATGCAATATGACTGCATATTTTGACGTACGAAAAAAAATAACGGTTTTGATGTGACTGAACCAGTGTTGCTTTTTGCTCTAGAACTATGTGCTAGAGAAGTTTGACTCGAACTATCTCTGACACCGTAGGAATCTTGAATGCGTAGTTACATTTTCAAATCACTCTTTAACCCCCTTCGTAGACTAATCATACCTTTTAAAATATTCACCACATTTCACGTTGTATAATCAAGACCTAAAGAGGTGCAGAGCTGCCATTAAAAGTTGTCCTACAATTGTGTAGATCGACCCAGTAGTTCAGCTTCAGCTGAAAGACCGTTAAGTTATTACCTGTGGCTAAGTG
The DNA here is from genome assembly GCF_015104395.2 of Macrobrachium nipponense. Lineage (NCBI taxonomy): Eukaryota > Metazoa > Arthropoda > Malacostraca > Decapoda > Palaemonidae > Macrobrachium > Macrobrachium nipponense. Next base: position 21,633,059 of record NC_061103.1, read on the forward strand.
CAAACGGTGTATTTAGACAGGAATTCTAAAGATTCTTGAAAATTACTTATTTGTGCACCTTCATATCGCTTGAGTGTCTATACATAATGCTGTGGACCAGTGCCAGCGACGAAGTGCATCGACTCTTAGTTCAGCTAACAGACTAACACTCTTTATGAGTTATAAAGTGCATCTGATTTGTAACTAAAACGATCCAACTTTTACAACAACCTAAAACACCCTTGTGCATGATTTCGCTACGAATCTACGTAATATTGAAATGATCTCGAGTGACCATGTGGTCTCACACTCCTGCAAGAGAATGTAGGCTGCAACTCTCCGTGCATTGATCCGTCTTATATACTGGTGAATGCATTATGATTTTCATGTGCTTCATGATAGTCCCAAATATAGAAAGGTTCACGCAAGTTTCCGGTGGGACGAATACTGTCTTATCATACTAAGACTAAACTGCACTGAACTCCACTATACATTTCCTTTGACACAAAGATGAACAAGGTGCGTTCTTTCAGTGCGGAAATAATTATACACGAATCTTGCTTTAGGCCTAAAAGCCACTTACCTGTTAATTCACGAAGGGAAGATGTGTAACCGGCACAAGATCTGTGTATGAACTGGTCGAGTAAAGCTCTCACAGTTGCTCCGATAGTTTTGGCACACTCTAGCCAAGGGTAAGATTATATATACCTGCCACTGGGCCACTGGTTAACTAACCCCTGCCAAATTTCACCTTTGGCGCGAAATTTGTCCCTTATTCAATGGGAATGTGTTTTGTAACGTTTCAAGATCGTTTCGAAACCTCGTCATTTCAGGTCTGATTTGTATCCTAGTGACTGTAAACTTTCATTTAATCTTTGAAGAAAAACTTGAATGGGCCACATAGTTTGCCTAATAGCTTCCATGACTTTATTCTTAGATTGAACTCTAATTTGACTGTTTTAACCAGTGAATAAATTACTAATTTTTTGTAGCCAGGACGTTGACCGAAGTTTTGTTTTATTAAAATTTAACAACGACAGTTGTTTTGTAACATAGAAAAATTGAAGTATTTGGCAAGGAGGTATGTGCAATGCCCGGTCTCATCCGATCCTTTGCCAGGACGCTGACTTTGGGACAGAAATAGACACAGTGAAGCAAGAGCTACACGACGACTCATACTTCACTGTCCTGTAAGCATTTACAAGTTCATCGAAGACTTCAAATATTGGTTTACTACTTTTCATAAGGTATTTCAAAGTTTCAATTAATGAGCTATCAGTAAGACAATTTAAATGCCGCCTAACCATTTAAAATATGTAGCGCGCGTTGAATTGTTTTCTGTTATATTTTAAGGTAATAGTCTCAAAAATTGCTCATGTTATCTATCTTATCATATTTTCTTAGCAAAATTCATGCTATTTATTAATGGGAAGCCAACATTCAATTTTTGTTATAGTTAACCACTGAAACTAGTAGTCAGATACTCGATAGGTATTTAATCATTCCCACGTCTGAGATCAGCTACGAATTTACTCATTTTTCTTGCGTCCTCACCGCACAGTACGGAAAATTAAAACCTCGTGCGCAGTCAGAGATTAGAGTTGCATAAATTCCAGGTACGAAACAGATATAATTCGGTCACGGGACTCAAACCAAGACCACCTGCTCGGGTTCGTCTGTGACGTTTTGCTGACGTCAGAACGTACCAGTTTTCGGTGTTTATTGCGCTAGCAGACGCCCTGAGCGGATGTGACCACATGATGCTTCAGGGTAAAAAAAAAAAATAATGTGTCAAAACGTTATCTGATAATTCAAATACCAATAGGAAAGCGTCATATACACGTAAAAATATTAAATTTTTACAGATATCCAGGGTTCATTAAAACCGTTTTTCAGTGGTCTCACAAATGAACAGAGCATAATCAATTAGACGTTTGATATTACTCGCGTCCTGACCGTGGAAAATGGTTAGTAAGTTAATTTGGATTAAACGGCCTTATGTCAGCACGGCCCTTATAATGAAATGCTAGAGGAATAAGGAAGTGATGTGAACCACCAGACTCTCAACCAACTAAGACTGGTGGAAAGAACCTAAGAACCTACTATCATGTCCGTTGAAGTTGCTGTTTTGATGTTCTAAACTTCTAACTGCCGGTATTTTGTGAAGTATGCAAAGTTAACCATCTCTCTCTCTCTCTCTCTCTCTCTCTCTCTCTCTCTCTCTCTCACACACAAGTATTATATATATTACTCGTGTACCCATATCATAGACTTAGGTGTAGGCTGTCGGTGTATACACAGGGGAAAAAATACCTCAGAATCAGCTTACAGGTTTCATAATTTCTGCCGATGAACGTCAGAAGAGATAGACACAGTTTGACCTGTATACTCTCATTGTTCAATACCGTTTTAAAGATATCACTTGATATATAGGCCTATGGCCAGATTGCGGGTGAATCATATGCCTAAGTCACGGTCTAGAGACCGTAACAGCCTCTAATATATGTTACATTATAGGGTAATTTTTAAGCAAATGGTGAAGACAAATAGAAAATACAAGCTTTAATGCGACAGGAACGGGATCAGGTAAAAATAACGAGTCAAATTTTGCCAGCTATTCAATGTCTAGCCGGCAGGGATTAATACCCCCCCCATAAAAAAAAAAAAAAAAAACTTTTTTAATTCTTTGGGGTTTTATGATAAGCATAGTATATACTCAGTAAGTATATAATATTAGGTAAAATGCATCATATACCGTAATACCAATTTGCTAAAATCCTATATTAAGAGTCTCGTGTTCACTGATATAGACTCATAACTCCTGTTAGTGTAGAGAAACGTATTAATAATCTGTGCTATTCCTCTCACTTCTTTCTGTCTGCGTCTGTCATAGTTTGGCAGGCGACTCAGCCTAGACTTTATGCTTACACCTGACACCCTTCTGTGACCTTGCTTGCGTGCCTGTGTGACTTCATTGCCTCCTATTACATGTCACTTGGTACGGCTACGAAGATAGAACGTGTGTGAGTGGGATGTAAGTGGCTCTTTCATTGATCGTTTGTTCAGAAACTTATAAGTAAAATATGCCTAGTGCAAGGAAAATCATACTTGACTTACGGAGCTAGCTTCTTTTTTTTTCTTTTTCTTTTTTACCCACCTGTTCTTCCATTGTCCTTCTCCGCCCTGGTTCGACTTATCACTTTGCAATTGCAAGTATATATAAAGTCGTTGTCAGCTGATTTGTCATTAGAATATTGTTTTCATTAACAGTTCGTCATGGCAACACTGCGAATGTTATCGGCTCCTGATTGGCTTAATTCAATTGTATTCGGATGTAATGAAATAGACTTTGAATTCCTACCAAAGCACTTATTTATAAGGGAGACACTGGATTATACTAAAAAACTGCGAAAACTTGAATGATAATTATGACCTACTGATATACCCGGCCATAATGATATAAAAAAACTAATCGTCAGACAAAAATATGGAAAACCGTATACGAACAACCAGGGAGAGACGAGGGCCGCTGGAAATTATCTAACCTGACATTCGGATTCAGGCCCTCAGTTGAAACTGACCTGCAATCACTTTTATCCCAATGCACTAATCGGTAAATTTATTGTTGTCAATGAACAGTGTATATTACACTGGCACCCTTTAAAATATATGAAACTGTTGTGAATATGCCAAATGACTAGATTACTAATAACGCTTGTTATAGGCATTTCATAATTGACAGTCTGTACTACGGACTCGAGGTATTGCTTAGGTTTGTTATGATTTCTCAGTATATACTTCCCGTTCATACTACCAGTGTCGAACAGACAGGTTTTGGTGATGACTTTTTCCTCATGAATTTTCCTTTAATTGTTAAGTCATAAGTTGTGAATTATGTCATTAAATTGTGACTAAAATCGTAATAATTCACGACATTTTCGGTCACCCATAAAATTCTTTTCTAGTTCAAATTTTAAATACTGGTATTGTTTAATAGCCAGAGTATCGGTCTGTTATTTTGTTGACACTGATAGGCCTTATGAGTAGGCAAGGCTGGTGTAAGGTGAAATCAGCATAGGCCTACGTATAAGAAAACATTCATCCTTCCATGTTATTCAATTCAGCAAAAGCTTAACATCATTGAAAGGTATTTGTTAACTGAAATAAGGGAATTGAAAAATCTGTTATTTGAGGAGCAATTATAGATGTGTTCTACGGTGCACCGGTTTTTAACTCTATTCGGGTAACATGTGCAATGAAGGATTGATAAGTGACGAGGAAAAGCTTAACCTAACTCAAAATCTTACGCACTTTTCGGTGTAGGCTATATGTTTTAATGTTCATATTTTCATAATAATATACTGAATTGCATCTATTAATCAAGTTTGAATAAAAAGTCTAGGCCTAGTCCTATATACTACACTGTTCCAAGACAGTTTGCCGTTGTCTCCCTCTCCAGTCGCTTGTTATTTCTCTCTCTCTCTCTCTCTCTCTCTCTCTCTCTCTCTCTCTCTCTCACAAGCAGGTTATTCTTTTTTCTTTCATCTTCTATGAGGAAGTGCATCCCACAGTGTTGCCATTACCGAATGTATATAAATGTTACTTTTCGAGGATAGGTGTGTTTATCAGTGATAAATACTGTAGCGTATAGGGAAAGTATCTTAGTACTTTCCCTATACGGATGTGGCAGAAATGAGAATGCTTAGGTGGATGTCTGGGGTGACTAGAGAGGATAGGATCAGAAATGACTACATAAGGGGGTCGACTAAGGTGGTGGAAGTATAAAAAAAAGTGCAGGAGGGGAGGCTGAGATGGTATGGACACTTGTTGAGGAGAGATGAGGACCACACTGGGAGACATACTATGGGGATGGAGGTTCAAGGAAGAAGAAGAAGAGGGAGACCAAGAAAGAGATGGAAGGACTGTGTGAGAGGAGACTTACATGAGAAGGGAATTGATGAGGCAGAAGCGCAGGATAGAAATAGATGGAAACGGCTCATCCGAAACGGCGACCCCTTATAAAAATGGGAACCAGCTGGGAAGAAGATAGGGAAAGTATCTTAGTATTCCTTTAATGAATCCTTGTTGTGAGATGAAATTAAGAAAATGTATACAATACAAGCAAATCATTAGGAAACACAAACTATCCGAACGCCTACTTCAAAGAGGCAGGCTCAGTAATTGAAGAGATAGGAGGTGACATGGTCTTAACCATGTGAAAAGGAGGAGGAAGATTCATCCCTCTTGTTAACGCAATGGTGGCTGTTCTTGTGGATTGCCAATTATTTAATTTGAAACCGTAATGATTTTAACAGGCAATTGGAAGTGTTTTTCATAACCGAGTTTAATGTAAGTAAAGCATTTACATTTAAGAGTTAAATTTTCGAAGACATGAATAAAAGCAACAAAAACTTATAAGTAAATATATTTCATATCAGTAGAGTTTAGCTTCTTGAGTTGGGAGAAAACCGAAAACGTGCTATTTGAATCATTAAAAAAAAAAATTGAAAGTAAACAAGGAATTCAGTGCTTGGCAGTTTTTCCTTTAACCAACTGTTTACGTCGGTGACACATGATGTTTGGCGCCAGTTAGGTTAACTAATAAATAGCCTTATTCTCCGTTGTCCATTTTCTTCAAGACGCTGTAGTCTTTCAGGTGTCACCGGTTCTGCAGTATCCTGAGATTCAAGTTTTCCCGCCTAAAAACTCGAAGAAGTGTACTTTCCGTTCCATGACTATCTGTTTATCCATTAACTTATGAAATATAGAAGCTAGGTGTTTTCCGAGATATTCTTACCATTGATTATACGTTTTTCTTGTATTTGCTCTGATCTGGCAGTTTATCAGCACATTTCTGCGTAAACATTCTAGATGACTTCATGGCGATTTTACGTGCCTCAAAGCAATGCGTGATAGTTTTGATAACTGTATGCAACCATGTCGAAACTCCATCGTCATGATAACGCATCTGTTTTTACATATCCTTAGTCACAGGAAACAATACTCGAATTCATAACTTCTGCAATATGGAATTTTCAAAAGTTTAAAATAGCTTCATTCCTAAATCGAAATAGAATTCGCCTGCCTCCTCCTTAATTTAAAGAAAAATATGAAATCAAATACTCTGAAGATGGACAGTGGTGATTATCGAGTCTCATGGGGTACTTAAATCTAAAACGAACATGAATAACAGTAAAACGTCAAAACTGAACTTTTTTTTTTCTTTTTTTTTTAAGTTCAGTTGATTTGTTGCTTTATGTATATAGACCAGTGGTACCTTTTCATGAATTCTGGGATGTGAACATCGGTATGAATACAAGAAGAAGAAGAAGCCGAAGTCTCCAAAGCTCTCTTTATGGTCGACTCTAAGATGAGATCTAGTACTAGACCGATGTGCCAACACATTACCGGCCTATTCACATGACTTAAAAAGTTCATCGCCCTCACCGTGTCCCAAATTCCAATAGATACGTATGTAAGGTCATCGGAATAAGATTTCTTTTTTCCATCAAGAGATTGACGGCAAGGTTCTATGGATCGTCATTATACTATCTCTGAAAGGCGGTGCTGCCGCATGTCACGCGGTGCACTGTAGGCGTAATATCACTGAAGGTTCGGCCCTTAGCTGCAACCCCTCTCATTCCCCTTTACTATACCTCTGCTCATATTCCCCTTCTTCCATTTAACGTTCAATAGGCATATTAAGATCCAAATCATAGTAAAGGAATTCAAAATTTTGAATTGAAATTGCTAAATTTTAGAAGCAAGTCATGTACCCGAGTCGAGGCCATCGTCTACCTTTGGGTACGAATGCCCAAGTTTAGGGCCTCTTGGCCTTGAGTTTCATTCACTATCATAATATCAACGTACATCTATTGAAACGCATTTGGTGGTAGGCTGATGTACAGTTTTCCTGGTGATAAATTATGATAATAATATAATAATAATAATAATAATTAATAATAATAACTAATAAATAACTAAAAAATTATAATAATAATAATAATAATAATAAGAAGAAGAAGAAGAAGAAGAAGAAGAAGAAGAAGAAGGAAGCATTCTGTAACGAAATCAAGTTCGTTCTCTTCAGCACCTTCAGGTACAAATTCCACCGCAGTCACAGCTAATAATAGCCTAAGGTCTTCTCGTCTACGTGATGTCCTCATTGTTAATACCTTTAGTATTTGACCTGACTCGCTGACGTAGAACAAGGTCAGTTAAGACTTGGAACTCTGGCAGATTTTTTTCTTTCTTTCTTTGCTTCGATCAGCCATTGTGACGTTTGTGTAGGCTCACCCAGACTATATCACCTATACGCAGGGCTTGTAACTGGTACGTTTTTGAGCCGGGATTTGTTGTATGAATCTCGTATTTCGTATTCAGTCGACTGTTTAGGGTTGTTGAGTTCACTTGGTTTGAAGATCATGAGTTTAGGAACCTCATCTGAAATGGGTTTTTTTCGCAAAAAGGTTAGAATTATCAGCCCCTTAGCTTTGGTTATGACTAAGTGAATTTTCACAGGAGAATTTCGAACATAACATATTCTCATTCCATCACCAAATTATGACCTGATTTTGACATCAGAATTTTCACGTGGTTGGAAAGGATTACGCAAGTCTTTTAAGACAGTTTTAAACAAATCAATTTAGCATATTTCACTCTGAAAAGTATCCGTTTATTTAACAAAAAGCTGCACGTGACTTAAACATATGATCAAAACCCGTTTGTATCGGTGAAGAATTACTAATTTTACACTAATTATCCTCTGGTCTTTAGTAACCTGGGCAGTTATTATAAAGTGCACAGCTATTTCGTAATGCATATTTCAAGAGCCTCCAGAATCCCTGGAAAAAAATGACGAGACATAAATCCTGGAATATTTTTGCAAGTCAGCATGATGTCATTAGAAAGTATATTTCACGACCCTTCGTTACCATTAGTGTGCTGTTTGTGAGTGAAGAGTCTAGTTGTACAGTGGCAGTTATTTCGGCGAAACTGGCTATTGTGTGAAGTTAGCTGTTATTAATATGTCGAAAATACTAAAGTGCTGTGATAGACTCTTATGAAGCGTACAGTTTTCAATCTCCCAGAGAGTTTTTGGTGTTTTAGCAAGAGGAAAATGACAGAGAGGTTGGTTGATATGACGTAGAAAAGAACAAGGACATCAGTAGTAACAGACTGTGGCGAAAGGGAAATGCTTGGAGTTAGAGTTGGTTTACATCAAGGTTCTACACTTAGCCCTTTTCAGTTTATACTGATCACCGATGTATTGAATGATAGGATTAGGACTGAAAATCTAAAGGAATTACTGGATGCAATTGATTTTGCGATTACGACAAAGACTGAAAATGATTTGCAAGAGTAAGAGAATGGCAGGGATCTCTCGAACTGGGTAGTATGAAGGTACTAGTGGTTTAAGGTTTGATTTTGGTGTCCAGCAAGTAGTGGGAGGATTGCTTATTTGTAAAAGGAGGAACAGCCTTTGATTTAAAACAGGTTGAGAATTTTAAATACTCACGAGCATTCTCTAGTCCAGGAAGGAGGGAGCGAAGCTTAGGTTGCAAGTATTTTTTTTATCTTTTATTTAAAATATCTAATGTACTCAATAAATTTTTTTTACATATGTTAATGAGCAATATTCATTTTATTTTTCATATTCAGCACTTTAATATGTTTTTTTTAGAAAAGGCTGCCTCATTTTTGTACGATGCTGTTCCCCTTGACACTTACGGTCAGACTGTTAGCTCGAATTCTGTTCAAGAAAGGTATTAATTATTGTATGTGACTCGGTTGAAGACTGCTGTTGAAAAATGTGATGAAATTATTGTACGCTGAATGTTTGTCCGATCTTTTGTATACAAAAAAGTGTTATTTAATTAGGTTGAAAGTATGGTAATAACTCCGCGTCTGGTTTTTCTTTGGAAGTTACAGTTTCCTATAGTAGTATTTTGGTTGCTTATTAAGAATTTATAGTTTATTGGGGATCGACTGTAATCAATCCCCAGGGGCTATAGTAGATTCACATCAATCGTGCATTTGATGTCTAGGCCAGTCCTTTACGACGCTCCTGATTGGCTGTTGATAAGCCAATCACAGGGCTGGAAACTCTCAGTCTCTCGAGAGAGTTCACATGGGTGGGATCTATGTTCCATCTCTCTTGAGGGATACGTCTTTCAAATGCATCCTTCAGGAGAGGAGGAACATATATCCTGCCTATGTGAACTCTCGAGAGACTGAGTTTCCAGCCCTGTGATTGGCTTATCAACAACCAACCAGGAGCGTCGTAAGGGACTGGCCTAGACATCAAATGCACGATTGATGTGAATCTACTATAGAACTAAACGCCCAATCCGTTCGGAGTTGTTGTTTCTAGAATTACCGATTGATTGACTGTGTCTATCAAATCTGCCGTCACAACATCTGGGTAACTGACACCGAAATAAATTAAATAGAAAAAATTTAATTTTAAATAAATTTCATATGAAAATATCTATAAATATATTATATAAAAATTTTGTTCATATATAAAAGTTCTTACATAGACAATCTATGTATAATTTATATTTGGTTGAGGAGGCCTGCCTCCCCCATAAATTTATATAACTGGTCTACATTACAATCCTTTCCAAGAATTGTAGCTAGGATAAAATTACCTACTCTGTCACGACCCAAGACAGGAACCTATGTCTCAAATTCCGAATCTGGGACACTCAATCAACAAATGTTTCACAGTCAAGGGCACAGTACAGTTCTCTCAAAACGGAGGATTTTCACGAGACATCAAGACCCATGTGTGAGTCTTGTATGTCCAATCCTCAATCTGCACAACATCGTTTCTTGTCTCCTTGGCATATACGGATATGGCCAAGGAGACACTGATGAAGTGATACTGCGCATTTTGATTAGTTAAAAATATCCTCCCACTGGGACTGCCACCAACATTTTTTAATTCTCTGACCTACTAGAGGATACAAATCCGATTTGGTAGTAGGCATCTTGTAGGTTCTTGGGAGCTGACCGTAGACTTTGCAAGTTGGTCAGCTTTCTCATTCCCAGCCACCCCAACATGAGAAGGCACCCAACAGAACTTTATTTCTTTCCCTCTTCGTGTTAGTAATAGCAGCCATTCCAATATATCTAAAATCAGAGGGTTTAAAGGGTTAAAAGATTCCAGCGACTGAAGAACACTTCTTGAGTCACAATATATAATAAAATTATTTTCATTCCGAATTAAAACTTCCTTTAAAGCCTTTAAAATTGCATATAATTCTGCTGTAAAAATCGATGCAACAGATGATAACCCGCCGCTCCTCTCTACATCAGGGAAGGCTACACCAAAGCCGACGCCAGCATCTGACTTTGAGCCCATCCGTGAAAACTGCAGTGGATTATGTTGCAAAGAGTGTTCTAAAAATATTGACCGCATGGCCTCACTGGACAATTCTGTCTTGGTAAAATTAAAATATCTACAAAATTTTAGCTCTGGAAAGTTCCAGGGGGGACTAACTGAATATTTTGCTGGTAAAACCTCGATTCTTGGCATATTTAATTCACGGACAATAAAATTTACTCTAAAAGCGAATGGATGAGGTTGCTTGGGGTGACTTTCTTAAAACTGCCAATGCCTTTCATTTCTCATACAAATGCTGGTTAAAGACTTAAGTAGCCTCTGGAATCTATCCCAGCTCCGAACCAGTAGACGCTTGTAATGAAGATCCAGTGGCACCTCATCAGCATCTACGAGCATGCTCTCGGTGGGAGATGATTTAAATGCTCCTGTACACAACCGTATTCCTCCATGATGAATTGAGTTGAGCATTTTAAGGCTATTTGGCTTCGCAGAAGTGTACACCTCGCACCCATAACTTAATTTTGAAAAGACCAAAACTTTACCGAAAGTATTATAAAAGCAGTTTGTGGGAGGTAGCAGGAGTAATATGTGACAAAACAATGTCAAATAAACTGACAGTAAAGATTTATCGCACAGTAATCGAACCGGTGATACTGTATGGTTCAGAAACATTATCTTTATTGTTATTTAAAAGCCCAACAGGGGGCCATTGACTTGATATTCAAGCTTCCACAGAATATGGAGTTCATTAGAAAATGACATTATTTAATCGAAGAACTGGCGGATTATGACACAGCCAGATTCAAATTGGAAGTGACGACCAATCAACTCTGTTGACCCAGAGATCCTCCCTATCGGAGGGCTACCGGGCCAAGGTCACATACAATGTATCTTTCTGAGGTGTCATCGGAATCGTGCCAGCTCTGGGTTGCAACATTCTGCACCCACACTTCATTCACCAAGGAATAACGATATCACGATGGTCATTGCAGAAGTCAGACTCTGTCAGGCATTATGTTGAAAGCATAGAAATTTTTTTTTTTCTTTAATGTGGAGCGTTACTCAACCTTCAAATGTATTTTTTTTTTCAGAGTAAAGGAGGGCATTGCGGTTGGCGTGTTCCATTAATGGATGAGAGTCAGAAATTTAATCTCTCTCTCCCTCTCTCAATATATAAGGTAAATAAAAAGTAGCTTTGAATTTTTAAGAATTATCGTAACTTGAGAAATATATTGACCATCGTCTAAACGTCTGTTACAGTAAAATCTTTGTACGTGTCAGGTGTTATCAGCGAAAAAAAGAAAATCGTGCTAATGCTCTATATACTCCACAAGATTTATGTTGTTTTAACATCTTATTATTCAACTATACCACATAAACCATGATTCCAGTATACATACATACTCGCACACATGAGAGAGAGAGAGAGAGAGAGAGAGAGAGAGAGAGAGAGAGAGAGAGAGAGAGAGAGAGAGAGAGAGACAGACAGACAGACTCGACAGCGTCCAGTGACCAGTGACCGATGTTTATTGGAAGCAATCAAAACTATATTCATGTTTTCATAAATTAACACCGTATGTTTTTTCGTTCTTATGTAGATTTGGGATAAGCTTTAGTATGCTAAGTTCTCAGCGATTGCGAAAAGCAGCAAGGCACATTTGTATTATTATTATTATTATTCAGAAGCAGCACTCTGGCCATATGAACAAGCCCACATGTCCACTGACTTGAAATTCAGGCTTTCAAAGAATATTGCGTTCATTAGGATGTAAGAGAAAGTATAAAGAAACACAGAAAAAAATAAATATAACTTACGAAAAAATCATTAGATAAATGCAAGAACAGCATTAGGATAGTAATGCATCGCATGCCTGAAATAATATGGAAATCGTGAAGCACTACATAATTTTTGGTTACGGAACTTTTTTAATAGGTCTTGACCCCCTCCCAATTATACGGTTTGCACCCTCTTAAAAAGCCAATAGTCCTTGTACTTTGTCTACTTATTGCTGGGTCGTTCACGTCTCCGTATCTCCCTCGAAACTGTTCGTGTGTCTAAATAAGTTTGTCATTCTGCTGTAGGCATATATAAAGGAAAAGCTAGCGACAGTACGGCAGAGAGCGATGCAATACAGGTTCGAACTCAACGGCGGCCGAGAGTGAAGTGATAGATAATGCGTATACCTGGGTGGGGAGGAACAACCCTCCCACCCGGACGGTACTTTTAACTACCGAACTACCTTGCTCTAAAAGTCTAGCGGCCATTTCCGGCTTTGCTAAAGGTAATTCCTAATGTAAAGGACCATACCGTGTAGGAACAATGCTACTGTCAAGAACTATTCCATTTTTGTGTTTATTTTATGTTTTATGCCTTTAGTTTTTTTATTTCCATCCATATATTATATATATATATATATATATATATATATATATATATATATATATATATATTATATAATGTAATATATATATATAATGTTATATATATATAATTATCTATATATATATATATATATATATATATATATATATAAAGCATATCATAGATTATTATATTTTTGGAGTACCACATTGCCGTACGATATAGCTACTGTAGCATTTTTTTTCGCCCATATACTAGTATGTGTGTTAGTTATGCCTTTTTTCTGTCTAAATGAATTAGATCTTTATTTTAAAGTATCAGTAGGCTTTCTATTGGTCTATCTTTCGCCCATGGTTAACATCATCCGAGATCCAGTACCTTTAGCTCGTAGCCCTACCCTTAGTACCCTACGTCAGTGATTGTGCCACTATAGCATAGCTGTTGAGGTAGGTTATGGTTGTTGGCTCGTATCCAACTTTCCTTAGCTCCGTCACTTTTACTATTTAGTTAGGTAACATCCTCCGTTCTCCGTAGGTTCTGATGTTGTTCTATAACACATCACCTCGTGGATTTGTATAAGCTATTGCATATCAGGTTGTAGCCCCTACGCCATTCCAAATGGCTGTCTCAATTCTAACCGAGTACGGCGTAGCTTGTACGTTAATACTTTCACTTAATCCCTGTCGTTTTTTGAAGACGATGCGATGATAGCGGTAAGCGTAAACTTCTCATTGTTTTACTTTGATTCCCTCTCTGGCGGGCCATTGTACGTTTTCAAAATAAGTTGCTTCTTTTATTTTATAATTGTATTTTAGTGTTTTCTCGTCAGTATCGTAGCTCCTGCAGAATAGGAGTCTTTGATTTTTTTTTTTTTAAATATGCTTTCTTCTTGTGTGATCTTCACTTCAGGCGGTATTTTGTTGTATAGTCTTGGTTCATAATGTTCGAATGCTCTCTCGCATGACTTACAATTTGTTCTAGGTTCAAATATTTTATATGCTACACTCAATTTGTTCTAGGTTCAAATAGCCCATATGCTTCACTTGCATGTCTGATTACAAAGAACTTGATATGAATCCTTCCTAGATAGCGACCGCCAAGGGTTTTAACCCAGTATAGGTATCCACCTTTGCAGCATGTTTAGTACAAGTCCGCTTGGGATTACCGTAAAAGCATAAACAAAAGACTAAGTGTCATGAAGATAATGACCTCCCCAAGCGATATTACTCAAATAATGACACCCGAAAACCCATTAAAATTCCAGTCCATATTCATATGGAAAAGGAACGTGTGTGCATATGCATGCACACGCAAACTGATGCTCTTTCCATCAATAGTTACGAATTACGGATAGTCACGAATGACTCGGTTTCGTTGATGTGCATTTCCAATTGAAGTACCTTCCGTTACATTTATGTGAATCTATTCAAAGACTTTCTCGGCGATTTAGAACTTACTGGTACTGTCTTGCCAGTTTGACTTCCCTACCAGAGTCCATGGCATATAACATGACAAAGCAAAAGGCTGAACTGAGTCAATAGGAATTTATGGACGTAAATTATTCCACGCATCCATAAGTTATTAACACAGGTAAACGGCATCACAATAGAAGTAAAGCTCCTGTAATTTTGTGTTTTTAGAATCTAGAACAATCCGGCTGACTCCACCCATAATCACTGGCAAAAAAAGACCAAGCCAAGGCAGTTATTATCAGTCCAAGTCTGTCCTGTCTAACCGAGAGTCCAAGACCTATTCCGAGCTTGGTGCTCTAATATTAAGACAGTCACACTCAGAGCGTTTTCTCGCATATCTTAGTACCATACGTCCCAAAGGTTTGTAGCAGAAAGCTGCTAAAAGATACCAGAAAATGTGAACGAGTGACGTCACACTTATGAGGACCGAATAACTGACATGAATACAGATAGTAGCAATTTGAAATGCACGTGAGTGCCGAGTAGAGAATATTAAGTATTTTAAAGAACGGGGCTGCTTGATGCTAAGCCATGCGTTTTCTGATCACATGATTTACATGTGGTTCCTGAGTATACGTGTCTCTGCGTCAGAACCCTTTCACCTCACTTGATCATTGGTCATCACACGTGAGAGATTTGGGATGACAGAACCACGGTCTAGATTACTTAGACCGTGGACAGAACTGTATTCTCATTCGAGTTATAAAATAGTTTTATTTTTCGCTTTAATCCCTTCGAGTTACATTTTATCCTAATTTTCTATTTCATTCTCTCTCTCTCTCTCCACAGGCGTGCCGTTGTCCAAATTCAGATTCCAGAAAAAGAAGATACTTATAAGGTTTAATTTCAGCTGGGGTTCGGCTTACCTGACCTTTGTAAATCGGCTGATTGTCAAGTATCGAGATTTGGTATTCAGAACAATTTCTTTGGAAAAAAAAACTTTATAATAGAAACGCTATTGAATGAGTTATTTTAGTCTGTATAGAAAACCAAACCAGTACCTGTCACCCAGGGAACAAGGCATAGCTAATTTCTGAAAATTAAAGTAAAAATAGACCCTACTATTAATATTAACTGTTAGTAAGACGGTACTGATTAACGTATAATCCCTCAATATCAATGCTTTATTTTACTTCTCTCTAAGCAGTAGATATACCGTTGTTCTATTCTGTGCGAGCCTGTAGAGTGCTGGACTATGTCACACTATAGTATGTGGGTGAAGGCCAGATGAAGACGCCGTGGATTGAATAATGCAACTGGTTCTTCAGATGTCACAAACAATCTAACTGTTGGATTGTTTGCCAAATTTACGAATGGTATCTATTTTAAATTTCTACACTCAGACGTAAGGCCTAATTACTTAAATCTAAGGAATAAAACAAATTATGGGAAGTAGACAAGTAATGGATGAATTAAAAGTACGCCATATGTGATCTTAAGTTCAAATAAAAAGATATGTAATAAAAAAACAAAAGCCGAATGTTCGTCTCTGATTAAAATTCAGCGAAGTATCTTGACATTTTCGCCTATATA
Source organism: Macrobrachium nipponense (assembly GCF_015104395.2). NCBI lineage: Eukaryota > Metazoa > Arthropoda > Malacostraca > Decapoda > Palaemonidae > Macrobrachium > Macrobrachium nipponense. The sequence continues at coordinate 21,648,756 of NC_061103.1, forward strand.
TAATAAATGGGTTGTGTTGTATATTTGTTTGACGTTGTGTAAGTTTACGTAAACAGTTATATTATGCTTTACATAAGATCTGGATAAATCAGAAGATATTCTGACCGCAGAATAAGTGGATGACTGCCAGGCCTTCTTTGGCCAAAACTAGTCCTATGTTAGAAAAAAACTTTGAAATCAAAATTAAGATTTGTGTAAGAATGTATCCGGACTGCATTATTCAAACCAAGTCTAACTATAACGTAGGTGGGGGAAGGAACATCACGTGAGAGCTTTAGCTAATTCGAGAACCTTATACTAACACGCCCGTGACTGTCTGGCTACTGTCCAACGTTTTAGAAGTCCTCAGTCCATGTGACTCCGAGTCTGACGGAAACTCGTTTAGTAATTCAGTTCGTAGCACACTTCAGTGGAGAATCCTGTTCAAAACCATCATTGCTCGCGTTACCGAAAACTCGCCAACGGTAAGACACTTTTCGGGGAGTTCGTTGTTGAGACGTCACTGTGAACGCTTTAACCCAAATGCCTTGTTAAAGAAAAGGTACACAACTTCCTTGACATGATAAATGAAACTAGGCTTACCAGTAATCAAACATAGGCTACGTGTAACTGTGTAAATACACTATCAAATGTGTGTAAATAAATTTTTATGTAAAAACAGGATACGTATCAGATATAAAAGGCCCATTAAAACACTGTTTTAAATCTAAGGTGTTGATAGTTGAGGAGTGAGGAGGTCCTAGGAACTGACAGGTTTACGATGTGATTTTGTTTTACAGAGTCCGGAGTGTAACTGAACTGGTTATGGTAAACTTCTTATGCTTAATAATTGACCCAGAGGTTATTTCGCAAAATAGAGGTGGTAGTAGGTTGTACAAAAGGTAAGAGCACAAGACATATAGCCTATAAATATAAGATTATAGAAGGGCGTTGGTAATGAAATTAGAAATCACAGAATTGATAGAAAAGAAGTGGGACTTCGAACATGTTGCAGGGTGTAGGCCTACCGTGTATGGAAACTATGGTACTTTAAGTTAGAAAGTGGCGGGAAAAGATATTTGGAACATATAAGATATTTGTAGTCATCGGATACTGACTCCCACCTAAACTCTTGGTTAGTTATGTCATCAGTTAAATTAATTTTGCCATCTCATAATGCTATGCTGACTTGTGGCACAGACTTCGAGCGAGTTAATTTTTATGACAAATATCCTTACCTGAAGGGTTGTAGCGCCATCAGTGCACCCAACGCGGTGCACTGTACACATTACTTAGGTTCTTTGCAGCGTTCCCTAGCTGCAAGTCTGCAACCCCTTTCATTCCTTTTACTGTACCTTCATTATATTGTTTCTTCCATCTTACTTTCTTTGTGCAACTGCGGGGTTTTCCTCCTGTTACACGCTTGAAACCATGGGCGCCCCACACGGAGGGGTACCAGGGGCCATTCATCCGTCCCCCCGCCCCCAAAGAAATTCTGGGAAAAAATTCAGTATATATACATAATACAATGCAAAAAAAATCTTATGGAAAAATATCCAGGCGAAGTGGAGAGAGAGAGAGAGAATGACGAACGATCAACAAGGAAAGTGTTGGTCAGCAGACTCGATCAACATCGAGAGAGAGAGTGTATGTGTCTGCATGGCCGATACGCGTATGGCATAATGTATTTCACAGTGATTTTTAAGTTACATTTTTTATGGTAAGCCAATATCATAGTTCACTCGAAAATTATAGGTAAATAATTTCGATTTAAACGATAGGTATTTCTAATGAGTAAATTATGCCATTGATGAATATATATATATTATATATATATATATATATATATATTATAGAAATGTGGGGGCTGATAGTTTTTGTAATTAACCTGCTAGTTCAAGGGGTCAAAAGTGTTTGTCTATTTGATACCGGAAAATATATGCGTGTATTAAGATTTGCCTCCCTGGAAAATATGCTACGGCCGCCAATGCTTGAAAACTTCTATTTTGAATTTTGAGTGGCCTTATATATAGATCCAGGTACCCTTATTCTATATACCTTGATATAGATAAGTCCCAACGCTTGGCTATTAGTCCCGAACGTCTATCGCGTGTTTAGGCTATCGAGCCTGCTGACCTAAAGACAACTTCAGCGCATTACTCACAAGAAGCAGATATGGACTCTTCCTATCTACAGCTGTTCAAGCAGTGAGCAAATTTATTCCGTCTCCAGAATTTGGATGTATGTTTTTATATTCTGCTCTCTAGTATTTAATTATCTACCTGCTTTTCCTTAACTTATCTCTCTTTTTCTCTCTGCAAGTTAGTAATTCCCCTTTGGAACCACATTGGGTTTATAGTCTGAAGTATAAGTGCTGTAATCTACTTCCTGAAGGGGTGTAATTGCCGTCCAGTGTCATAACACATTTATAACTTTTATAAATCATATGCAATAAAAACGTCTAGAAACCAAGAGGCTATAGTAGATTCACATCAACCGTGCATTTGATGTCTAGGCCAGTCCCTTAAGACGCTCCTGATTGGCAGTTGATATGCAAATCACAGGGCTGGAAACTCTCTCGAGTGTTTTCACATGGGTAGGAGATATGTTCCAACTCTCCTGAGGGATCTTTCAAAAGGATCCCTCAGGAGTGGTGGAATATACATCCTGCCTATTTGAACTCTCTCTCGAGTTTCCAGCCCTGTGATTGGCTTATCAACAGCCAATCAGGAGCGTCGTAAGTGACTGGCCTAGGCATCAAATGCATGGTTGACGTGAATCTACTAGTTTCAACTTATCAGAAACAACAAAATAAAACCAGTCCTTCGTAAATATGACACATTTAAAATTATATTTGTATTTTCCCAAGGGATACAAACCAGATTCGTTAGGGCAATCTGGATTGGTTATTGAACTTGGTATCTAGGCGGTTAAATGGTGTCTGGTGGTAGTGTTGGGTGAGCAGATTACCACTCACCCTACGTCACAGAGCAGGATCGTTGAGGTGGGTTTGAATGGGTAAAATTACTCATGGACGATTATTCTTGGAGTTCTGACCTCCAAAGCCTCCACAATTGCATAGAGTAGTGACGAACCCAACAATAAATTGGGTCTTCAGCAAGGGGCTACTTTCAGTGATATTACTTAACAGTGAAGTCAGTCACTATCTTGGTAAATAAATCACTTGCTGTCAAAATATCAGTGATGACTCATTACATTTCTTGGTAAATATAATTTACAGTAACTTTTCAGTCCTTGGTAAATTAATCATTTTTTTCATGTATTAACTGCTAACAACTGGGATGAGCAAAACAAGAGTAAGAGCTTTTCCATTTATTTTGTTGAAAAACAAAATTACATGAGTGGAATGAATTCTCCAGTCAGGACCAAATGCTCGTTTCAAACAATCTTTGGTTGCAAACTCAATTAAATTACTTATTAAAAAGGTGGAATGATTATCACCGTAAACCTTCATCCATCCGTGAAGACGAGACAACATTTATCCACAGATTGCACCGAAAGGGCCTCTTCTCTGCACCCTGACTGGTACTGAAAGCGGCTATTTACACACAAGACTAATTTTCTTTACCCTGTGTACAAGTTCTACCAATCTTAAAATCGAAATTGTTCAACAACTGAACTGAATGTTGGGATAACTTGGGCGAGGGGAAACCATGACGAAAGCACAGGGTGTTCCAAAATATTGAACGAGACGATTTGTTATTGCGACACTGTTTTCTGGAACATAGGGGTCACGGACTTTTTTTTTTTTTTTAAACTATGTACAGTACAATCTAAAATAAATAACGACTCCTTAAACTGTTACCTTTTCATCTTTTTTCTCATTTTTTTAAAAGAATCTTCGAACTTTCTATTGGAATAAAAAAGTACATAGAGACGATTTACTTTGTCGATTCCTCAAGGTAGGCTATCAAATCGGACCTTTCCTTCTTCTTCTTCAAGCCAGCGAAGACCATTTTAGTTCCAGGAATATACTTTTTAGGGTTGGTCAGGTAGACGTCTAGAGTGTCGGCTCCCCAGACAATTCCCTTGGACTTGTTAGCATCTGTGTAGACGTAGCCAGCGGCCTTGCCAGTCTGCCTTCCGAACAGACCGTTCAGGTTGGGGCCTGTCTTGTGCTTGCCGCCTGCCTCCACGGTGTGGCACTGAGCGCATCTCTGCACGAAGATCTTCTTGCCCTTCTCTACGTCACCCATGTTGTGGATTCTGAAATCAGGAAAAGAAGAGCATTAGTTTGACTGACTTTCTACGTAATGCATTTACAATAGATGCTCCACCTATTCTCTTCTTTCATTTTTTCTTTCACACACCATTGCCTTTGAGTATTTTCTCATAAATGTTACAGTTCACATGCAATCACCTTTACATTCAAAGTTTCAGCATCATAGTGAGAACGCAGAAATGGAAATACAAGCAAATACTGTATTGGAAATGGATGACTGTTTTCCGTGTTGACAAACTAAGACAGAAAAGATTAACTAGAATTTCTGGGAGAATAAACCGCTACTCCACGGGTTACGAGTCAAGGCATACAGACAAGACTTGCATATATTCCAGAATTAAACGAAGGCGTTCTGAAATTTTGCTCATTATACAATACATAGAACGACAAATTATTAGTTTTCGAGTAAAACATATTGTGGCACCTAGCCCTAAGCAGTGAATCGGGTACACACCGCAAAATGGAAGACAAATGGCGGTGACGTCATTCTTCCTATAACACGGTACATCCTAAGCTCCCATTTTCTATTGAGGCACTGCAACAGGTTCGATGGTGCAACCCCCAGCCAGTCTCTCTGTGCAGCCTAGCCATTTTCCTAGAATATTGGGCCAGCAATGTGGCTTGAGAAAGTTGGGTGGGGGTAATTTTCCGTCTTTAGCAATGCACGATTCCCTTGCAGAAGCACATGCAATGCGGTAATCAATACTCGTAAATCCTTCCTCGGCGTATTTGTGCAAACTGAGATGTGATAATCAAATATGACGATCGCCTCGTTATACATTACATTGAGATACGGAGAAACGCCACACACATTTCTGGTACGATATATCTAGTAGCGACTTAGATAACAGCATGAAGTACAATGCTATACCTAAATCTGGAGGTCATTTATTCCTTAGCGATGACGAAATGGCCGTTGAGATGTTACAACTCCTTTCCAACAAATAGCATTCTACTTGAGACGTCTCTACGAATTGCCAAATAACAAATGAAAAAATTATCTACAGTTTTGGCTCACAAATAACGTGACATTTTTCCCGTTCCGTCAATTTTAATTTTGTCCTATAATTTATTTAAGCTTTCCGTTTGCCGTGTTTTATATCACTACGAAAGCACGTACAACCATCAAGTATACTTTTAATGTTATTTACCTATATATTTCTCAATTCCTATTTAATCTGTAACAAACTACGTAAGATTAGAACTCTTATGAAAGATTAAACCGTTATTAAATTATCGTTCATTTAAAAGGGGGTAAGAAAATAACCTACATAACTACTCGTACACACACAAGCTATTTCAACGTTAGTTACAAAACTATAAATATTGCCCTTAAATATACCCAGATAGAAAATCTAAGTAGTATACCTTGAATGGAATCCAAAACCCACCGAAACAAGAAACCTTTTGGCAACTTTTCCCATTAGTACGCATTGGCAACCCAAACCCTGCTGCGTCTGTCTGACGAGGAGATCGGCCATGACCTAAAAACTATGTACTCTAACATTAGCCTGGTAAAAAAAGAGCCTGCGTCAACTTTCATTTAAGAGAAAATTATGGCCGATAAGTAAAGCAAACTATTTCAAGCCGCTCTAAGGAAAATTTATTACCAGATTAAACAGGAACATGACGCATGGCCAAACTGCAATATATTTATCCTGATATGAATACTGATTGCAGCCTTGGCGGCATCCAATCCTTCGGCACTCACTGTCTCGCAAACCTTGTGATAAGATATGCCGGCTACGACCCTTTGGAGACATAGTTTCATGCCCAGCCAACGAACCGGTGCACGAACGAACTAACTACTCTCGCTTTCGTTCTGACGTCATGAGCCGAATTCATGAACGCAGAAAGATGCCAGACTGGAGTATCAGCTGGTAAGAAAAATGTATATCAAAACCCCCCCTTGACAGTAATCATTATTTTTAAAAAAATCAAGCATCATCATATCGGAAAGGGTAATATTACTCAGCAGTGATACTACTGTTCTTAGAAGGCTTTGTAGACATCCGGTTTTCACTGGAAATCCCTACCTTGCGTCATACTATGACGTAGTGGCATCCCCATAAATTCCAGCGAACTCAGATCACACCAAATTTTCCTGGATATTTCTTACAACGGGTTCTGAGAACCGGCAGAATGAATAGAAAATTTCACTTTAAATGGATATTGGCGAATGTACTTTTCTTTATATATAATATAAATTATTCTTAAGAACCCATCGCCATCCCTTTTTCTTTTAGCTTTCTTACAAGAGGATAACAGTGCTTGAATCAGGTTTAACAAACACAAGCACTCACAAATTTAACAAGAAAAAATTATTTAAATCTTATAACGTAAAAATAATGACAGATTACACTGTTAGTCACTTCGAGGAAGGAATTACATCACATTATCAGTTTGCATACATTACAACAATATCTGTGATAAAAAAAAAAATAATCTTAACTATTTGCGTTGCAACCTTGGTGGTTTTCATAATCTTATTGTGTGGGGGGGGGGGGGGGGGGGGGGGGGAGGTTAGCTGTTATCTAAGAAGTCACTGCTATATATACCCTCCCAAGAAAATCTGTCCGTGTTGTGTGTGAGTGTGGCGTTTCTCAATATCTCAATGTAAAATGTATGATGATCACAAAAAAAACAACCACAACCACAACCCCCCCCCCCCCCACACACACACACAGACAGACACAACACATTTTCTTGCCACAAGACTACTTCTGTGGAAGGTTTCTTAATATGTTCCGGCTACTCTGGCTACTGAATAACATAACCTATTTCTACAAAGTAGAACCATATTTCAAGGAAAAGTATGACACTATACAATGGGCATGATATAGGAACTGTTAGGGCAATCTAGTTTATGAGGAATAGAATTTAAATAACAATGAGATTTAAAACTAAATCATAAGCACCAACCAGACTTTTCAGTACAGCCTATAAGCATCACATCTTTTTAAGTTCAATGATATAATCATAGAAAGAGGCACTTTTAATTGAATGGCCTTGAAATCCAAAATGCTTGAGGGTAATCAAGTTTGCAGTGAATGGTGTGGTGTACAATGGAATTTGATAAACTACGGCTAAACCATCTAACTGCTTGTAATTTTCGTATGCATCAGTGTCTGTTGTTTTTTTTTCTCCGGAACCCCTTCTAATAAGGAAAATGGCTTAATCTAGTTTATATACATTATATGTGTATGTTTACTTATATAACAATCACGAACAATGGAATGTGATGAATATATAAAGAAAAAATTATAAAAAGAAACAATGTAGTTTATCTTCATGGAACTTGTCTATATGTGCCTGTGTGTATAATTTACATAAAAGCTATACAGAAATGATACAAGGTTATTTTTCTTTACAGAAATATCCCCACCATGATAAAAGCCTCACTATTTATTACTGTATTATATGTATATATATATATGTGTAATATATATATCTCCTAAACTACCCTATGCAACAGCTTCATTAAGGGGTTAAGCGTAACTGACTGACCTAGGAAATAAACCATAAAAATCTCACTTAGTCTTGCCATAATGGAATGAAACGTGCAGCTACACACTTTTCTTGAAGAAACGAAACAAAGTATTGAGTAACTGTAACCAATATCTCCACTTAAATTAATTTCACATAGGAAGAGGCTACAAACTGGCTCTACTAAAAAATGTACTCCTTTATAAACATACAGAACGAACAAGATTTCTGAAAAACCAACATCTATCCTGTACACATATCATTACCTAAAACAATATGGTACTCTAAAGAGGGAATAGCCTACACAAAAAGTTTCCAACACCAATTTAGTCATTTCTAACCCCTCAGTTTAAACATAACAAAGAACATAGATATAAAAAAATGAAACTAACCTATTACTGTTACTCAATTCTAAAAATACCCTAAACGAGAAACAAAACTAACCATTTGCTATAAATTTCTAGATCTAAGACCTACATAATTTGGGCCAGACTAGTCAGGTAGGGGTCATTGTTTCATGTCCTCAGTCCATATTTTTTCTTTCCTCCAACAACCAGAATACATTTCTACTTAATAAAACAAAGAACCTGTCAAGTAGGCCTAATATATAAAATTCCAAATTAAAAGATGCCTGGTTGCTAACAATGTTACGTCAAACCTGTTTACCCAATAGGCTACTACTATGGCTACGCAATCAGGCTAACCTTACGAAACCGTAGGTATGCGACTTTAGTGACTCGAGATGTAAAATGCAATTCTATTTGGGGCTAAAAGTTATAAATTCACTTGTACGTTTGCGATTTTAACTTCCTTTTGAACAATGCAGTCCTGGGGTACGAAGCCGGCTTGGAAGTAGGAAAATTCCCATTGCATTAGGCTAGCTGACGCAAAACAGTTTCTCCTCTTCGTGCACATTGCGAAATAAGCATTTTCCTTCAACAATAAAGTCGCCAAACGCATCACACGAACTTATTCGAAAAATAGAATAAATTACGGTATTCATTTTCCCGCAGGAAATCGTAGGTATATCGGTACACCCCTACGTCACCTCCACGGGCTTTCACTATCGATTGCGCCTTACCTACGTTATTTAACGTCGGGTTTTCGGGTACGGACCGCCCTGCCCAGAACTACTTCTTGGCCGACCTGAGGCTGCAAGACAAATGCACAGGGCGAGATAAGACAACCAAAAGGCTTCCTTATAAGTGACCCATATACGACCGTATTGATTTTCAAGTAGCGTACGAAGGCCGGACTCCAGCTGATCACAAGATTTCGTCATCAGTCCCGTCATCATCATCCTCCACACCGACCTTGTGACGGATTTCCTTCACTTTTGGACGTCCGGCCCGCTCTCCCGTCAATTCTCCTCAAACACAAACATGCAAGTAATACTAAGGCACCATTTGGGACTAAAATACAAAATATTTTCACACAAGATTCCGTTAAAATACTCACTTTGGAACGAGAGGTGAATGGACGTGGTAACGTTAGCCGAGAGGTCCACGCGCGACAGGGATGAATGCAAAGCGGAATCTGGGGACGACTTTCTAAAGCCGCTCACCATTGGTCGACTCTGATGGGCGGTCCTTGAAACCTCGCCGTTGATTGGGTGGCGTTTCCAGAGAAAACCTGGAGCCAAACGAAATAATGGTGTTGCGTAAAGTTTTATCGACATTGGAAATTATTTCTTTTCGTTTATTTAGGTAATTATGGGACTTTAACGAAATATTTGTCATATTCATAAAACAGTGAGATGAAAATGTCGTAGAAATGCATCGCATATAACTTACGTAAACCACTTGCATAAGTCATTTTCACCCTCTTAGAATATTATGAGTCCGTCAAATTATCATGAATCAGTTTGTAAGTCATTTTCCAGAATGCCATTAATTTTATGTATACATAAAATATCGCAGTGTACTGGCATAGACGACATTACGAAATATTTTGCGATTGCACGATTAAGCGCGGTAAGTTTAAACGTGCTCGAATGTATCGCCACTTTTCAGTCAAAAGGCGAGATAAATCCACGATTTTAAGACACATGGTGTCACGATATGTCTTTACTATATCGTGGACGGTGTATTCTGGTAACTTTCTAATTATTAAAAGAGTCTATGACTGTGGATAACCTCTTACTTTTCCCATCTTTTGTAAACAAGTCGAATATCAGTGGCAATAGTTGATATATTTTTTCTGCTAACACTCAGACTACTGAAGGCAAACACAAAAGCATTAGTAGCAGACACTAAAAGCTCGGATAAAAACCTAATTATATAGAAATCTTATGAATTAAAGTCACCAGCATTCACTTATATTTGCTGCATGGAGTCAGGGTTTTGCTTCGAGGCAGCCGTGCTCATAATTAAGGGAGAAGAGGAATTCATGAAGATATGGAAAGAAATGATAAGTTTACTTTCCCTTTCCCGACTACTACAGTTGACTAACTAAAAAGTATTTAATTGAGGACTAGGTTCTCTTGCTGCTAGAGCCACCGTCTTTAAATGTGATATTATTTGTATTTAATGTACGGCAACGGTAAAAAAAAAAAAAGTGCTCTCTTTGGACCCAACGTCTCCTCGAACGATCCGACACAAGAGTAGCATACACTTGCAACAATAGAGCAAGTTATCAAGGACAATAGCAGTCTGATCTTTAGTAACCATTTCAATCAGTGGTTCTCAACCTTTTTATTACCACGGCCCCCTTGCATCTATGAGTAAAATTCCTTCCCAGATAAAAAAAAAAAAAAAAGGTTTCTAGGGATAGAAAGGGAAGTAAATACTAATTACAAAACATGGTAACCCTTGCGAGTCCCACTAAAGTAGTAGACTATAGGAAACTAATGTTATAAGGCCAAACTTTTGCAATTTTTCGTAAACTGAATATTAGTTCCTCAGTCTTGTTAAGAGAATAACGAATATAGTTAGATATTTTTTTTATTTTTCCACGGGGCTCGGGCCTCCCCTAGAAGTTGCTGACGCCCCGCGAGGCTGAGAACCATTGATTTAAATCATAATGGTTCCTCCCACTGATTCTCGAGTTTTGTCATCCTCTCTTTCTAAAGCCTATCTGTTGTGGTGGGGGGGGGGGGGTGGGGGAGAGCGAGTTAGCTCGCGCATGCAAACTCACTCACTCACTATAAGTAAGTATATGTTCTCAGCTACCCACTACGACTGACTACCTAAAAATAAGTAATTTGGACCTAGGCCCTCTCGCTTATGAATTCAGTGCCCTATAGCCACTGCTAAAGAAAGATTAATTGAGATTTACAGCTTGGACGACAAGCAAAAGCTCTTTTCGGACCCAGCGACTCCTCCCCAACCACTACCCATAGCCCCCTTTCCTAGCGACTTTTTGTCAACATCGCAGAACCAGACAAAAGTGTCACACTTGCCACATAGGTCACACAAGTTATCACGGCCATCAGTCGTCTGATCTTCAGTTATCATTTAAATAATTTTTGCTCTTTCCTCAAAGCTCCCTGCAGCTATCATTCTACTTTACATTGACCTATTTTCTCATTTACGTAGTCTCACTACAGGCCAACTATGTGCGAGCGACCGCGCATGTGCACACATACCATAATATGAATAGTACCAGCAATTGTTGAAGTTAAAAAAAAAAAGAGGCCTACTAAGAAACCGTGAATTAAATGCTCTTAGGCCAAATCCATTCCAGGAAGAAACCAGGGTGAATAAACATGATAGAGTAATATTTACGATTGCGATCCCGAATAGAGATAAAGCTGGGAAGAAGAAGTGATATTTGCGCCATCACCTGAAACCTCCACTGCTAATTTTGGTATACGGGCGGTGTTTTGAGTAATATTTACGATTGCGATCCCGAATAGAGATAAAGCTGGGAAGAAGAAGTGATATTTGCGCCATCGCTGAAACCTCACTGCTAATGTTGGTATAACGGGAGTGTTTGAAACGTAAATAAAATAACTTAATTTCTAAAGCATCGGGATGTCAGTGCGCAGTCATTTCTCAAATATTACTCAGCAGAGCAGCTTTTTAATGACAGAGAGAGAGAGAGAGAGTGAGAGAGAACTAGGCCACCTCAACGGACGATCGAAGGGCAAGCGATACCATGAGGCAGCGTTTTGGTAACGGGGAACACTCGTGGAGTCGTGATACAAATGCTGTAACTGTTCATTCGAACAGAGAGCCATGTTCCAACAAACTGTGTGGTTGTTGACGAGCATAGGTTTATTCTTGAGATGTGCAGAAGAATAATTAAGAACACATATGGACTAACATCAGTGACCTAGTTATCGTGAACAGTTCAGGCTATTGGGATATTGCCACACCAGATATTTTTAGTTTTATAGTGAATAGAGTGCCGATACCTAATGCTGAAGAAAGAATTGTCAGATATTTTTAGGAGAAATGACTTGGACCCGTTTCATTAAAAGAAATAAAGTCCATTAGGCCTCTTTGGACTAACTATTGAAATATGTTTTTATTTGTTATTCGACTATGGTGGGTCATAGCCATGGTGGAAAATGTATGGGAACAGTACTCACCATAAGACTTGCCGAAAGTGGAATCATACCCTCCAGGGTGAAAGGTGATTAATGACCTTTTTGCTATTGCTGGCATAAGGCCAGCTAAATCTAAAAGAACACAATATTAAGTGTGTGTGTGTGTGTGTGTGTGTATGTGTCTTATAAGAAATGATCTTCAGACGCAGACAGTATCTGGAAGGTCAGTGTGTGCAAGGTAGAGTCACATTAATTCGTACCGTGAGACTTTCTATGGCTGAGTACATATGGTTATATTATGATATTGAATATGCATATTTAATATGCTTATGGAAAATTAAGTGTCTGTCCAACTGTGTAAATACATAAATTTCCAAGCGTTTAAGATAACATATTTAAAAGTATTTCCGCGTTTCCAAATAAATCAGTGTGTAGGTTACATATATATGATATAAGTGTATAACTGACGTTTAACGTCGAAAGGTCTCGCGGATACTCCGTCGTTTATTTTCTTTCGTGGCATATATCTTTAATTTAATTTATGATATAAAGATGATTGTGTGTAAGCATGTAAATTGGCTCTTAAAACTACATAAATGATATGCCCTATTATTCTTAGATCCTCTGTAACCGTTATCCTTAAACGACGGAGTACATATAACATCTCACACAATCCTCTTGAGACTTTCCCTCATTCTTCCACACCACGCCAACGGTCATCCACTCAATCACGTTTTCACCACCGTACCGCAAGGTCTCACTCATAGTCCCAACCAAGATCTAGATATTTGATCCCCTCGACTCCTGGTGTCTTTCTATTAGCAGCCAATCTTCCATCCACACCATGGGTTCCCTAACCTTATCCGCTACAAATACTCAAGATCCATCAACCCAAGACTGCATTCTCTTAGACTTTTTAGTTTATCTCCATTTACATATTTTATTCTGAGATAACTTCGCTCATTCAACCATTCTCTCTCTATTTACTCCGTAATAGAGCATCTTATTTTTCCTAAAACACCCCTGCTTACCCTGGTTCTATTATATGCTGGATTTAAGAATGAACTCCCTTCTGTCTTTCAGTCGAGGCTCTCATAATTTCCTACTTTTTCCCAGTAAACTTCTCATTGCCTCATCCCACAACTTCCCCAACCACAAAAACTTTCTGATGATCTCGTAACCATGTCCATGATTTTTTTTTTATAACCTAGCTCCATATTTAATTACTCTTTTAGGTTCAGTTCTTCTCCCACTTGTTCCACTTATCAGTCGTTCTTCTCGCCATTACATCCATCAACGTTCTTACTCATCATTTCTAAAAATACTAAACAATCTACCGCATTTAAATTGCCATGGGAACCAATTCTTCCAAGAATCAAGGCCCTTTCCAGATTCTCCCCATTAGTATTTACTCCAGGAACCTCAAGTCTACCCACAACACTATTTCTCATTCTGTTTACCTATGTTTGCAGTTGAGTTACGTGGCTACGCTATCCTTTCTATGTAGCTTCCAATTGTAAATTGTGTTTGGATTACCAACTTTAAGAATAGATTCACTTCTAATTTCATGTATTTCTATTATATAATTACATTTCAAGTTTCCACTCATTTTAAAAAGAATTCACCGGGAAGTAATTCTACTTTCTTGGGATTATTTTTTGTTAATAATGAAAATTAACATCTGTACTTTATTCTAAATCTAATTTACAGGAATGCGGCAGACAATAGGCAGATTCAACTGGAAGCTTAGCATTAGAGTTGCCAACAATTAAACATTCCAACCGGAAAGGTGACGATCTTGCCAGTGTGACAAACGATTGGAATGGACTCTTCATTTAAACTTTGTTCAACGTTTACGTATAGTGGAAAATCCAAGGTAATTTCTTCCCGGTATTGAAATATATAAATATATTATATATATATATATATATATATATATATATATATATATATATATATTTTGTGTAAATATTCTTTGTAAAAGAAATAAATACAAACATTTTGTTTACCATCATAGGTTGCATGCAGTACTTTAATATAAAGGTAAGTAGCCTTGCAGTTTTTCGTCCCTTCTCTTTTGGAAGGCAATCAGCTCTTTATAAAGCATTGATGAAATGTATTTTTCTCCTGTGGCTTTTTATTTGACAACGTTGTAACAATAAAAAATATTTCTAAATTGTACTTTTATTTTCCTCATGGGCTTCAACAAACCCGTTTTTGGGTACATTACGTGACACTTCGGGTTAGATGCTAACCTAATTAACTTTAAACAAATTAACTAGCTTTTCACAATTTCGCTTCCGTATCGTTAATCCCTTTTCACCGAATGACATTGACTTCCATATTTTTAGGCTACTCCCTTTTAATAAATGACGGACTTCTTTTTTGAAGTTAATCGTCTTTAGCTTTATTTTCTTTAGAACTAAAGCAATTTTAGTGTTTTTCCTTGAACGTCATCCTTTTCTGTAAAATATACTCAATATAATTTTTGACAAGTACTATACATTTAATTTAGTTTTTTTTTATTATTAATATCAATCATCACCTTCACTTTCGTTTTAAATAAAAAGGAAAGGGTAGGGATGAAAATTGAGAACTTTCGTGCGTTGGAGAACTGATAGAGCATTCTTTCGAATGCTTGAATTAGGCCTTGTGTATTTTTTCGGTGACCGTGAGTGATAGTGAAAGTTTCTAGTTTTTCAACAGAATTGGCTGGTATAATCACGTTTTAGACGAGTTTCTTCGCCAGTATAACAGTAAGTGAGATTATGATGGTCATGACAAATTGATCTAGTGTATAGTAGGCTATACCTATTTAGTAGTATAGAGTAAAGAGACCTTGTAGTGTGCTTAGTCTGTTTAACCTATGATAATAGGCTAGTAGGCCAGCTAGGTAGTAGGTTAAACCTATGATTTTGTAAAATATAGTAAATGCTTATAGCCTAATATTTTTTGTTTGGTTTTTTATTTTTATATTTTAATACTCATTAATTCCATCGGAAATATTTGGTTGGAAAATCCAACCTAACTGAGATATCGGCTAATCCATCCTCGAGTGTCAAATAGTAGGTAAGTAGCCTAGTACATGACTTGCACCCTCCCACGCAATCAGACGTAGCCTAGACTACCGAATATTGTAGATTGAAATTCCTGGGGTGCATCTTGACCTAATCTAGACCATTGAAGACGACCATGCGTAAAAATTAGTTTTTTTTCTTTGTGTACTGTACATTGGTTATAATATGTCCTTTTATCAGTCCCCAAAGTGAATGCCAGTCCCTGGCATCTTCCAGCCTACCTTGACTTTAAGTCTGGTTCACTGCTACCATCAGATTCATCCAAATAATATACCTAAAAATAACTATGAATTACGAGAAGTCGTTTCCATATTTTAATTACGAGAAGTCGTTGTTTCCATATTTGAATTACGAGAAGTCGTTGTTTCCATATTTACAATAAGTTTACTTCCAAATTACCTATACTAGGTTAATCAAATATTAGACAGACAGATTGTAGTTGTTGATATTTTAAATTGGTGGCCTTAAAATTATAGTGAGCAATAACTAGGGAACACACATTCTACTTTTTCGTTCTTCTGAAATACAGTAGGTATAAGGAGGAGGAAAGATTCATCCCCTACCCTTTGCCCCCCACCCCCGCCCCCCGCCCCCGGCAAATGTTACTTTAAGTCAGGAATACATGTATAGCTAGGTAATACAGGTGTTAAGTAGGAATATATTGTAGTTTGATCATTTAAATATAAGTACTCATTCTTTCAGATATCCTTGTATATCCCATAATACATGATTAGTGAATCATTGTGGGAATTACAAATTTTTGGGTTGGAAAAGAAAAAATAGTGAAATGAAGGTATGCCTACTAACCTAACCAGATCTAGTTTATTGGCTGCTACCTGAACTGGATCAGCATGGCTAGTCTGACGTGAATTATCTTACATTATTATGTAAAATCAGGGAGGCAGCATAACCTAACCAGAGTTTTTAGCTGACAACCTTGTGTTATTCATATTTCTTTTTGACACCAACCCCATAGGGAATGTGGATCCCTGGCCTCCCCGTAACATACCCTGTTGCACTTCCACATGGTTTTTTTTTTATCAATAAGGTGGTTAGGTTGTAACAAATTAATCACACATTTTAGAATTGCTAAATTGATCAAACTTGCGTTGAAAACGACCAGAGATGCAAAGTTTTATTAAAATCACTTTTCATCTAAATTAAATGTAGTTATAGTATATGATTTGGTTGGGTCAGAATATTGGAAAGAAAAAAGTAGAAAACAAGAAGGCATCCACCCACCTCATTTTAGTCTTGTTATATACATATTATTTGATTATTAGTTTTCTGTAAAAGAAAACTAATGAGGTGGCTTTGTCTGTCTGCCCGCCCTCCGGTCTTATGGGTCTTAAAAACTGCAAATTAGTATGTTGATCATCCACCCTCCAATCATCAAATCGTCAAACATAACAAATTGCAGCCCCCTGGCCCCGGTAGGTTTTACTTTAGGGTAAATTCATCCATGGTTATGGGTCTTACACCACAACGACACAGACACCAAGGCTGCCTGAGAGTTTCATACAGCATTATAAGCTGTACAGAAGACTCTGTTGTGCCAAAGAAACTTTGATGCAATGTTTACTAGTTATTTTATATTATTACAGTTTAGAGTGCTTGGTTAATCCATTTCTTAATATATGAGACCTACAGTAGGAAATCATGGTTTTGGTGGTGGGAATGGCTGGATACAAAAATAGTTACATATTACATGTATGTAATGTAAAGGTATCCCTAACAGTAATTGGGACGTGGGTTATCTGTCATGGGTGTTTTCAGAATGGTCTCTCTCTCCAGTCTATTCAGTAAGTCTCAGACTTCCTCAGCTCTACTCTGTACCTGTGGTAAAGTGCTATTGCCCAGCCCTCTGCCAGATCTTTCTTTTGAAGGACATGGCCCTTTGAGTGTATGCTTAGGTTGCCGTGCTTATGCATAGCTTTGTACAATTATGCCCACCCTGTAAACCTGGGGTTCTGTAGTGGGAAGTGACACTTGTTCTCTGGAGTCTTACATGGATGCTGTAGGAGTTTCTTGTTCATTCTTTATTTTGTGGTGAAACCTTGGAATTTTTTAATTCCTGCTATAAGAAAAGAAATTATTTCAGCTACAAATATATACTGATTCATTTATGTTGGAATCTTGTTTATATTGTCTGATTGTCAGTAGAATCCTAGGAATCTTCTAGGCAACATTATATGAAGTTTTTTTTTCTATTTATGCAATGATGATGATAGGGATGATGAATATCAAAATTTCCATGTAACTGGAAGTTTTTCAACCATCCAGTTGAATGGGGATAAAATAGATCTTCACCTAATGCCTTTCATGTGGGTGTTTTTTTTTTGTTTTAAGTTAGCATGTGATACTTATCCTGCAGAATACAGTGTGAGTATCTGCATTCTATCAAGGTGTTTCAGATATCTTGTTCATGTGGGAATGCAAACCACTGACTTTAATGTATTAGTCCTCAGCACAAGCTGGAAACAGTTGTTGAGGTTGGTGACAAGGTAGTAGGTAGTTGGTGGTCAAAGGGTGAGATGAGTATACAGTAGTATACTAGTGAATGAGTATACAGTAGTATACTCATTCACTAGCTGTCACAAAGTTGCTCTCCAGAAAAATTTTTCTTTCTGGCTTTGTGATGTACATAAACAAACTTATGTCCCCCTTGGTGAGGACAACGGTAATTTAGTTCGGGCAACAGCACAGAGTCAGGGTCATGGGGCTGTCCCTGTCTGCTGGAGGAACTTATCATTTTAGGTAATGAGAGTTGGGGTCTGGAGAACCTTGACAACCTTACTTCATTCTACTTTAGATATCACCCGCAAATTCCCTGGACGCCTTTTCCTTACTACCTGCAGGAGGCTGCTCAACAATTTGTGTAGGCACCAAGCTCCCTTTGGACAGGAAACCATCTCGCCAAATTGCTTGCCTTAGTGTAATTCTGGGGTTATATGAAGAGTGCCTAGTCTCTCCTTTTCTGCTTGTATGCAAAGCAGCAACCAAGGCTGAAACCTGCTGGATTGGACCAAGAAGCTTGTAACTACGTGAATAGGCATATAGTCTTTGTGCTCAGTTTTAAAGGAATTTCTCCTTCCACTCTTCCCATTACAGGAGGGAGGGGGGGGGGGGGGGTTAGTTGGTAGAGCTGTACTCTGAACCCATCATGTTTTATTAGCAAGTTACAACTGCCTTCCAACATGTGTACCCCTACAAGGGTAATATGTAAATGGTTTTCCTTCAGTGAAGCTCAAATCATCCCCACGGCCCTACCATTTGGATGTCCCTGTGCTAGACTCAAGTAAGAGGTACAGGAAACATGCTTCCTTTTGCATATTCTCATGACTTTTATAACAGAGTTTATAACTTCAAGACAGTTGATAGATGTGACCGTACACACCTGGAGTGAGTCTCGTTTCTAAGCAGATGCTACGTATATTTTCTTAGTAGGAACAAATATTTTTCAAGTAATTTGAATTTTTTGTAGGTATACAGACCAGAGCCTGTTATTGTATTTATCACCTTAACCACTCAATTTTTAACTTCTGGTGAATGAGGGGTATCCTCCCATTCATTCCCCTTAACTACCTGTTACTACATTCTTACCAAGTTCAACAACAATTTCCATTTCATGCCGAGGAATAATTTTTATTATATAAAAGGCATTTTCTGTCTGTCTGTTCATCTGCTATGCATTTCCAGGATAAGAAAGCTATGGGTACAAAATTTTTATCATAGACTTCCCCCTCCCCTTTCAGGAAAGTTTTAGTCAAAATCCCGTTTTTTCGTGCATCCTCATTTTTTACAACTTTCAGAGTTAATAGCTGGAGTTATCAAATTTTTACCATAGACTCTCCTCCCCCTAGGAAGGTTTTAGCTAAAATCCAAAATTTGAGGGCTATTTCTAAGGGGATCTTAATCCCTCTTTTTCATACCCCCCTCAGTTTTTACAACTTCAGAATTGACATCTATGTTGGTGTTTCTGTGCATAGGTACAAACATGCTCCCTACAATATGGGGTCCATAAGGCACCCTAGTAATAAGGGCAACCAGGTAAGAAGAGGGTCGTAGCCTGCCTACCCCGACCATGATAGCAGGGAGGCACAGCCCCGTTTGGGTAGGGGGTCCTCGAGTTACGACGTTGATCCGTTCTTACGATGCGTCGTAACACGATTTTCAGCGTAAGTCGGAACATTGAAAAATACCACATGATTTAATGTAAATACCTATCAATAACAACGAGAGAACAATTCCTTACCTTTATTAGTTTGATTGGCTTGCACACTGGAGAGGAAGCTGCGGTGCTGGAGAGACTGGGGGAGGTTAGTGAAGAGAAAAAGAACCTCCAGAAGTTGCTGGAGATGCTGAGGCAGATGATTCTTGAGGTGAGGCAGAACATGACTAGTACTGGAGATGCTGAGGCAGGTGATTCTTGAGGTGAGGCAGAACATACTACTGGAGATGTTGGGGCAGGTGAGTCTTTAGGTGAGGCAGAACCTACAGAAGGTGCTGGAGATACTGGGGCAGGTGAGTCTGGGTTAGCAGAACATTCAGAAGGTGCTGGAGATTGTGGGGCAGGCGAGTCTGGATTAGCAGAGGCAGCTGAGGTAGAGGGTACAGGATCTCCTGCAGGCCTCTCTACCTTCTTAAAATACTGCTCCAGGTTAGTCTGAACAGAGAGCGACCTCTTTTCATCCAAGATCTCCTTGTAACACTGCATCAAATCCATGACGCCTCTGGAAACCCCTAGTGAACCTGTCCAAGTTGGGATCCTGAGCCTCAAAAGTTGACAACGCTTGCTGCAACTCTGCAAAACCTCTTATCAAGTCCTGCCTTGTGAAAGCCTTAGGCTCTGGGGTGGGTGCTTCTTCTTCTTCCTCTATTATCTGCTTCTCCAGTTGTATCAGGTCCTCAGCAGATAACTCTCGCCATGAGACTCCAGCAGCTCTGTAACATCATCAACCTCCATCTCCAAATTGATTTCCTTACTCAGGGCAACAACGTTCTTGACAACTAGCTGAACTGTGTCCTCAAACCCATGGAAATCATTCACAAATTGAGGACAAATTTTCTTCCAGACACCATTCATGTTTGTTTGCTTAACCTCCTCCAGGAATTAGCAATGTTCTTTACAGCATCAAGGATGTTGTAGGATTTCCAAAAGTCCTTCAGAGTCAAGTCCTTCTTGGTTTCAGTTGCCTGTAAAGCCATAGCAATTGTCCTTCGTAGGTAGTAGGCCTTGAACGAAGCAATCACTCCTTGGTCCATAGGCTGTAAAAGGGCCGTGGTATTAGGTGGAAGGTAAACCACCTTGACATTAGGGTTGAAGTCTCCCAGCTGGGCAGGGTGTCCAGGGCATTGTCCAGCACTAGCAACACCTTAAAGGGGATACCCTTGGAGGCGCAATACCGCTCCACACTTGGAACAAAATGGTTTACGAACCAGTCCTCAAACACTGCAAGTGTCACCCATGCCTTCTTGTTGGACTTCCAAATTACTGGTAGTTGACCCTTCCAAATGCCCTTGAGTGCCCTTGGATTTTCAGCCTGATACACCAACAAGGGCTTCAGTTTGAAGTCGCCAGCAGCATTACCCCCAAGAAGTAAAGTTAGCCTCTCCTTGCTGGCTTTATGACCGGGTGCTGACTTCTCCTCCTTGGCGATGTAAGTGCGGTTAGGCATACGTTTCCAAAACAAACCTGTCTCGTCTACGTTAAACACTTGCTGAGCAGAATAACCCCCCCTCCTTAATTATCTCAGACAACGCTTTAGGAAATTCACTCGCTGCTTTCTCATCCCCACTAGCAGCTTCACCTTGCAATTTAAGGTTATGGTAATTGGCCCGAGCCTTAAATCGCATAAACCAACCCCTACTAGCCACAAACTCTTCACTTTCACTTCCCTCCCCCTTTTCTTTTTTCAACGCTTCAAACAATCTTTTCGCCTTCTCCTGAATCACCTAAGGCTGACTGGGATACGCCGTTGATTTTGGTGGCTTTCCAACCAAAAGCACCAATAACCTTTCCATTTCAATTATTAGACCACTACGCTGCTTAGTTATCACTGTCGCTTTCATAGGAGCAGATCCTTTCACATGTTCAACGATGCGCTCTTTATCTTTGATAATGGTAGCAACGGTCGAACGGCTAAGGCCAAGCGAGCGGCCAATGTTTGTTGGCGTTTCTCCCTTCTCAGATTGCTTTATAATGTCCACTTTAATTTCCATGGTGATGGCCTTTCTTTTCTTCGATGCACTACCATCAGAAGAGTCCGCCTTGCGCTTGGGAGCCATAACAAAGAGCAAAAAGTTACAAAAACGATACAACACGAGGGAGAGAGAGGCAGTGTAAACAACCAAAATGGCGTATGGGCGAGGAATGAGCGTAGCGAAGCGACGCCGTCCTCTCCCCCACAAAGCGTATTCTTCCGCCGTGCGCCCGGAACTAGTTCGCGTTTGTTTACGTTGCTTACGACGCTAAACCGCGTAAGACGGAACGACGCAAAATATTATTTTTTATATTTTTATGGGGGCGCGTTCGTAACCACGAAACATCGTAAGTCGAGACCAGCGTAACCCGAGGACTTACTGTATTAGGGCCCTAAAGATCAGAGATAGGCCTATTGCATTCAAATATGGTATCATAGTTAACAAAGGGGGGTCTACTGTAACTGTAAGACACTTCGTCATAAAGTTTAATTGACCATCAGTATCAATAATAATGTCAAATCCATCCAAATAAGGAAATGGAGGGAAATATAGGCTGAAACAGTAAAAATTAATTATGAAAAAGTAGGAACTAATACAGTTCTGGGGAGCAAAGGCAGCAGCTCTATTTAGACTGGTGGTCACCCTTGGTTTGACCATTTTCTGCTGATAGGACTTGGGAGGTCAGGTATCTACAGCCAAGTGGATTCAGTTTTTATTATTGTAGAAAAGAAGGCAACACATTAAAGGGCACTCATAATGTGATGGGGTTATAGTGTACAAACTCGATTTTCAGATATTTTCAATTTTATTCCAAGGATGCCCAGTATGTAAGGAAATGAAACACCTTAGGAATATTAAACATTTAATAATTTATGTACATCTAATCCCACAGAATTAGAAACTGAAACTAACCTATTTTGATTATCATCTCACTTACAACCCACATTATAAACCCTAAAGGAGAATACTCCAAATTATAACAGTAAAGCACTCTTCATACATTATTACAAGCTATATCAAATCCAATGAAGTTGGTAGGCCATTTCTAAGTTAATACTGTAGCATCAAACTGTAAGAAAGCTAGAAATGTGTCAATCTGATGGTAAGTTGTGAGTAAAAGCTTTTAAACTTTAGTTAAACTGGCAGAAAATTAGATATATGAAACAACTGGACAAAGGATGTACTTAGCCTGTGGCATCAAAAAGGCTTGTTTGCTAACAGCTACAATATGAGCTTGTAGCTAATTTGTGCCTCTATACACAACAGTCTGTTGCCTAAAACTTTAAATGAATGACCTCTGTTCTAATGGAAAATATAAAAGAATGATAATGCAAAGGAGGCCAAGTTCCAGTGAAGAAATACTGACAAGGTTAACATGTTAGACATATTACGTTTCCATTAATTTTAAAACTTCTGACACCAGCTAAACACATCCATCCTTTACATCATCACTTAATGAGATGCTGGATAAAAACAATTCTACCATCTGGAACAATGGGGGATTACATACCAGAATGCAATTATAAAAAACTGAGGTATGCTTATGATCTATTATAAAAGGATTGATATTTTCCTGCAAGGCACAGTATGGCTTATGAAGTCATGAGTCAAAAACAAAAAGTTCAGATACTAAATGTATCAATAAAAATGGATTACTACTAGGAAGGATGAAAAGTTGAAAGCATATTTCTCTCAAATTTTCGCTGGGTAACTTTGCACAATTATCATGAAAATAAAATTCTACATTGACAAGAAAATGTTTCCCAAAATAGCAAGTGAATTGGATAATGTAAAATATAAAAAAAATAGACTTCAGAAGAAAAAATTGTCCAACACAGTAAGTGGGGAAGTAGCCAAGATATTTAACACTGACAAACTGCCTTCTTAATTCAAGAGGGAATTCACTTAGAACCAGCCTGTACCAATAAATACCCATCTTGATAGTCAAGTGGAAGACTTACAGAATATACTAAAAAAATGTGACAAAAATTGGTTGATAGAGGAGATGCACATAAAACAAATGTAAAAAGTATGCAAAATCTATGAGAGCTTTGTATAAAGGTCAATAACCTTATTAAAATTATTATAAAAGCAGAGGTTTTTAATAAAACTTAAGATTATGAGAGATACACAAGAAACAGTCAGAATTTAATAAACATTATGCAAAGATGCATGAATGAAAATTAATGAACAATGCTGAAAATACAGAACAAAAAAAATTTTGTAACACTGACCACCTGAAATGGGGTCTAACCCGACTTTCTTTGAAAAGCTGAAAATGCTTTCCTGTAAAAATGCGAAAAATACTTAAGAGGTATACTTCCAAGTTGGAACCAGCCCGAGAAGAGTCTACTTGAGACTCAGAGGTCTGGAAAAACTAACCCCTATTGATAATAATGCTCTAAGTCACTTGTCTGCACTCCTGAAGCTATGGTTAAAAAGGAATTGTCATAACTTTTCTTAGGAAAAGGATACAAAAAATTAAGAATAAAGAAAAAAAATTAAGAATAAAGAATAATGCCACTGATATGGGCTGACTGGAAGATGGATACTAAGGCACAGGTCTAGTAAAACAGGCTTCAATTTTGTGACAGGAATATTCATCAAATGTACAAATGACAGGATTGTCCACTATATGGTCACTTTTAAATTTAACTCTTGTCTTCGACTTTTAACTTGTAAACGGCAAATTACAAAGTTTATTCTCACAGGAAACCTTTAACATAATTGGACAGCATCAGTATTAAAAACCAGATGGCTACTAAAATTTGTGAGACCAGTATTGAATATACTGTTTTAACATAACATTGACAGTTAACACTGTCAGGAAGAAATTATAAGGTTATCAAAAACATTTTCTCTGTATATCACTTCTTTATAATTTCATGAACTGTCCCAAGTTTCTTTGATCTAACATAACAAACAGTATCTTCCTCTAAAGTTTCCAAAAATTCACTGTATACAAAGAGGTTGTTTTCCTCTTTTCCAAGATAAATAAAAATTGCATATGGGGGAATTATCCTAAGTACTTTCTATCAATTTAAACTGTCCAATAACTAACTGATAAAGACATTGCCACCAAATTCTGTCTTATATGTCAGGATGAAAAGATATTACATCAAAGCCAAAAATATGTAAGAGATATAAGGTACACAATCCAAATTCCTATGCAGATTGTTATCAAATACAAATAAAGGAGTAAATCCACACAATATTTTTTACATATCACAGTTATGCTTGGATGTTATATCATTTACCTTTAAAGTACAATCTTGACAACTCATAAACACTAAGTAGTTCATCCATATACTGTTACCAGCTTCATATTGTATATAACTATTTTTTAATACAAATACAAGAGTACGTATTGCAATGAAAATTGTGAATTACAAAATCACAGATGGCTTACTTATCACACGAATACTTCTCAGAGATCATGTATATGACTTCTTTGATTAAACTAAATTAAGACCAGTCCATGTAAAAGCTGCTTTAACATTGTCGTAATATGATAGCTCTTTGCTTTTTAATGTACAGATCTGTACTATTCACTAAATTTCATTTCTCAAAAAAGCCCGTAAGTTTGTCAGGTTCATTTCGACAAATTTCCCTTTCCTGAAACAATTTTTGATCCAAGTACAGAATAAATTAGATAAACATCTCTGTGTTATCACCTTGTATTATATTTCAATCCATTTATCTGCACACAAAGATGGTATAAAGTAACTTGTCTATACACCATGCTGAAACTCAAAAGGAAGGACTTGGCTAAATGTTCAAACACAACCCAATGTCTAAATGCTCATTTCTGGGAAAAATAGTCACTTTTGGGTTATTGAAACAAATATGTAACAAAACTGCAAAGTGAAGACTGAGTCTTCAAGAACAAATAGATTTAACCTTTTCTGAGCTAAATTTATAGACAAGATATTTAAAGAAAAACATTTTTCACAAATTTTTTTTTTATATTCAATCTGAGCTAAATTTATAGACAAAATATTTTAAGAAAATTTTTCACAAACATTTTTTTTTATATTCAATCTTTAAATTCAATACATAAGTTATTTCTGTAATAAAGATATATTTCCAAGACTGCTGTGATAACCAAATGCATTGATATGCTGAGTTTCTAGTGAATTTAACAAATATTTTTGCAGTCTTATTCACTAAATAATACCCATTCCCTAATTGCAAAGTTTTAATTTGTGATAAGGTTCCACCAATTACGTACAGGGTCAGGAAGTGGTATTGTATTGCATCAGGGTTACTCAGTTATGATTACTAATTAAAATTACCAAAAAGTTGAGTTCCTAATGAAATAAACTTAATTGCTGCCTGCACTTCTACTTATGTGCACTTATATCACTGCAAGCGGGTATATGTACTTATCTGCAAAAAGTGGTAAATGTAAATAGAGCTGTATTGTGCAGATGAATGTATGGAGCAAAGACTGAATGCTCTGAGGTGAGAGGGGGAAGATACAGATTGAATAACCTTTGCACATGCCAAGTATGTATGTATGCTGGTTGGTTTAAAGAGAATGTGTCCTGATTTCTTGACTGGTGTAGTGATGGTTAGGAGAAGGGAAGAGGTAAATCATATGCTTTTGGTGTGGAATTGGCTATCTTGGGCTTTGAGGATTTATTAAACCCATTAGAAGGAGGTCACCAAGCCAAACATGACAGTAATACAATAAAGTTGTTTAATATAATTCCAAGATGGCTTACTGCTTTCCTCAGTGTAAAACTACAGCAAATATAACTACTACTATTCTTAACTTGTAAAATGTTTTTGACTAACCAGCTGTTACTCCTCCTATTTTCTACTTTACAACGGTTTTTGTTGATGCAGAAAAATAAAATTCAGCTATCATCACTTTATGCAACTTAAACACTGATCAGCAAAAATGATTTAAAAAATTATATTGAAAAATCATATTGAAAAACTAAAGTGCAAAAGCACATAAAAATGAATGTTACAATATAAAAAAATTATAGTTTTTCTAAGGTCAACAATTTTTAAAATAGTATAGCCTTATTTACCTGCCATGTAGTGCCCATAGTACCAGCATTCCTCTGCTTGGCAGCTCTGGTACATGGCAGTTTCTTCAAATTGTTTTTTTATATAATTATATTATTCATGTCTCATTTGCTCTGAATTAGTGACAATTTTATTTGTTTACATGGCTATAAGAAAGTTCCTACTGCTAGTGCTAGTACTCTTGCTATTAAACATCATGCTGTATTGTTGGAAGCTAATGTGCTTATGATGAAACACCATGAAAAGGGGACCACCATAGCTCATACTTTTGGCTTGTCGTATAATTGTTAAATATTTTAACGAGACCACTGAGCTTCATATTTATTTGTCATAGGGCTGGCCCTTAGGATTTGTCTGTGTTATTGATAAGGCTTAGATTTTATTTGTTAAATTACAGCTCTTTTAACAGGGTTATAATTGGGCTCATTGGAAATGATGGAAATTGACAAAATAAATAAGCCTATGTTGATTATCTTTTGGATGCTCAGAAATAAAATGTTTTAACTGTTTGTGTTGCTCTACAGTCCATGTTTAAATGGGGTTGGATCATATGAAATATTCATGTCAAACAAGAGTGACCTATTCACTCAAAGATATGTCAAAACAAATTATGTGCATGTCTGTCCTTTTGATTCGATGAATTCCATATTCCAACACTGGGCTAATTTTAATTTGCTACTGTCATGTTCATTGTTTCATATATTCTGCCACTTGCCACAGCAGTTGCAGCTTTGGCTGCTTTATCAGCTTTTTCATTTCATTTAATGCCAACATAGGCAGGAATCTACCATATTTTTACATTTTTACCATCTTTCCATGATGTAAATTTCTGCAAAGGCATATCTTCAAGAATTTAAATGGCAGATCACATGGCACATAATTCTGCTGTTAGAAGCATTATTAAGCAAGGAAAAATATGTTTAGTTGGGTGGTATGGCTGCAAATCCCATGCTTGGTGGAGATTTGGACCCATCAGTGTTTCATGCTTAGTATGAACATTTACCTCTCTCATATGTTATAAAACATATTCATGATTCTCTCGGGTAAATGCATAGTTTTATTTATGATAAATATTTTCTACACATAGTCCAAGGTGGAGGTAATTCTCTTACTGGAGCATATTTATCCATTATTGTTATTTGTTGACTCAAGCAGTCTACTGGGTCTATTATGAAAGGTGGTGAATGACTGTTTATAAATACATCTTTGATCTAAAGTACTCAGTTGGTAAATCACTTGTATTTTCACTGTGCTATGCGTTACTATCAGGTCACAATGAAGTGGGACATGACTTTTGACTTGGACAGAGGAGGTTGGGAGAAATGTAAAAGCTCCAGTGTATATTCTGAGTCCGTCATGATAAATTTGTTTTAAACTTTTTAAAGTTGGAGCCGATGCTGAACTGTATATCTAAAATCTAGTATTGGATGGACCTAACACTTACTTTGTATAGGCAATGTGGTTTGCCTGTTACCTCCCAGATTGTTTTATAATATTTCTTATATCAAATTTAATGCATTTTTTCACTTGTCCTTTATATGGGCATATGGCCCTTGCACTTTAGGCGTGACAAAAATTATGCCTAATAAATTTGCTGTTCGACTTTTGGGTATATGATGTCTAATTTTTAGGGGATTTCTTAATTTTTTTTTCCTGCTTTATATTTTTAAACAATATAAATGGTATGAACTTTTCTATAGAAACCAATCGAGGAGGTCCTTGATGTTGTGTACAGTATACTATAGTAAATTTATTGATTGTTCATAAGGCAAAGATTTTATAAAGCCTACACTAAAGATGCTGTTCTAGCATCCATTAAAATTTTAAATTTCTTGAAGGACAACAAAAATGTAAAAACTATCAAATGTCTTTTCATATTAATGACAATCATGGATTCTTAAGGTTTATTGGGTGTCTAGGCTATTTCAGAGAGGATTGATTGGACTGAAATAAATTTTTTATGTATGCCATGACTCTTTGAACATCATAATGTAAAGCAAGGTGTTTGTTGTCATGAAACAAATTGGATTTCTGAAAAGCCCTGAAATTACAAGTATGGATCAATTCATTGGCAAGGTTGTTGGCTGCAATTCCTGTTTCCTACTTTGTAGCTGACAAAGTAAAGTGGAAATACTTATGCATTTACAATACCACTTACCTTCAATATAACATATACAGTAGAAGAAATAAAAATGAATGAGAACTTATGCATTCTTGACGGTGAAATTGCTGTTTGTAACTCAAGTAAAAATTTTATTCCAGTGACATTAATTTTGTGCCCTGATATAACAGTAGATGAATGGCAGTGTGAAAATTGTTCCTTATGCAAAAGGAGTCTATATCTATGAATGTCATGACAAAAAATGTCCAATAACAAAATCAAACTCTCTTGTCCTATCAATTCTTTAGCAATCACTAGGTTGAAATTTCCCCAAAACTGAAAGGAATGCACATATATAAAATATTGCACCAGGAATTGACATGCAAAGGAAACATACTGTAAGTTTAGTATAGTTTTAACATCATTGCACTCACTTCCTTACTGGGATAAATTTACCTAGGCAACATGTAGTATCTAACATTTGTGGTAAAGCTGCTCAATACTTTCGTATGAACATTCACTATATATAGACAAATAAACTTTGAAATAAAAATTTCTAAAAACAAATCCTCAACAAGAATATATAATCATCCCAAGACAATCTGGGAACTACATTGGCTAAATTTATACACAGCCAGGAGGACTTTCAACCTCCATACTGAATTGAGAAAAAATAAATCTAGTCTCTACTTCAAATAATTCCATACATACAATTACGTATTTGTAAGCAAGGCCAAATCACAGTTTAAGTACTTAAAAGTATAGGGAATGTAAGAAAATATTCTATCACATACTAATGCAAACCACTTTTCTGAGAAAAAATACCAAAGCCACATGCCAAAATGCAAATGAAAATATATCAGTACTTACTAAGTTAATTTTAACAATGTTTCAAACTCATTTCCCATGAATATTAGTAAGACATTCACAAGGAAGACCATCTTCAGAAGGACAACTGGTTGATGAGAGATACAATATGATCTCTTGAGAAAGCCTGTGTCTCCGTGGAGAACGGTGGGAAGAGGAGAGGTTTGCCTTTATACCAGGAAGTCACGTTGACTTTCCTATACCATACTCTTCGTTTAACCGTGTCAAATCCCTGCAAAAGTAGAAAAAAAAAATATCCTTACTTTCCCAAACTTTCAACATAACATAGTTACAACATTAGCATTTTCAATTACAAGTTGGATGTACATATTTCGCACCACAAAACACTACAGAAATACACATACAATATATTTTTATACATTCAACTTACCCGTCAGATATATACATAGCTATTACTCCGTCGTCCCCGACAGAAATTCGAATTTCGCGGCACACGCGGCAGGTAGGTCAGGTGATCTACCCCCCCGCCGCTGGGTGGCGGGAATAGGAACCATACCAGTTTTCTAATTCATATTTTTTCTGTCGCTTGGAATGTAAACAACGTTTGCAGTTCCTCCTGATGGATTTTCGTGTTTCATCGCCATCGATCGTCTGGGCTAACTTTTACAGGGAAGTAATGGATCTTTGGTTCGGCATACGCTTTTGTTAACTTTTGATAATATGACTTCGAAAATTTCGAAGATTAGTGACGTGTAACTACCGAAGTTTTCGGTAGCATCATCACCTTTCCACGAAAGTGAATTACTTATACTTTCATGAAAGGGAATTACTTATATTTATTCATTAATACAAATAAGTGTTAGATTTGATTGAGAAATTTATATCTTTCTTCCTAGTTGGGGAAGTCAGAAAAGTAACTATCCTTTAGAAGCTTTATTAGCTCTTGTGTTAACGAGCAATTATAGTAGTAACAGTACTAGTAGTTGTTGCATCCTCATCACCTTCTTACTCCGCAGAATCTACAATATCATATTTGCAAATTGTAGACTTTGGATATAGTTCAAATGCGAATTCTTAGAACGTAAGAAGTGAATATAGTGTTCCCCCATTACAATGGAGGGTGCGTCTGATCGGCTCTGTCTCGCTCTCAGGTCTAGACCTCTTCCAAGCTCACAAGCCCAGAGGAGAAGGAATGTCGAAAACCGTAAGGAGGTTTCAGAGAATCCCCACCGGTCAGGCGTCCCCTCGGCAGGTTCTGTAGATCGTCCAGACTGCCAGGGATAGCCATTGGAAAGGCATCCTAAAACAGTGTTTCTCCCTTTTTATGCCTACTGTTCCATGATGGATAGGAGAACTTCGAATGAATGAATTATACGAAGATCCTCGTATAATGCCTTCTGGTAGAATTATTCAAAATGAGAATGACTTTAATCGATCCACCTTTCGATTCAGGCGACGATTTAGCGCCTTCTAATATTTAGAGATCATTCGATAACATTTGTGATAGTCATTGTTCGAACATTTTTTCGCAACTAGACGAGAACGCTATCCCATGGGGGTATGAAATTGTTATTTCAACATAAGATTCCCCATCGGTGCATTTTTAGATATAGATCTATTCTGATTAGAACGATTTAGATTATTTGTCAATCGAATGAATTATATGGATCTCGTTGAGTGATAAAGCATATATGTATGACTTTTAAGCTTCTAGCTCCTACCGTGCTTAGGACAAATCGCCTTAGGCTACGGTATGGCAAGGCATACTCACATACCGAAATTTATGCTATAATGGTCAAGTGAAATCCTTACAAAATTTCCTAAATTAATACGGTTTACCTTAATGTAACAGTATTATAGAGTATTCTATTACGCTAGAGTATGAGTTCTATGATGCTTTCGTGTCTTCGAGAAGTGATCGGAGAAGCATATCTTTATTGGTGAATTGAGAGTAGGATAGAAACATTTTTCTTCGTGTTAGAAGAGGTTTCCATGAATTACCAGTACCCTTCTAGGACTTTCCTAGGAAGAAATTGTTTAAAAGGATTGTTTAGACGACACCTATTTAGTTTCTAGACTTGTCGAAGTCTCGTTCGCTTAATTATGCTTATATAAAACTTCCTGAAGCTCGATAAAAATTTTATAAAATTCCTTTATTTTAATGAGTAACTGGCAACTCTGGAAATGGAAGGCCAGTCGGCTTTCGAAGACTGCTTTCGCTTTGAATTGAGAGAGAGACCAGCGGCAGTACCATGTTGTTCTCAGTCGTGAGCGGTCGGTTACAGCTCTCTCTCTCCTGCGGAATGGGATAACTAACCGTATCTCTTCCCTACAATCGTGGTCTTAGCCTCGGATTGAGGGAATACTGAAGCTGTCATAAATAAATATTGTCTGCCTTTTGTTAGGAAGCTTTCAATAAGAAAGATATTACAACCTTTCAATGCTGTTTACCGTAGATAACATGATTAAAGGATTCTAATGCAGCAGAACATTATATTATTTAATGCACTCATACATACGAAAGCATGTCTTATTAGAGTACATACTTAGTGAGAAGAGAGATGTAATAGAGATTCACTTCAAGACTACGCTATGGTTAAGTCTTTCGAGAAACGACACAACCGTATTTAGAATCGGATATTGCGCAGAAGTTGTATGAGTCGAATGGGAAACATTCTTTTAGTGGGAAATGTTTTCCCTGAATGGATTATACTACATATATAATAGTTTATCATAATAAGAACGGAATTAACATATGAAAGGATGTCGGGTACCATAAAGACACAGATGTTCTGGCACATAACATAAAGATAATTAGTAGG
Source organism: Macrobrachium nipponense (assembly GCF_015104395.2). Lineage (NCBI taxonomy): Eukaryota > Metazoa > Arthropoda > Malacostraca > Decapoda > Palaemonidae > Macrobrachium > Macrobrachium nipponense. The sequence goes on from NC_061103.1 coordinate 21,681,028, forward strand.
AGGCGCCAGCCTGGTGCAATAAGCGAAGAGCACCAGCCAAAATATTTCTCGTTCAGGAAAAAAAAAGGGGGGGGGGGATACGGAAGAATTAACCGAGGAAAGAATAATTCCCCTTCCGATATACTCGAATTAGAGGAAAATTGAGAAGAAAAATCCAACTATGTAAGTACTGTAAAATTATAGGATTCTTACAGCACCTCTTCTTATTTTGATATCGAGATTTCCTGACCACGGTTGCAAGTAATGGGCCAGAAGCGTGACGCCTCCCAGGAGCGAGGCGCGAGACGCCAGCCAAAAGCGTGACGCCTCCCAGGAGCGAGGCGCCAGGCAAGCGCGAGGACGCTGCGAGGCGCGAGACGCCAGCCAAAAGCGTGACGCCTCCCAGGAACGAGGCGCCAGGCAAGCGCGAGGACGCTGCAAGGCGCGAGACGCCAGCCAGAAGCGTGACGCCTCCCAGGAGCGAGGCACCAGGCAAGCGCGAGGACGCTGCGAGGCGCGAGACGCCAGCCAGAAGCGTGACGCCAGCCAGAAGCGTGACGCCTCCCAGGAGCGAGGCGCCAACCAGGCGCAAGACATCAGGATCTCCAATTTCTCAGTATTTGGAGATAGACTTTCCATGAGTTTCCTCTTTGAGAACTGACACAAGATCAGTTTTTTCCTGACAGGGACACAAGTTATCGCACAGGCGGCCGTGGCCCTTGTCAGGATTAACTGAAATTGCGGAAGTCTCTAACAAGAACAGACTTCTCATGTCAGGTGATATAGTGGTCGCGTGAGCGACTTCTTTCCTGGCAAGAGGAGTTGTTTTGGGAGAAACTTTCTTTGCCAGATCAACCCTCTACTGACAATTATTCTAGATATCGCACAGGCGAACGTAGTACGTGTCAGGATAAGTGGGTTCCTCTGCTTTATAGACCTTTACATGGTGAAGAGAACCGATATCTTTAGAAGTCTCTCGCTTTCCTCAACCTTATGAGACAAGTGATAGAAAATATATCGGACTCATAAGTTAATCTGGGTGCAGGTTTTAGAAAGACCTTGGCAACCCCTTTTTTATTGCACGTTTCGGCCAGTCCCTTGAACCATGCAGCTCCTCTTTCTCCTCTTTCATTGTTATTAACAGGATGTTATATTATCCTACTCCTATGTAAACATATAACAAGGGAGACCTTGTAATGTTTTGGTACTGGAAAAGACTCGTAAGAGCTCTCAGTATTGGGTGAGAGGCTTTTTTCAAGTATTTGAACCGTACATTACGGCCTGATGTCCTAGGATAGGAATCTTGAATGATTCTCCTCGATCCTGGATCATTTATTAGGAGAATAGGATAATAATAATGTTGTTGTTTTGCTGAATAACGATGATAGAATTTTCCATTCTCTCGTTGCCCAGGCACGAGGACGGGAAGAAAGAATATAAGAGAGAGGTAGCAATCTACACCATCTTTATTTTATAGAAAGGGGAATAAAATTTAGTCTTTTTCCCCTAAAATATAAACTCTTTACAGAATGTAAGACAAAGGGCGTCAAAGAAAGAGAGGATAATACGTTATGCCTCATTTTAGACTTAGAGAGGTTGGATTCACAGAGGTCACATTCTTCTCACAGCAAGTTTTGGAAGTCTTTTCCAAGACAGTCTGAATATTCTTTCAGCATCTATTTTAAATGGACCTTAACAACCTCTCCACTCTGAGTCTGTCTGCGTGCAGACTGACAGAAGTGGACATGAATGAGAGGATGTTTCAAGGTAAATGACAGTAGTCATGAATAAGATATTTGATTACTGCAGATCGTGCTAGAGGGAATGAGGAAACTGTCCTCTTCCGATACCTCTGTGAACCACATAGCGGTTTTTTCTTCCCTTTCAGAGGGAAGAATCACCTTTGTATATTTCTGCTATCAAAGAACGCAGTAAAAGGCTATACTCTGTCTCTATAAAGGGAATTGGAGATAGCAGAGCATTAAGATCTTCGGGATCTTATACAATACCTCTATACGACAAGACTAGGAGATCTTATAATTACAATGGGATCCTATTTGGGCCTCGGATTCCGTGTTCTGACAAGATGGAACTGCTCCTCATCAATGTTTCTCTTGGTACTAAACGACCAAAAGGACGAGTGAAATTTTGGGCTTGGAATCTGGAATCAAATTCTAGAAAGACTAGGCAATGGGTTCCTGCCAGCATGGTATGTTTGGCGAAAGAACTAAAACCTTTTATTCCTGGATCAACGCTTTCAGATAAAGGATTCGTTGGCCAGGCAATCTATTTACGTTCTCATCTACAAAAGAAGATAAGGTTTAAACGTTTGCTGACAGAGTCTTTGGAATACGATGAGGGCTTAAAAAACCACTTCCCAGAAGGTTCGAAGAGATATTTAAAGAGCTAGAAATCAGGAATCCTCCCAATTTCAGCTCAGAATCTCCTTAGACTTCCAGGCTCTTTCCCTGCCTTCGTGCAAGGATAGGGAAGATTTTGCAACGAGAACTCATCAACATGTAGGAAGAGTGCTCGTTAGCAACGGAAGTATCAAGTATGATCCTCCTCGGAGGAAGACTGGTCTCTCTGACTATTAGATTTCCTATCGTCTACTGGATGTAGCTGACTAAAATTACCTCCCCTTGTTACGGAGGCCATAAGCTCAAAGTGAAAGAATTTCTTACACCCTTTTCCATTCTCCTGATAAACGATTGTGGATGTTCAGACTTTCGGACAATGTAGCGCCAATCAGGCGCCAAATGCCAAACAGGCGTAAAGACGCCAAAGCAAGACAGTCCAAATAAACACTGTCATTGTCTGATGAGAAGGAGTAGGCCTCCAATCTGGCGCAGATGCGCTAGAGGCGAATAAATCAGGCAAATAGTGTCCGAGGTGGACATCGCCAGTTTTCATCGAGACTCTTAACAAGCTCAAATCTCCAGCAAGTGGGGAGAAGTCAGCCAGGCGCGAGGAGCCAGCCAGACGCGAGGCGCCAGGCAAGCGAAGCGCCAGCCAGGCGCGAGGCGACAAGCCAGGCGCGAGACGCCAGGCAGGCGTGAGGCGCCAGACTGGCGCGAGGCACCAGGCAGGCGCAAAGCGCCAGCCAGGCGCAAGCCAGGCTCTGGGCTTCATCCAGAAGAGATCTATTTCAAAGAAAGCCCTGGTCTTCTTTGGAACAGTGGAATCTCTAAAGCACTTCTTGAGTAACTTGATGATTCCTTCAAACAGCTAAGAATTAAAAGCACTTGAAGTGCGGGCTTTTAACAATTCTTTTTCTTTCCATAACAATATGTCATGAGAGACATATTAGCTGTAATAACGGGAGATGCAACTCTGTGTTGACTTTTCTTTGCACGAAGGAGATCAAGTGGGCCTATGAGAGATCCTTCTCTCTTTGTTATACGTGTCCACGGATGCGTTGCTGGGATAGGGAGACGACACTGATCCTTAACTAGTGAATTAAAAATTTTATTTTTTTATTTATTTATTTATTTTTTTTTTAACATAAGTGTATTATTTTCTGGGGTTATTTGAAATGAGTTTGGGGATAGCTCTTTTCAAATTAAGCACAAACCCTCGTGTTAGGATCAGGTGATCGGGATCGGTGTTGTGCTCCTTAAATTATGCCAATAGGCATTGGTGTATTGTCATGTAAGTGGATAAGACCCCATTGACAAATGACCACTAGATTCTGTCAAGTAAGTGGATAAGACCCCATTGACAGATCTACAAGAACTCTTAGCCATAGGTCACATCCTCACTGAGGCTCTTGAGACGAAGCAGACTACTAGCAATAGCTAGGAAGTCGACCCTTCGTCTAAACACATAGGAACCAAGGTTTTATTTATTTATTACCTACAACGTATGTTGTTTACCTGTATATTCAGTAATAGCTGTCTTTTACCCTCCACCAATGGTGTGAATCAGCTATGTATATATCTGACGGGTAAGTTGAATGTATAAAAATGATATTGTTATGATACAATAAAGTTTTATACATACTTACCTGGCAGATATATACAATTAAATGGCCCACCCAGCCTCCCCTCAGGAGACAGCTGGAAGAAAAAATATGAATTAGAAAACGGGTATGGTTCCTATTTCCCGCCACCCAGCGGCGGGGGGGTAGATCACCTGACCTACCTGCCGCGTGTGCCGCGAAATTCGAATTTCTGTCGGGGACGACTGAGTAATAGCTATGTATATATCTGCCAGGTAAGTATGTATAAAACTTTATTGTATCATAACAATATCATTTTTTGTACACTGGGTCTGGGTTATTATTTGGATTAATGTGATATAATTTGTATAAATGAAATGTCAAGACCATGAGCTCAACAGTAATTTTATGATAGTTTGCATGTCCTGACAAATGTTTCCAATGTTTCCTAAAGTGTTCTTCAGCCTAGTTGCATTGCTTTCTGTTTTATACTTTTCATCTGTCACTTGTCTTGCTTCATTTTCACCCTCCAATCAAGAATAATTTCTACATACCAATTCTATATTTAAAAATGTATCCAAGGCATCTGGTAATACACAAACTCTTGGCAGCTTCTTTTACTGGTGTTGTAATATCTTGTAAGAACAGTCAACCTAGTCCTTAATACCTAATTGAAACAGGGACTTCCCTCACCAAGGGGCATTTGTGGGGTCACCTAATGCACCATCAACCAAGGTACTGCTGGTAAAATGATTTTTTATCTCTTAAGCACTAAGCTTACAAAGTATAGTCGACCCCCAGGATTCATGGAGGATCGGATATGTACCACAACCCGCTGTGAATAACTAAAATCCTTGAATACTTGACACCCCTTTAAAAAGGCTTAAAACTAAAAATGCTTATAGTACCTGACTGTTTTAATAGTTTTATCACAAAAAATGTATTTAGTCATGAAAATACAGTAATTACTGACTACTATTTCTCTTTGAGAAATTCCGCAAATAGGCGAATTTTCCATGAATAATGTGGATATACATTCCACAGAAAAAATCCATGAATAGGTGAAGTTGTGAAAACAGAAACACAAATAGGCTGGGTTCACTATGCATGTACACTCTTGAAACAAAAATCTTTTATTTCTAGGTCTTCAATTCAATTATGCTTATAAAACTGGTGACCTACAAGTTGGCAGGAAACTGGTGACCTACAAGTTGGCAGGAGTTCCAATGATTTACGAACTAGATTCATAGAACTATTTCCTTTCATGATCCTCTGCAATACAACTGATGTTGATTAATGATATTTGGCCATTCTCTACCAGATCTATTTCAATGAAACTTCCCACAGTGCCTTCAATACCAGATTGTCACATTTTCCAGCATCTGAGGTTTCCAAAACTTTTTCACCTCAGCTGCCCCAGTCTCGCCTGCCTTAATGTTTTTTTGATGAAGAGCCATCCGGACAACAGGACTAGACTTCCCAAGATTGTACTTTCTTCATCCTCTAAGAAGTCTCAAGGATATGGGAGATTGTCTTTCAGCTAAAGGGGAGCAAGCAAAAGTTTTTGCCTTTCCTCCCTCGTGCTTAGTTTGTGGGAGGTATTTATCGTACATCTCTGGGAAAGCTACATACTTCCTTGGGAGTTGCTGCCCCCTCCCAAGGGGACTTCTCTAGCCTCATCCACCCTTCTGGACATTCTGTGTTCTTGTTGGTGAAGATAATGGTTTTGTCGGTAGAACTAATCACCTTGTTAAGGAACTTTTCAAAGTTTTTAGCTTTCTTGACTGGACATGGGAGCACTGGCTAGGAAGACTGAATCCTTCCAAGACTTGTCAAAAGACACCACCTCGGACTAGCTACGATAATTGTCTTGGAGTAGAATGTGTCCAAGGATCCCACCTCTATTCAATGTGGGATTAAGCTGTGTAATTACTTTGAAAGTTGCTGATATGAAAATTACATTTTCACAATAAAATTGTTTCATATATACTTAACAAGTAATAACAGAATTGGAGCCCACCCACCTTCCCTCTTATGGACAAAAGTGTACAAACAAAATTGAACTTACCTGCCAAGCTGTTTCCCACAGATAAAAGCAAGGAATCTTGTGATATCTGGCAACGCATGCGTAGATCGGGTGAAGAGTGGTCAAGGGCCACTCACCTACGCCACTGCGTCAGTCTTTTCTTCAACTACCTGGGTGAGAGTTGTTTAACCTCTATTGGCCTTTACCCGATTCTTTGCCAGTTTCAATTGTTTAGTGCGTCCGCGTGTTTGACTGATATAGTTTCTCCTGCTCCTTCTCGGCCTCGTCAATGTGTGTGCCCCGGAATTCTAGGTTTTCCATGTTCCTGTTATTTGGCTTCAGCGGCAACTGATCCCCACACGTGTAGCAGGTGCCGTTCTAATTTTTGTACTATAATGAATCCTTGCACGGAATGCCGGGCATGGCCTAAGAGCAGTGGAAGTCGTTTTATAGCAAGAGAGAATCGGAGGGTTTCGACTCTTCCTTCATGGGAAGGTTTTTGCCTCTTCCCGATGCTTCGTCTCCTGCAGTATTCATCCCCCGTAGTAGCGTTGTTCCTGTGTCTCCTTCCATTTCTTCCACTGATTCGTCACTGGAAGTATCGGGGGGCCACCAGGCTGTTTGTATTGTCGCCCCTTCTTCTTTGGGAGTTTATTTGATTCCTGGGAAGGGGGAGGATTTTTCATCATTCTCATTTATTCCAGAGTCGGAGGCGTCCAAGATGGCGGCGATTTGGAAAACGCTCGGGCTAGGGGGTCCCCCATCCTTGGAGGGGTTGGTAGCGCACTTTATGGAGGCTCGCTAGCCCCCTCCTCAGGCTGGCCAAGCCATCCCCCCCCCTCCTCCCAGCCTCGTCTTCGTGGGTAGCCAAGGTTAACCATCTTGTATTACTCCGCCAGTGGTTGATGCTGCTTCTTCGGGTTGGAAGGAAGCCGTGGCGTCACAGGATCTGTTGTTGTGTATTCCTCCACCAGGGGCGTCTAATTCCCCTTCACACCGAGGGGAAGCAGTGACGTCATCAACACTTTTGACGTCACTCCCAGTCGTCTCCTCTGCACTGCCTCTCTCAGCCGTGACGTCATCCCTGCCACCTGGTTCGCTATATGTCATCAGAGCCTTCTCTTGCGAAGAGTGCATAAGAAGCCAGTGCTGGTTTCCTCTCCCTCTTCCCCCTCTACGCCACGTCGGCGTATCAAGCATTGGAAGGCAACCTCCCCCGTCCGTGCAAATCGCGAGCGTGTTGTAACCTCACCTGTCGGTGCTCATGATGCAAGTGCTCCTTCTTCTCCAAGGCCTATTCGTCGCCGTAAGGATCTCAAGGTGCCTGTCAAGAGGTCGAAGGTGGTGAGCGCGGAGTTGGTGCAGCAGGAGTGTTTGCCTGCCCCTCTCACTGGTGTTTCCAAGGGTTCGACTCTGGGGATTCCTCTCCAACTCATGTTCGTATGTCTGCCACGCCCGTGACCATTCACGGACATGTTAATTAACAAGTCATCTGTCGAAGGAGTGCGTAGTGATGTTCTTAGTGTTATAGTGAGTTCGTCTCGGGAGCCGACGCGTGGACCCAGCCCAGACAGGTTAGTTGGTGTTTGGGGCTGTTTGGCTGCTGATCCTTCCGTTAATTTTAATAGGGAAGGTGACTTAGAGGAGCCTACACATCCTTCTCATAGTCGGAGCAGGAGGAGGGAGACATGCAGGAGTTTTTGTCTTCCTTTTCGGAAGTTGTTGATCTCATTTGTGGGTTCAACAATTTGGAAAGTAGGACTCAGGCTCGGTCGTCTTACACTCCTTCTTGCTTGGAAGCCTTGGCGGGAGCTACACAGGATCCCAAATCATCTCTTTAGCTTCCTTTGTCGGTGCACATCCAGTCGGTCTTGCATAAGGTTAACGCCTCGGTTTTGGACCAAGACAGTTCGCTTCACTCTAGGGGCTCTGCCAAGCTACTACCCCCGCCTCTCACGAGACATAAGAAGTACTATGCTACGAACTCTGCATTTTTGATGTCGCGCAATCTTAACCCAGACGTCATTCGCCTGAAGCCGGTATTGATTTTGGAGCAGGTGAGGTCGGTGGCTCCGTCCTTGGAGCAGGTGAGGTCGGTGGCTCCGTCCTTAGAACAGGTGAGGTCAGTGGCTCCGTCCTTAGAACAGGTGAGGTCAGTGGCTCCGTCCTTAGAGCAGGTGAGGACAGTGGATCCGTCCTTGGAGCAGGTGAGGTTGGTGGCTCTGTCCTTGTCTCCGCAAGATGCCTCAGCATTAGAATCTATGGTAGCCTCCATGTTGCTGACAGTTTCTTGGCTGGACTTCTGGTCTGTGGTCATTGCCAAGATAGCTTCTGACAGGTCCCCGGAAGGGTTGGTGAGTGCATCCTCGCTTGCCAATCTGTTGCAGTCCGGAGGCAAGGCGTTTTCATATATGGCTCACCTCAGTGTTAATTTATGGGCTAACCACCACCTGATTAGAAGAGACATGGCTTTGTCTAGGATGGAGAGATCAGTTGACACGGAGTCCTTGCTGGCATTGAGGAGGGAAGATCTGTTGGAGTCCCAGTTTTTGTTTCCTCGGACAGAGGAATTAGAGTTAGGCAGGGCCTTCCCGTTCGACTCAACCTAGGTCAGAGGATCAACGCCCCTTTCGCTCTCGTTCCTTTAAGGCAAGAAGGGGCCCCAGGGGCAGAGGTAAAGGGGGCCGTTGGTAGGTTAGGCACCTCTCCTTCTGCGCCACGGGTGCGGGGGTGCCTGGTGGGCCATTAGGCCAAGTGGCAGAGTTATGGAGCGGAGGAGTGGGTGGTAGATGTCCTTCGGTTGGGGTACCTACTGCCATTCGACTTCTCTCTTCTGTCGGACAAGTTCAGCTTAGGAAGGCATATCCTCCAGATTCTCTCAAGTTCTTGGTTCTTTGGGAGGAAGTGCAGAAGATGCTGGACAAGGATGCGATAGAGGAAGTGGTGCGTCCGTCTCCAGGGATTTACAGTCACATCTTCTTGTGTGCCCAAGGCATCAGTGAGGATGGAGACGTGATCAACTTCTCCACCTTGAATCACTTCATCAGAAAGACACAGTTCAAGATGGGAGACCCCGCGGTCGGGCTTGGCAGCCATGAGGGAAGGCGACTTCATGCTGTCAAAAGACTTAGAGGACGCATACTTCCAAATCCCTGTTCATCTGATGTCCAGGAAGTTCCTTCGCTTCTCTCTTGGGGGGCAAAATCTTTGAGTTCAAGGTCTTGTGCTTCAGGCTGACAACAGCCCCTCAAGTGTTTAGAAGGGTCTTCTCTCTTGTGTCAAGTTGGGCCCATGCTCAGGGGATCCATTTGCTGAGGTACCTCGACGATTGGTTGGTCTTGGCAGTTTCCAGGGAAAAGCTGCTGCAGGACAGAGATCGTCTACTTCGGTTCTGTCTGGAACTGGGCATCGTAGTCAACCAGAAAAAGTCGAACCTCTTACCCAGTCAAAGGATTCTCTACCTAGGCATGGTCATCGATATGACAGTGGCAAAAGTTTTCCTGTCGGATCAGAGATTGGAGAAGTTGCGGGTGGTGGCGCGCGACTTCCTGCCGGAACCACATCAGTCAGTTCATCAGTGGCAGGTTCTTCTGGGAATGTTGTCATCCCTGGAGAAGCTGGTCCCTCATGGGCGTCTCCATCTTTGGTTTCTGCAATGGAGACTGGGAGAATTCTGGTCTCCGGCGGAGGACTCACACGTTAATGGTTCCTCTGTCTCCGGAAGTGACAGAAGACCTTCATTGGTGGTTAGACGACCAGAATTTTTTGAAGGGTGTCCCTCTGCGTTCTCTTCCACCGGACTTCCTTCTGTTCTCAGACGCATCCCTCGCAGGTTGGGGGGCTCATTTAGGTGGCCTCATTGCACTTCAGACATTTGGAGTTTGGAGGACAAGGAGCAACATATCAACGTCTTGGAGTTGAAGGCAGCCTTCCTGGGTCTGAAGGAGTTTCAGGAGAAGGTAGGTTCCGTCATTCTCATGTCGGACAACACCACAGTGGTAGCCTATGTGAACAAACAGGGAGGCCTGGTTTCTTGTCAACTTCACGCCTTAACCACCGAGGTTCACCAGTGGGCAGTCGGCAATTTGGTAGAGCTCTCAGCCAGGTGTATGCCAGGCAAACGGAATGTGGTTGTAGACAAACTCAGTCGTTGGGATCAGATCCTAGGCACAGAATGGTCCCTTCATCAAGTGGTAGCAGACAAGCTTTTTCAGGCTTGGGGGAGACCCATGTTGGACCTTTTTGCAACTCGCTTCAACAGGAAGCTTTAGATATTCTGTTCAGTGGTCCCAGATCCTTGAGCATTGGCAGAGGATGCATTTCAACATCCCTGGGACAACCTAAAGGTGTATGCCTTCCCTACGTTTTGTTTGATCCGTCATGTTCTGAACAGGCTAATAAGTTCACAGGGTCTCGGATGACTTTGGTAGCCCCTCTGTGGCCTCGGGCGGAATAGTTCCCTGATCTGCTGTCGTCGTTGTCAAGGTTCCGAGGGAGATTCCCCCTTGGCGACATCTCCTGTGTCAGCCCCATGTGGAAAGGTTCCACCAGTCAGTAGAAGCCCTGTCTCTTCAAGGTCGGAGGTTATCAAGTATCGCCTCCGAGTGAGAGGCTTTTCTCAGAAAACAGCAGGGCATATGTCCAGCAGTCTCATAAAGTTGACCTCCGCGGTTTACCAAGGCAAATGGGCGATCTACTGTGATTGGTGTCGTAAACGGGGTTTTTCTCCACTCGCAACCTCTATTTAGCAAATAGCAGACTTTTTAACCTTCCTCAGAGACGAGAAACTTTTGTCTGTTTCTGCCATTAGAGGCTACAGGGCAGCCCCGAGTTTGGTGTTAAGCCTTGAAGGTATCGACATCTCTTCCTGGGAACTATCCTTGCTAGTTAGGGAGTTTGAGCAGTAGAGTTCTCCTAGAGAGATCAAGCCTCCAACGTGGGATGTTTCCTTGGTTCTCAAGAGCTTCACTAAGAGTCCATATGAGCCCTTGCGTCACTCATCTGACAGGAACTTGATGCTCAAGACAGTTTTCCTTCTGGCCTTGGCATCTTTCACAAGGGTAGGAAAGCTCCACGGTCGGAGCTATGAGGTGAAGCACACCAGGGGTTGTGGGTCGATGTTCTTCGAATTTGTCCCGGAATTCGTGGCCAAGACCCAAAATCCCTCTGTGTACGATGACAGGTTCACTTCGTTTTCCATTCCATCACTGAATGACTTTGTGGGTGGTGATGCTCAAGAGCTTTTGTTGTGCCCTGTATGAGCCCTGCATTACTATCTTAAAAGGACTTGGGACCTTAGACCAGGCTGCCGCAGACTTTTTGTTAGCACAGGCCGTACAAAGAAAGAGGTGTCTAAGAATACTATCTCTTTTTGGTTACAGGAAGCCATCAGACAGGCATTTGACTCTTGATGATTCCACCGCCACGTCTGTGCAGGCTAGAGCGCATGACGTTAGGGGTATTGGTCCCTCTCTGGCTTTCAAAAAGAACTTGGCTGTACATAGAGTGCTGAGCACTGGTACTTGGTTATGCCAGTCCACATTCACCTCTTTCTATCTTAAGGATGTTGCCCACAGATCTGCGGACATGTTTTTCCTGGGTCCTGTGGTGGCTGCCCAACAGGTTGTGTAACTCATAGTTGCCCTTAACAGGGCACTTCTTTATCTTACCTAAGATGATTATGTGGATGAGAGAATGAGATTGTTGGCTGGTCTCCCTCTTTCTCTTGTACCTTTCCTTCTTCCTTCGGTCAGGTTAAGGAATAGACACGTAATTCGGTGGACTGGTCTGATACAGGTGAGTAAGGTAGTCATACTGATAATGTGGTCGCTTAATACACAAATATCAAACCCTCTTCGGGAGCATATGCTCCACTCCTTGGCAACTCCTTGGCAAGGAGTTGGAAGTAGTACAAATCCTGGTGTATTGGTTTGCTATTGGACAGTCAAAGTTTCTATTTGGTTCCCTATTCAATGGTTCTCCCATATATCATTGTACATCACTCAGGGTCTGCGTAGTTAGATATAAATTTATCTAGCTTCCCAATGGGCTTCAGTCCCTATCCAGAAGTCATTTCTTCTGGAAGCTGGATTGGTGGGTAGGCCCCCAGCCGGTTTAGGATGTCTTGTACCTCACCTCCAAGTATGAGTCTATCCTATTGTTAAGACCAAAGGTTTGTTCACATATGAACAAATGACAAATTTTCTTAGACAATTTGTATTTTTCATAGCTACAAACCTGAGGTCTTAACATTATACTGCCCACCTCTAGTCGCCCCTCCTGTGTGTTAAGACATCCTGAGTTGGGAAAAACTGACGCGTAGGTGAGTGGCCCTTGACCACTCTTCACCCGATCTATGCATGCGTTGCCAGATATCACAAGATTCCTTGCTTTCATCTGTTTTTTAACCGGATCCAGCTAGGCGCTAGAAATTATCCTATTGTTAAGACCGGAGGTTTGCAGCTATGAAAAATACAAATTGTCTTAGAAAATTTGTCATATCAGTATGCTCTAGCAGTCAAAATCACAGTATGTACTTGATGCACTGATTCAGTCAAATGCTTGCAAGTACCAGCCTAAACAAAGACATCAAATCCACCAACCAGTGAGTGCTGGTACTTTATTTCTGTTTATTTTTTGTTTAAAATTTGTTTAGTCTAATCTAGGGTGCATCTATGAGGCTAAAGCATTTTAGGCACTAGAAAATATGGTGCATTTTTATTAGTATTCATCATTTACTTGTCACTTACTCTTTGTTGTTTTTTTCCACATGAAACATCTTTCTTATGGAATGTAGATAAAGAAAAAAAAAAGGACCATCAAATTACAAAGCACATGGAGTATAAGAAAATGTAACAACCTGGAATACAACTGGCAAGTGATTGGAAGAGCCGAGAGAATAAGAGTGAACCAAATACTAATCCAATGTAAATAAGCTTACCTTTTCTCAACAGCATCCATTAAATGTATGGCACTTAGTGATGAAAGGCAGACTCTAAGAGTTGCCCAAATATTGTCAGAAACAGCTTTTGTTGATTTTTTGCCTGCAAGTCCTCGACCAGCTTCCTGCATGTTCAGAGCTTCCAAGAAATGCTCCATTGCTTCCCTAAGATGAAAAATGTAAATTAGAATGTATCACAACCATGACCTGTAACATACCTAACTTCACAATCACTAGAATCACATGGAACTGGCACCTTTTCATAAACACTTAGTCCCTAACTACATAATCAAAATCTGTAAAAGTTCTTGAAGAAATTAGCATTTAATTTTACATTGAATTTGGTTTCGGCTTCTTGGAGAATTAAGCACTTAATTTTGGGGGGGGGGGGGGGGGAGACTAAGTTTTGAGTTATCTGCAAAAGTAAAAAGTATTGCTTATTTGTAATAAGGCAGTCCCCGGTTATCTGCAGTCTCGGTTAATGGCAATCCGATTTTCGCCATAATATCGACAATTTATGGCACCATAACAGGCCGAGTTTCGGTTATCGCCGCCATAAGGTGCTGATAATAGTTTTATGGCATCATAACATACCTAACAAAGGTGTTATTAACTGGTTACTGGCACCATAGGCATCATAAATTACCAAGTTTTGGTTAATGGCGGCTTTCGCTTATCAGGACCCTACAGAGATCGGAACCCCTGCCGATAACCGGGGACTGCCTGTAACTCTGAAACTTAACAGCTAGAAGCTGATTTTTGCACAAAAATATTTTGTCTTAAAAGAAATATGCCCTAAAATTTACTTTATAATCAAATGAATAAAACTGTGCTCTCTTGATTTATACTTATGTTACCAAAAATTTGCATTTATGGGGAATGCTAACACCATAAGGCCCCCCAATACAATTGACTTTCTAACTAATGATTGATGGAATTCCTTCTGAATTTTACCACTTATTCTACAAATAATACTGACTAAACATGTCTTGTTTCAAGCTTGTTGGAGATGTATGCATTTAGTTAAAGAAAAAAAAGTAAGTTTTCAGGAAATAGCAAAAGAACATTATTTTTTTACTCCAAAATGGGAAACAATCATGAATTTTTGGAGTTAGTTATCCCTATTATCACAACCTGTATTCTCTATGATACTATTGCTAGAGAGAATGGGATATTTTGATGCAGAACAATTATTTTTTGATAAATTTTATTCACATTCGTTTTTCATGTTTTTTCTTACGATTTGTCGTTCACAGTGCTGTAAAAGTGATGAAAAAAAGTTTTCTATGAACCAACTACACATTTCTTGTAGCAATAATGTTTCAAGATATCTTTATTTACATGTAAAATAGTCCAAATCAGTGTACAACAACTTCCGCCTAACCAAAGACAGCCATACATATATTTTTACAAATTTTTATACTTTGTCATGCACATACAAGCAATACACAAAATTGTCCATGAACTAATGTAAATATTTTTAGCAACATATCTTCAAGATATGTTTATTTACGCATTAAACAGTTTGAAGGCAAAAGTTATTTGTAGCCGATACAAAAATTGACTTACCTATGTGCTCCCAAGTTAATACAAGATATCCCAAGATTATATCGACATCTGATAAAGCCAGGGGAAACTTCTAGGGCATTTCGGTAAGCATCAATTGCTGCTTCTGATCTCTCGCTGTTTGCTAAAGTTGCTCCTAATTTGTTCCATAATTTTGCATCCTAGAATACATAACATGAATGAGGGAAATGACAATGAATACATCTGTATATGCAAAAGTATCTTACCATAGCTGGTTCACTTAAGGTAGATTCTTGGATGAGTCCTATGCTTATGAGACGTTTGTTTGGCAGCCGCTGACTGGCTGGTACCGGGAGGTAGGCAGCTTCCAGCCAATCAGTGGCTGCCAAACAAACGTCTCGCAGGTATAGGGCTCACCCAAGAATCTACCTTAAGTGAACAAGCTATAGTATACTTATATTGGTAATAGCTTTTTTGTTACATATATTTTTGATAAAATAATGAATATGCAAATGTGGATTATACTGCTCATATAAATGCATGGATACCAATTATGTATATGTAAACATTATAAAATGCCTTCCCTCAAGCATTTATGAAATATCAATCAGTAAACACTTGAAAAAGATTCTGGCAGGTGTACTTAATGTGATAACTAGTAACCAACAGAGAGCTCAGGCTGTGAAGAGTTGAAAGCTGTGCACTGATTAGCCAAGTGACTCCTGTGGTGTTGGGAAATAAAATAACTGTCCTGCATTTGTCTCCTTACTGTATGATACTTCATGACAGAAAATGGGAAGGTTTCAGAGTACAGTAACTATGATTGGTGTGCAAGACCAGTAATTTATGCTAAGGTTAAAACTGCCAATTATGTCCCTCAGAGAGTTCCTCCCCCCTATTGGATCTGTTAAGCGTTATGTCAAGGGTTTTCTGTATTATATAGTTTTCTCAATACCCAGCATATACTATTATAACTCTTAACTAGTTAATTCTGTCCTCTTACATAATGATGTTATATCTGAAAAAGTACGTAAGTTTGCATATCTACTCAGTTAAGCAAAAACATCCACCCCATCATACATTTTTACACTTTGTTTGCTAGGAATGTAATTTTCTTATGAGTGTTAGGGCCAAGTTCATGAAGAATAAATAACCAACTAACACACTCATGTCCAGAAATGCCTTACAGAACACCTAATAATAAATTTTACACTAGGAAGAAAATTTTTCTTTGTGGGAAACCTTTGATCTCTCCAAATAAGGGAAGCACAGCTTGCCTAACGGTACAAGTCAGTGCAATCCTTTTTAAAAAAAAGAAAGTTTGAATATCTATCACAAGAAATAATGAAAATGGCAAGCCTTCTAAACAAACTAATCTAAACAAAAATGAACATATAAATTTTATTCATAAATGTCAAATGGCAAAAAATGAGTGGCAATTTTTTAGCAAAATGTTAATATTGTACTTGTTTTTGCTAAACACATACATACTAAATGTACCAATCTAAGAAGAATGGCCACAATCCACTCCAAGATTTTTTTTTGAAGTATAGTATAATATTCAGTACGCAAGAAATGACTGAGGCATGATGCTTAGGTATAATTCACAAGTAATACCTTACCTTTGGTCGTACACTTATAGCAGACTGGAAGCAGTCAACAGCCTTTTCATATTCTCCAGTCAGGTTGAACAGGACTCCTAGACCACACTGGACATCTGCATCAATGTTCTGATTTGGACGTTGATTAGCTGCTGCAATGTATAAATCCTGAACCTCTTGAATCAGTTCCCTGTAAATAAAGAACCATGAACAAAGCATTCCACAATTAACAAATAATTCAATTCAGTTAATGAATAAGGGCATCTAATAAGTTGCTAATTCACAATTTTATCAAAACAATTACTACCTGGATTACTACCAGAGTAATTGATTAGTATTATTCATTAGTTAAACCTTATCACAGGGTTTAAAACACAGCTGTCAGAGGTTGGCAATCTTCACCAAAAATGAAATGTTTTCATAAAACTACTGTACTGATCTAATCTCATACAACATTTTAGGTACCAAATAATGATCACAATACAAAAATAGGAGTAAAATTTGGAGCTAAATTTAAGCCTAGGTCCTTCTCATAATACCCATATCTACTCGCATATATAATGATTTACCATTATGAAAATATAGTGTCAGAACAAGAGAGGTTACTGATAACCAAGTTGGCTGTGTAAAAAATAAGTATTTGAAAAAATGATAACATACACATACTATAAACCTACAGAGTTTAACCCCTTGCACCTGGGTATAATAATAGTTTCTTGACATTTGATCCTGCTGCCTCAGGTGTGAATTTATATTTCGTGCCATGTAGTTTGAATGAATTTTGTGGGGAAAATACTCGGATCACTTGAATGGGCAATAAATATCTTACGACAAACTAACAACTCCAGAATATGAGGGAGATTAGTGTGACCAAGATTTCATGGGTGATTTACACATTCCATACCATCTTATATATATTTGCCCATAAATATACCCAGGGATTGCTGTTGGTTCTAGTTTCTATCTTTTACAATAGTATGTTAAATGTAACTGTACAAAAAAATATCAGGAAAAACATGTATAACTCAGTAAAAGGTACTGTATCTTCCCACCCCAGTCCATCTTGAAAATATTTTACCATTAATATACTCAAAAATTGTTATTATAATATTTGTGAGCTGTAATTCTAATTTTACAAACTACAGTGTGTGAACTCCTCCTCTTGGGGGGCCATAAATTACTGGGGGACCTCTTCCCAGCCTCTGGTTGGATAAGGGGGCTTTTCCGATTCGAGGGACTGCATGTCCATCAGCGATGCACTTCCACACTATAGTAATCTAGTACAAACAGGTTGAAATGAGGTAACAGCTTTGGTAATCTCACAAGAGGCAGGCAGAGAGGCGAGCACACGTCTTCACCCGACGGCAGTCGAAAGCAAAGTGATATGTTTACCTCCGATCGGGCGGGACTCCCAACCATCGAACCAGCAGTTGCTGCTGAACTACCTTGTTAGTAAATCTTACAACCGGTCCAGCTGGCGCTGAATAGTAATTCCTTAGGTAAAGGACCGAGGGTTTGTATAACGTGTTGGAACAATTACCTATTTGGTCCCAGTTCTTGGCCTATGGCCTGGACCTGGTATTTCATCCTAATCCTTCAGGCCAGCCTTATGAGAGCTGATAGTCAGCTCAGTGGTCTGGTTAAATAATAATAATAATAATAATAATAATAAATAATAATAATAAAATAATAATAATAATAATAAGAAAGAGATGGCAGAAAAAAGGCTAAGAAGCAAGAAAACAAGGGAGGAACTCAACGAGAAATACAAAGTACAAGAGAGGGGACTAAACAACATAATAGAAGGTGTAAAACAGAGGCTTAAGGCCAAAGCACATAAGATCCAACAGTACATGAACAGGAATAAGGGATATCAACAGAACAAACTATTCGGAACCAACCAGAAAAGACTATACAGCCAACTAAGAGGGGAAGACAACCACCCAGAAATTCCTGAAGCCAAACCAAGTAAGAGACTCTGGGAAAACATATGGAGCAATCCGGTATCACACAACAAACATGCAACATGGCTCCAGGAAGTCAAGGAAGAAGAAACAGGGAGAATAAAACAAAGATTCACAGAGATCACGACAGACACAGTCAGACACCAACTAAAGAAAATGCCAACTGGAAAGCCCCAGGTCCCGATGAAGTCCATGGATACTGGCTCAAAAACTTCAAGGCCCTACACCCACGAATAGCAGAACAACTCCAGCATTGTATCTCAAATCACCAAGCACCCAAATGGATGACCACAGGAAGAACATCCTTAGTACAAAAAGACAAGAGTAAGGGAAATATAGCCAGTAACTACAGGCCTATCACCTGCCTACCAATAATGTGGAAGTTACTAACAGGTATCATCAGTGAAAGGCTATACAACTACCTAGAGGAGACAAACACCATCCCCCACCAACAGAAAGGCTGCAGAAGGAAGTGTAGGGGCACAAAAGACCAGCTCCTGATAGACAAAATGGTAATGAAGAACAGTAGGAGAAGGAAAACCAACCTAAGCATGGCATGGATAGACTATAAGAAAGCCTTCGACATGATACCACACACATGGCTAATAGAATGCCTGAAAATATATGGGGCAGAGGAAAATACCATCAGCTTCCTCAAAAATACAATGCGCAACTGGAATACAATACTTAAAAGCTCTGGAATAAGACTAGCAGAGGTTAATATCAGGAGAGGGATCTTCCAGGGCGACTCACTGTCCCCACTACTCTTCGTAGTAGCCATGATTCCCATGACAAAAGTACTACAGAAGATGGATGCCGGGTACCAACTCAAGAAAAGAGGCAACAGAATCAACCATCTGATGTTCATGGACGACATCAAGCTGTATGGTAAGAGCATCAAGGAAATAGATACCCTAATCCAGACTGTAAGGATTGTATCTGGGGACATCAGGATGGAGTTTGGAATAGAAAAATGCACCTTAGTCAACATACAAAAAGGCAAAGTAACGAGAACTGAAGGGATAAAGCTACCAGATGGGAGCAACATCAAACACATAGATGAGACTGGATACAAATACCTGGGAATAATGGAAGGAGGGGATATAAAACACCAAGATATGAAGGACATGATCAGGAAAGAATATATGCAGAGACTCAAAGCGATACCCAAGTCAAAACTCAACGCCGGAAATATGATAAAAGCCATAAACACATGGGCAGTGCCAGTAATCAGATACAGCGCAGGAATAGTGGAATGGATGAAGGCAGAACTCCGCAGCATAGATCAGAAAACCAGGAAACATATGACGATACACAAAGCACTACACCCCAAGAGCAAACATGGACAGGACTATACATAACACAAAAGGAAGGAGGGAGAGGACTACTAAGAATAGAGGACTGCGTTCACATCGAGAAACAGAGCACTGGGGCCAATATGCTGAAAACCAGTGAAGACGAGTGGCTAAAGAGTGCATGGGAAGAAGGACTAATAAAAGTAGACGAAGACCCAGAAAAATATACAGACAGGAGAATGACAAACCGAAACAGAGGAATGGCACAACAAACCAATGCATGGACAATACATGAGACAGACTAAAGAACTAGCCAGCGATGACACATGGCAATGGCTACAGAGGGGAGAGCTAAAGAAGGAAACTAAAGGAATGATAACAGCGGCACAAGATCAGGCCCTAAGAACCAGATATGTTCAAAGAACGATATACGGAAATAACATCTCTCCCATATGTAAGAAGTGCAATACAAAAAATGAAACCATAAACCACATAGCAAGCGAATGCCCGGCATTTGACACAGAACCAGTACAAAAAGAGGCATGATTCAGTGGCAAAAGCCCTCCACTGGAGCCTGCAAGAAACATCAGCTACCCTGGCAGTAATAAGTGGTACGAGCACCAACCTGAGGGAGTGATAGAAAACGATCAGGCAAAGATCCTCTGGGACTATGGTATCAGAACAGATAGGGTGATATGTGCAAATAGACCAGACGTGACGTTGATTGACAAAGTCAAGAAGAAAGTATCATTCATTGATGAGAAAGAGAGGGAAAAAATGGATAAGTATCAAGATCTGAAAATAGAAATAAGAAGGATATAGGATATGCCAGTGGAAATTGTACCCATAATCATAGAAGCACTAGGCACAATCCCAAGATCCCTGAAAAGGAATCTGGAAAAACTAGAGGCTGAAGTAGCTCCAGGACTCATGCAGAAGAGTGTGATCCTAGAAACGGCGCACATAGTAAGAAAAGTGATGGACTCCTAAGGAGGATGCAACCCGGAACCCCACACTATAAATACCACCCAGTCGAATTGGAGGACTGTGATAGTCAAAAAAGAAAAAAAAAATATATATATATTTATAATAATAATAATAATTAATAATAACAACCCTCTTACGCCGAAGCGGTAAAAAAAAAATTGTCTCCCGTGTGTCGGGAGGTGTTTCAGAGTGAGCGCGGAAGCGGAAAAAATATTTTTTTCAAAAAATCACAGCGCGCTTAGTTTTCAAGATTAAGAGTTCATTTTTTGCTCCTTTTTTTGTCATTGGCTGAAGTTTAGTATGCAACCATCAGAAATAAGAAAAAATTATCATTATCATATATAAATAATGCGATATATGATAGCGCAAAAACGAAATTTCATATATAATTGTATTCAAATCGCGCTGTGCGCAAAACGGTTAAAGGTAACAAGTTACTTTTTTTTCGTTGTAATGTACACTAAATTGCAATCATTTTGGTATATAACACATTATAAAACGATAAAAGCAACACAGAGAAAATATTATCACAAAATAATACATGAATTCGTAATGCGCGGATGTAAACAAATATTTTTTTCAAAAATTCACCATAAATCTAAATATTGTCCTAGAGACTTCCAATTTCTTTAAAAATAAAGACATATGATTGAATATTACTATACTGTAAGAGTATTAGCTTACAATTGCAGTTTTCGACCATATCTGACGAGTTAAAGTTGACCGAATGTCGAATTTTTTTATATATATATTTTTTATATGCAATTATTTCAAAAATAAGAAAAGCTACAACCTTCAAATATTTTTCGTTTTATTCTACATGAAATTGCGCACATTTTCATATATAAAACTCTATGAAATGCCTAATATGAAACGGAGCAAATATTCCGAGAATGGTACGTACGCATTTCGGAGATTTGTGGCGGAGAATCCGCGCGCGGAGGGAAGGAAAGATTTTTTTTTAAAATTCACCATAAATCTAAATATTTTGCTAGAGACTTCGAATTTGTTTCAAGATGAAGATAAATGACTGAATATTACTAGACTGTAAGAGTTTTAGCTTACAATTGCGTTTTTCGACTATTTCGGTAGAGTCAAAGTTGACAGAACGTGGTTTTTTTTCTATTTATCGTGATTTATATGCAAATATTTCAAAAATGAGAAAAGCTACAACCTTCAATTATTTTTTTTTGTATTCTACATGAAATTGTGCACATTTTCATATATAAAATTTATGTAACGGCTAATTTAAAATGGTGCAAACATTACCACAATCACACGTATGATTTTTTCGGAAGAGTTACCGCGCGGACGTAAAGAAAATGTTATTTTTTTTATAAATTCACCATAAATCGAAATATTGTGCTAGAGACTTCCAATTTGTTGCCAAATGAAGGTAAATGCTTGAATATTACTAGAATATAAGCGTTTTAGCTTACAATTGCGTTTTTCGACCATTTCGGTAGAGTCAAATTTGACCGAAGGTTGAAATTATGGCAATTATCGTTATTTATATGAAAATATCTCAAAACTGATAAAAGCTACAACCATGGGTTGTTTTTATTTGTATTGTGCATGAAATTGCGCACATTTCCATATATAAAACTTTATATAACGGCTAATTTTGCGCACATTTCCATATATAAAACTATATAATGGCTAATTTTAAAATGGTGCAAACATTACCACAATCGCATGTATGATTTTTTTCGGAAGAGTTACCGCGCGGACGTAAGGAAAAAGTTTTTTCATAAATTCACCATAAATCGAAATATTGTGCTAGAGACTTCCAATTAGTTGCAAAATTAAGGTAAATGATTGAATATTACTAAAATATAAGAGTTTTAGCTTACAATTGCGTTTTTTGACCATTTCGGTAGAGTCAAAGTTGACCGAAGGTTGAAATTTTGGCAATTATCGTTATTTATATGAAAATATCTCAAAACTGATAAAAGCTACAATCATGAGTATTTTATTGTTGTATTCTACATAAAAATGCGCACATTTTCATATATAATACTTCATGTAACGGCTAATTTACAATGGTACAAAAATTATGTCAAAGTGACAAAATAATTTCCTGCGTAACGATTGTAAACAAAACACCTTGATCCGTGAACTCCCAGCATCCCCCAAGGCGCGTGATTCAATAGTTTTAGGCTGGTGGGCCTATAAGTATTTTTCCGCGAATTTTAAAAAAAACTTTTGTAAGTCAACGTAAAATACGTCCAGTCGGCACACGGGAGACAAAAAACGTCGATGTAAAATACGTCCAGTCGGCGTAAGAGGGATAATAGGCCTGAAAATAGAAATAAGAAGGATATGGGACATGCCAGTGGACATTGTACCCATAATCATAGGAACACTAGGCACGATCCCAAGATCCCTGAAAAGGAATCTGGAAAAACTAGAGGCTGAAGTAGCTCCAGGACTCATGCAGAAGAGGGTGATCCTAGAAACGGCACACATAGTAAGAAGAATGATGGACTCCTAAGGAGGCAGGATGCAACCCAGAACCCCACACTATAAATACCACCCAGTCAAAATAGAGGACTGTGATAAAAAAAAAAAAAAAATAAAAAATATATAAATAAATAAATAATAATAATAATATTACACATGATACTCATGTGCAAGTGAAGAATAAAAGCATCAATTTCACAATTTAGTACAAAGACAGCATTATAGAATGACAGGCAAATTTAGTTTTAGTTATGGATTTCTTTCATTATGTACGTGGTCAGCTCCTAACTAAGAGAATATTGACTATTGGGTACTAGGCCAAGTAAAAGGTTTGTATTTTGTACGGACAAAGATCTATTGATGAAGGTAACAAACATTTTTTTTTTCACCTGTTACGTTACGTACTCTAACCTACTACCTGGGTGCTAAGGTAGATGCCATTACTTTTGGTTTCCGATGAGCGCCCTCATCTTTGGGAACTAAGTGACTATACTCAGGATTGCTTCGAACCCACTCCTGAAAAGAAAAAAAATTACTTGGAAGACCAGCAGTAATCAGGGATATCTGAACTTGTAAAATTTTTGCCCCTAATGCCTAAGTAATTATGTGGTGATGAGTGAAAGTCTGGAAGGGGAAATAAATAAAAAAAAATGATAATTTTTTTTCTTCTAAAAATCTTTCATCGGTAATAATCAACCAACGTAAGAAAAAGATGGGGAAAAAATTACAGTAACTGGTGCCATACACAATTACAAAAAACATCAAATACAAAATTGAAAAACAGTGCAATTTTACCTTTAGTGATTCACAAGCTAGGGTCTGGTATGATTCATTGGTATATGATGTTGCTAAAGCCATCCATGCTGTACAATTGGCCTTGTCTAACTCAACACACCTGAAAATATAAAATAAAATTCATCAACATTACATTTACAACTTACTTTTACGGATGGGATAACTACCGTAATATCCCATCCTTTTAAATAGGTTATCTGACTAGTGTACTATAAATACACCAGTCATTTCACAAAATATAAAGACTTAACTAACAACACTATTGTTTCACATTGCTGTTCTCATAGAGGTCACCCAGAAGCATTTTTTATAAATAAAAACTGCAGAGAAAGACCACATTCGACATTTAAATGTAAGAACTCGGTCAGTAATAAACCTGAAGTCTTAACAATAGGATAAATCTTCTCGTGCCAGCTGGGAATCGGTTAAAAACAAAAGATTTTATTTGCAAGGAATCTGTGGCATCTGGCATCTAAGTTGTAGGAGAGGTGGTGAGTGGTCATCAACCACATGAACACATTTAGTCTTTCATTAACTGTCTTGGAGAATGGATGTTCACTTTTGATTCTCCTCCTTCCATTTATCCATCACAATAGTTGTCCATCTCTTTGACATAACCATGCACGAATATTTATCAGTTGGGAACCTACCTGAGAAGAGCCTTTTTTAGGCTCAGAGGTCTGGTTAAACTAATCTTTTATCCTATCCTATCCTTATCAGCTGGGTTTAACCTGTAGCTTTACTTACTTTAGTTGTATTTTTGTTAAGCTTCATCCCAACATGAGCAAGGATCCATCAAAGATGAACATTTATGTCAGCCTTTATAGCTGTAGTATAATTAATTTTTCTGATAGGAGGAAATGGAATACATTTCTAAATATTTCCATTAAATATACAGTAGTGCCTCGGACTTGGAACTAAATGTGTTCCGAAGGCTGGTCAAAATGCAATTTGTTCAAAATATGAAGCAAATATCCCCATAAGAAATGGAGGGAATCATGATAATTCATTCCATCCCACCCAGAAAGTCACCCTTTTCAAATTGCTTTCTATTATTAATGTGTTCAAAAGTTAAGAGTGTAAATGAATAAAACAGAACTACTTCATACAAAGTAAAATTTTTGAAACATTTTGTTGCCGTGTACGGCCGGGTATTCTATTGTGAAATTCCCTTATATTTTTTTTCTCCCCTCAGCAATATAACCACTCCCACCCTCAATCTCATGTCAGCGGTGACATATGGTTTAATTAAACTTTTACGCAAAATTTTATTGTGAAATGCTATATTCTTTTATTTGTTTTATTGAATATGGTTATCAATAAAATATATATTGTAAAGGAAAAAAACATTTTCATACATTCAACTTCCCTGTCAGATATGTACTTAGCTAAAGACTCCGTCGTCCCTGACAGAAATTCAAATTTCGCGGCACACACTACAGGTAGGTCAGGTGATCCCGCCGCCTGCCGCTGGGTGGCAGGAATAGGAACCATTACCGTTTTAAGCCAGATTTTTCTCTGTCGCGGTACTAGTAACATCGTTTGCTAGTTCCTCCTGACTTGATTTTCGAATTTCATTACGCCGTTGATCTTTTGGACTACTATTTGGTGACGTATTGAATCTTTGGTTTGGCATACGCTATTGTGGACTTTTTTGGATTTGGATTTGGAATTTCTCATAATGTCTGACGTGTCGATTTCGTTCAGAGTGTGTGTGAATGAGAATTGTTTTGTGAGACTACCGAAAGCTTCGGTGGATCCTCACACCACTTGTAAAAATTGTAGAGGGAATGTATGCTCGCAATTGAATACATGTGATGAGTGCAAGGATTTGAATGAGGAGGAATGGAAGTTGCTTGATTCCTACCTACGAAAGTTGGAGAGAGATAGGGCTAGAAAAGCCTCTTCCAAAAGTGTAAGTAGGTCGGTCTCTAACGAGCCAGTTAGCGGACTATTGCCTATTGCTAACCCTATTGTTTCCTCCCATACAGCTTTACCTTCCCGATTATCGGACTCGGCAAGCTCAACATCTGAAATTGCGAGTCTGAAAGCTTTGCTTAAGCATATGGAACAAAAAATTAAAGAACTGGAAGGTAAGTGCAGTGAAAGTGTTCCCAGTGAAGTGAGGAGGTTTCAGAGAATCCCCACCGGTCAGGCGTCCCCTCGGCAGATCCCGTAGTTACGTCCCGGGCTGCCAAGGATAGTCGTTGGAAAGACGTCCTTAAACAGTGTTTTTCTTCGTCTGATTCCTCATCTAAAAAAGGATGGAGTTCAGATAGATTGTCGAGACCTTCGAAGAGATCTTGGAAGTCTCTTTCATTTTACTCAAGCCCTGAAGAATTTCCGGAAGAATATCCTCCGGAAAAGAGGAGGAAGGAGGTGTATTCAGAAGCTCCTTCTCCTGCATCGGAAATTGGAAAGAGGGACGTAGCTACGAAGATGTTGGAGGATATGCAGAAACAGATATCTTCGCTAGTAGGAGTTCTTAAATCTGATCCTCCTAGAAGGAAGGATAGATTTCTCCCGATCAAAAGATCCCGTCCTTTAGAACTCTCTGAGAGCTCGGACGAGGCGCCTGCCAGAAGCCTGGCGCCAGCCAGACGTCGGGCTACGGTCAAGCGCAAAACGCCGTCAAGGCGAGATGATATATATAGGAATATACCTGAACCTCCTACTAGAAGGAAAGCACATGAGATGTCCGAATCGAGGAGTAAATTTGGAACTCCCGAAATCGGACGAACTCCTGAAATGAGGCGCAAAGCGCCTGAAGTGAGGCGCAAAGTGACTGAAGATCCTGGGACTCTTGTGGCGAGGCGAAAAGCGCCTGGAGCGCCTGAAATGAGGCGTAAAGCTCCTCAAGTAATGGAAATGAGGCGCAAGGCGCCTGAAAAGCCTGAAGTGGCTGAAAGGAAATATTTAACTCCTGGAGGGCCTAGAGCGCCTGAAAGGAAACGTAGAGCGCCTGGAGAGCCTAGAGCGCCTGAAAGGAAACGTAGAGCGCCTGGAGAGCCTGAAGCGCCTCAAAGGAGCAAAGCGCCTAGAGAGCCTGAGCGCCGAAAGAAGAAGGCAAAGCGCCTAAAGAGCCTGAGGCGCCTGAAACGAGGCGCGAAGCGCCTGAAGAGCCTGAAGCGTCCGAATGGAGGCGCAAGGCGCCTGGAAAGCCTGAAGCTGCTGAAACAAGACGTAAAGCGCCTAGAGCGTCTGAAGGCAGGCGCAAGGATTTTTACAATCCAGAATACAATTCGTATGAGTTATCGGAGTTTGAAGCGGACTTGGAGGCTCCTCTTTGGGATTTTTCTCAAGATAAATTTTCCCCTGACAGGGTCTCTAGGTGTCGCACAGGCGATCGTAGCCCCTGTCGGGAAGGAATTGATCATGAGAAAAGGGAACAACATTTAAGGACTTCTCCTGGTAGGGACGAAAGGTGTCGCACAGGTGACCGTCGTCCTTGTCAGGAAGGCCTTAGGGTAAAAGAACAACATCGGCCTTCTCCTGGCAGGGACTCAAGGTGCCGCACAGGCGGCCGTAGCCCTTGTCAGGTTGCAGTCGGTGTTGCTACAAGCCCTTTACATTCCCGAGAGAGGAGTCCTCCGGTCGCACACTCTTCTCCGAATAAAACTCAACCGGAATTGGAGGATGTCTCGGACTCTGAAGAAAACAAGGGGGCAGGTCTTACAGCTTATAAGACATTAACAGCCCTCTTGTTAAAAGAATTTGGAGAGTCTCTGAGTCCTGCTGCCCCTCCTTCTCCTCGGTCTTTATTTTCGAGTACGAAGGCTGCGAAGTCTTCCTCTTTCTTGAAGATGCAACCGACCATTTCAATGAAGAGGGCTTTGCAGTCGGTCGGAAATTGGCTTAAAACCAAGGAGGAGGCGGGGAAGACTGTGTTTACCTGTCCCCCTTCCAGGCTATCAGGAAAGAGAGGGATTTGGTATAGCACAGGAGAATCTACGGGACTTTCTCTTCCCTCATCTGCTGAAGCGGACTTCTCGACCTTGGTGGATTCGGCAAGGAGACATGCACTTCCATCGGCCAAAACAAGCTGGACAATGTCTGAAATGGACCATCTCCTCAAGGGAATATTCCATGTCTTGGAAGTTTTTAACTTCCTAGATTGGTCCCTTGGGGCTTTGGCCAAGAAGATGCAAGACCCTCAGTTTTTGGAACCAGAAGTCTTGCATAGTGTTTTGGCATGTATGGATAAGGCAGTGCAGGACGGATCGGCTGAAGTGGCATCCTTGTTCGGGACAGGAGTATTAAAGAAGAGGTCTGTCTTTGGTTCATTTCTTACCAAAGCAGTCTCTCCAGTACAGAGGGCTTCTCTTTTATATGCCCCTCTGTCTAAACAGCTGTTTTTCCTTCTCAGTTTGGTAAAGGACATTTCCCATACGCTTACTGGAGAAGGCAACACAGGATTTGCTGGTACACTCTGCTAAGAAGCCTAGACCAGCTGCTTCTGTCCGAAGAGGAGCCAAGACCTGCCCAACAGCCCTTTCGAAGTAGAACTTTTAGCTGAGCCCCAAGGAAGAGAGGAGGAGAGAAAAGAGGAAGATCTTCCATCACAGTTCCAAAGAAGAACGCTAAATGAGATTCCAGTCCTCCAATCACCAGTAGGGGCCAGACTTCTGGGATTCTCGGAAGCATGGGCTTCAATGAAAGCAGATTCTTGGTCCCTGCAAGTTCTAAGGAAAGGATACCTCATCCCCTTCAAGAACAGACCTCCATTGACGACGACACCGAGGGAGCTGTCAGCGAGATACAAAGACCCTGTAATGAGAGAGATCCTTCTTGGGTTGGTGCAGCAAATGTTGGAGAAGGAGGCCATCGAGGTAGTACAGGATCCGCACTCCTGAGGTTTTTACAATCGCCTATTTTTGGTGCCGAAAGCCTCGGGGGGGTGGAGCCGGTCCCTGGACGTGAGTGCATTGAATCGCTTTGTGGAGAAGACAAAGTTTCTCCATGGAGACATCCAACTCGGTTCTCTCTGCTCTCCGTCCAGGAGATTGGATGGTCTCCCTCGACCTGCAAGATGCGTACTTTCACGTCCCCCTGCATCATTCATCGAAGAAATATCTTCGATTCATGGTGCAGGGAAGGATTTATCAGTTCAGGGCTTTGTGTTTCGGCCTCTCGACGGCTCCTCAGGTGTTTACAGCGTTGATGAGGAACGTAGCAAGATGGCTACATCTGAAGGGGGTGAGGATATCTCTTTACTTAGACGATTGGCTTATAAGAGCGCAGACAAAACAAAAGTGCTTGGAGGACTTGGAGATAGCTCTTCAATTGACCAGATCTCTCGGATTGCTCGTAAACCTCGAGAAGTCTCACACAATCCCCAGTCAGACTATCGTCTATCTGGGGATTCGGATGGATTCTCGGGGTTTTCGAGCGTATCCATCCCAAGAAAGAATCTCGAAAGGGTTGGAAAAAATCTCGGTCTTCCTAGAGAAGGAACGAAGCTCAGCGAGGGAATGGCTCAGTCTTCTTGGCACTCTTTCCTCGCTGGAGCAGTTCATCTCATCTAAGAAGGAGTTGGAACAGAAAGGGAGATCTATTGGATACCTTTCCCATAGGAGAGAGTATCAAAAACCACTTACGATGGTGGTTAGAACCACTGAGAAGAAACGAAGGAGTGTCCTTGTCCCATCAGAACCCTCACCTAGTGTTGTTCTCAGACGCTTCGGACACAGGGTGGGGAGCAACACTAGGGACGAAGGAAGTGTCAGGCAGTTGGACAGAAGAACAGAAGGCCTGGCACATAAATGCAAAGGAACTCTTAGCAGTGCGCTTGGCACTGCAGTTTTTCGAGAACGAAGTCAGAGGCGTGGTGGTCCAAGTCAACTCGGACAACACCACGGCTCTGGCTTATATAAAAAAACAAGGGGGGGGACACTCTTTCTCCCTTTACCAACTAGCAAGGGATCTGTTGATATGGACAGAAGAAAGAGGGATTCGACTCCTGACGAGGTTCGTTCAAGGAGGAAAGAACATAAGAGCAGACATTGTATGTGTTGGTAAACTCCTTAACCTTAAGTGGAGGGGCAAGGACACAACTTAAATGTAGGTTCCAAATGTCTATTGTAGAAATATATACAAGATCCAGGGGACAAAGAGCAGCCAGCTAAACAAACAGACAGACGAGACGAGACTGCCTCACGAGAGCAATAATTACAATGTTGCCATATCATATTACTGGACTTGACATGGGATACTCTAATGGCGCGCAACATGTGAAATAATGTTTGAACATAATAACAACATAATAATACTGGTACATGTGAAATGCGTCTTTTCATGTACCTACACCTCCCTCCCCCTCACAGTGCATTCTCGAGCGGACTCCTTTCCATGAGTCTTTGGGAACGACGTGGGTTTACTGGAGGAATACTGACTAAGGACTCTCTTTCTAGGTCCTGGCTAGGGGCCACAGGGACAGGGAGGAAAGGGGTCACTATTAGTGGGTGGCACCAGGCGAAGAAAAACGACGATTACGCCACACACACGACCACTAGGGAGACGAATTTGATAGTCTCTTGACCTTCCATGACCCATGACAGTGCCAACTTTGTCCCAACGATGAGAGGTCGGGTCTTGAATCCGAACTTGCTGTCCGACGCTCAACGTGGGTAAGGGGTGGGCATGCTTGTCGTACTTGGTCCTTTACCTGCTTGTAACGAGCCGGCAACACGGCGGTCACAATCTTCGGTCTTGACCTGCACTCCTTGGATGAACTGAGTTGGGGTGGGCAGGGATACATGACCTGAGAGGACAGCCATACAGGATCTGGGCAGGAGAGCGTCCAGTAAAGTTAGGAGTATTTCTGAGCTCCAATAAGCCTCGGTCAAATGCTTCACAATCAATGTTGCCAGATGGGGCTGTTTTGAGGATGAGGTGCTTGATCGACTTCACAGCGGCTTCAGCGTGACCATTCGATTGTGGGTAGTGGGGTGAGGTACCATGTGTCGAACTCCCCATCGCTTCATAAAATCCTTGAACTCTGGTGAATTGGGGCCTCCATCTGTCCTTAGGCGAAGGGGGACACCAACTTCACGGAATAGCGGCAGAAGATCCTGATAGTATTGGAAGCGGTAGTATCGCCTTGGCAGGGTGCCACAACAGGCCATCCTGACAGGCGTCGACGACGACGAGGAAAGACTTCCCTGCAACAACAAAGAAGTCGGCCGAGACGGACTCGAAGGGAGGTCTTGTCGGGTTGTCGTCATTCATTAGAGGTTCCTGCGGCTGAGATGGCTGCAATGTCTGACATGCCTCACAAGCTCTGACTGTGTTGGCAATATCAGAGTCAATGCCAGGCCAGAAAACTGACTGCCTTGCTCTGCGCTTGGTTGCTTCCACACCTCTGTGGCTTGTCATGCAAGTGGGACAAGGTGCGACGACGGAGAGCGGCAGGAACTACAACCCTTGCTCCATACAGGACAAGGTCACCATCGGCGTAGCGATCTTCACGTAGTTTCCAATAAGGAAGTAAGGAATTGTGAAGGTCATATCTGTTGCGAGGAAATCCTGATGTGACACAATCGAGTAGATGAGTATACGCAGGAATCTGCTTTCGCTGCTGTCACGAAGATCCTGAAGTATCCTGTCGGGATCCTGAGCTGGAGACTCGTCTGAAAGCGTAACGGCGTTCACAGCCATGACAGTTCGAAGATGAGCAGCGGAAGAAGCACCCGAGATCTCGTCCTCCTGTGTGGGGTGGCTGACTGGGGCGCGAGACAATGCATCTGGGATGCACAGCAACTTACCTGCACGCCACACAGCTGTAAAGATATAGGGCGAGATTTTCTCCTTGAGGCGCTGGAGACGAGAGTTCTCGATGGCATCCAGCGTATAACTGTTCAGAATAGGTATGAGGGGCCGGTGATCCGTCATCAGAGTAAAATTCTGTAGGCATGCTAAATATAGCCTACATTTCGACATTGCCCAGACAACGGCTAGCATCTCAGCTCGATGGTGGCATATCGTGTCTCTGCGTCAGCGAGAAACCGAGAACCACACTGAACTAGACGCAGGTGTCCATTACCATGGTCCTGCAGGAGGGCATATCCAATGCCGTGGAGGCGTGAAGCGTCCGTCTGAAGAACAACAGGTAGGTCTGGGTCAAAGAGGGCGAGAACTGGTGGACTGGTGAGAGCTAAACTTGACACGTTGAAATGCTTCATCATGGTCGTCCGGGGTCAACAAATGTTCTCTTGGGACTCATCAGGGGACGTAAAGGTTGGGCTGCAATGGAGATGTCAGGCGTGAACTCCGCTAACTGGTTGACCAATCCCATAAACGATCTGAGGTCTGTCAGGGTTAGCAGGGTTTGGGAAAATCCTTGATGGCACTGACTTTCTGCTATCAGTGAGATGCCGTCTCCTGAGAGATTGTACCCACAGAAATTCACGGAGGGTGCAGCGACCACAAATTTATCCTTGTTGAGTGTGATCCCAAACTTGCAGCACCGTGAGCACTTCGTGGATACGATGAAGGTATGTAGCATAGTCTTCGTCGTGGAGAGGTCGTCTATGACCTTAACACAGTTTTGGACACCTTGAAGGGCCATATCACTCGCAGGCAGAAGGCGTCTCCAGTAGCTGCGAAGCCCATCGGTCCTCTGCAATGTATGAACCGACCATATGGCGTAATAAAGGTGGTTAAATGCTGATCTTCTTCTGCCAGTTCCATCTGCCAGTAACCATAGAGAGCATCAGCTGTGGTGAAATAATGAGCCTTCGGGCCTACACTGCGAATAGCGGCGTATGGGTGTGGGTGAAAGGATGGGCTGGACGAGCAACCTGGCTATTCAACTTGGTCAGATCGACAGTGATTCGTACTCCTGTCCCATTCTTGGGAACGACGACGAGAGGGTGGCACCAAACTGACGGGTCATCACCAGCAGGTTTGATTATCCCTTGGGCCACCATGGAGTCAAGCTCTTCTTTGACTTGGTCCTTAAAAGCGAATGGAATCTGTCTTGGGGTGTGGATGGCAAAAGGCACTGCACCATCCTTAAGGTGGATTCTCATGGAGGACCAGCCATAGGCTTGAGAGGAGCTGTCTTCAACTCTTCTTTCGAGACTAACACATCTTGAAACTCTTGAAGAAAGTATTCCTTTGCTGCTGAAGGTGATGTGGTCGCTGAGATGGGTAGCTCCTTGACTCTATTGACGTGTTTGACTTCTAAAATAGGTTTAGGGAAATCAGGAGATATTATGGCCAGTTCCTCACAATGACCATAGGATAAAAGTGGAAATTCCACATTTTCATGCACTTGAATCCTGGCGAGACAGGATCGCTTGCCTAGTGTAAGGGTAACTTGTAATATACCCAGAGCAGGTGACATTGGAGATCCATCCGCGGTGAACGTCGCACTTTGCGGAGGCGTCTGCAAACAGCTCCTGGAGATACCCAATGTGTCAAGGTGCTGCTTTCCAATTACAGTGACATCGGCACCTGTGTCTGGTAACATTTTAATGCGAGACTTAACATCACCAAACGACAAGAGGACACAGATAGGTTTGGGGGTCTTGTCGTTCACTGCGCCATGTATGTGTTGGTAAACTCCTTAACCTTAAGTGGAGGGGCAAGGACACAACATAAATGTAGGTTCCAAATGTCTATTGTAGAAATATATACAAGATCCAGGGGACAAAGAGCAGCCAGCTAAACAAACAGACAGACGAGACGAGACTGCCTCACGAGAGCAATAATTACAATGTTGCCAATACTTAAATGTTGCCATATCATATTACTGGACTTAACATGGGATACCCTCTAATGGCGCGCAAACAGTGAAATAATGTTTGAACATAATAACAACATAATAATACTGGTACATGTGAAATGCGTCTTTTTCATGTACCTACAGACATATTGAGCAGAAAAAACCAGGTCCTTCCAACAGAGTGGACCCTTCATTCACAAGTCTGCCAGCAACTATGGTCTCTTTGGGGGAAGCCTCAAGTGGACCTGTTTGCAACATTCCTATCCAGAAGGATGGAGAACTTTTGTTCGTTGGGGGACGATCCCAGAGCCCTATCCATAGATGCCATGCTCATGGATTGGAAGGGCATAGACGCTTATGTGTTTCCCCCATTCAAGATGCTGGGGGAAGTAATGAGAAAGTTCGTGTCCTCGGAGGGAATGAGGATGACATTGATCGCTCCTTATTGGCCTGCAAGAGAATGGTTCACAGAGGTACAGGAATGGATAGTGGACTTCCCCAGATCTCTTCCCAAAAGGACAGATCTGCTCAAACAACCCCACTTCGAGAGGTATCACAAGAATATCCACGCTCTCGCTCTGACTGCCTTTCGACTATCGAAAGATTGGTCAGAGCGAGAGGCTTTTCTCGCAAAGCGGCAAAAGCAATTGCTGGAGCAAGAAGGTCCTCAACCATGCGGATATATCAATCGAAGTGGGACGTTTTCCGTAGATGGTGTAAGGCGAAGAAGCTGTCCTCCTCCGATACTCTGTGACCGAAATTGCTGATTTTCTTTTGTTTTGTTTTTACGAGAAGAATCTGCATCTGGCAGTGTCAACCATTAAAGGTTATAGGAGCATGTTATCAGCTGTGTTCAGGAATAGGGGCCTGAACATAGAGAATGACAAAGATCTGCATGATTTAATTAGATCATTTGAAACTACAAAATTAAGAACTTCTCTCACCCCTAGTTGGAATCTGGATGTGGTTCTCAAATATCTTATGTCGGAGAGATTCGAACCTCCCGATAAAGCTACTTTCCAGGACTTGACTAGAAAATGTATTTTCTTAATAGCTCTCGCCACTGAAAAGAGTGAGTGAGCTGCAAGCGCTTGACTCGAGAGTGGGTTTTAAGAAGGATTCGGCTGTATTGTCCTTTAAACCTTTATTTCTAGCTAAAAATGAAAACCCCTCAAGACCTTGGCCTAGGACTTTCGAAGTAAAAGGCCTTTCTCAATTAGTTGGGAATGAAATGGAAAGAACTTTATGCCCTGTGAGAACTATGAAGTTTTACCTGCAGAAGAAGAAGCAGTTGCAGGGTTGCAATCAAAGTTTATGGTGTGCGGTTAAAGACCCTAGAAGAGCTATGTCAAAAAATGCCTTAGGATAGTGATAGTGAGGCATATAAGACCTTAAGGGTAAAAGCACACGAAGTACGTGCAGTCGCTACATCATTGTCGTTCAACAAGAACATGTCAATGAAGAACATCTTAGCGGCCACGTATTGGAGATGTAACTCAGTGTTTGCCTCACATTACTTGAAAGATGTGAGAGTGACATATGAGAAATGCTTCTCTCTAGGGCCTTATGTATCAGCGGATACAGTGCTGGGGAAAGGAGAGAAGACTGATCCTTAATGTTAATTTTTGTCCTTATATTTTATATACATATTGTGATTTTAAAATTATTGGTGTTGAGTTTTTAGGTTGTTTGAAAGGTGTTTGGGGATAACGCCTTTCAATCATATTTACTAATCCACGGTTAGGATCGGGTGATCGGGATCAGTATTTTACTCCTTTATATGCCAAGAGGCATAGGTATATTGTCATGTAAGTGAATAAGACTCCAGTGACAATTGCCATTAGGTTCTGTTGAGTAAGTGGATAAGACCCCATTGACAGTCCTTTCAAGAGTTCTCAGCCATAGGGCACACCATCACTGAAGCTTTTGAGGCGAAGCAGACTTCTCAGCACAAGCTATGAAATCTTCCGCCTAAACAGGTAGGAACTAGGGTATTGTATTACCTACAACATATGTTGTTTACCTATTAGGTCAGTAATTAGCTGTCTCTTGCCCTCCGCCAAAGGTGCCAATCAGCTAAGTATATATCTGACAGGGAAGTTGAATGTATGAAAATGATATTGTTATTGTACAATAAACTTTCATACATACTTACCTGGCAGATATATACGATTGTATGGCCCACCCAACCTCCCCTCAGGAGACAGGTGGAAGAGAAAAATCTGGCTTAAAACGGTAATAGTTCCTATTCCTGCCACCCAGCGGCAGGCGGCGGGATCACCTGACCTACCTGTAGTGTGTGCCGCGAAATTTGAATTTCTGTCGGGGACGACGGAGTCTATAGCTAAGTATATATCTGCCAGGTAAGAATGTATGAAACTTTATTGTACAATAACAATATCATGTTAATAAAAATTATCTTGTAGGAGACGGTAGGTCATCAAGTACTATAATAAACAAGACAGTCGGTCAGGTTGAAGTACAAGCATTTGCTTGACAAATGATACAAAATGTCTTTGAAAATTTTGGTTGAAAAACAGAATGCTCGACATAAACATTTGACAAATGAAGCAACATTACAATATTTGACTGTACACTTATAAATTGATGGGTATACCAGTTAACAATTCTATCCAGATATTTACTGGGTAAGGCAACCTTATTAACCCATAAAATGGAGAAAAAATATACAGCTATATATCTGTAGATTTAAAATAGAAGATATAATATACATTTATATCGGTGGAATACACACCTTCTTAATGCAGATATGGCGGCAGGATCTTGTTCATTTTCTGCATGAGTTGCACCCAGTAAAAGCCATGCCTCTGGATTTTTCGGTGACTGTTGTGCAGCAGCTTCAAAAAGCAAGACAGCAGAAGGCAGATCTCCTGCCTCTAAACATCGTTTGCCCTCCTTTAATGGATCGGGGTGGTCCTTCAAAGGGTTATCTTCTTCAAACATGTAGTCCTGTGGAGAACCATACAATAGTAGTTTTTAAAATACATTATCACACTAAGTTTTTCACTAATCTTATTGGAAAGAAACGAGAAATATCAATGATTGATAGTTCAAGAAGTTGTCATAACTCATTCATTTCACAGTAACACTTCATAAGAGAACATGGGGAGGGTCATCACTGTAAGGAACCTCCCCATGTTCCCCAGTGTGTCCCACATTGCCCAGCACCTTGTACCACTTCTGGCTGGGCCAGTATTGTAGCCGAGTCATCAATATAAACAAGGATGCAGACCAGTCTAGGTCTTTCCCCTTTTCCTTGGACTGGGGGAGACACCCTATTTTTCAGAGGTTGGTGTGAACCACACCATATAGTTTGAGGCACTTCCATGCAGTCATAAAGCTCACTCATGAGCATGGTGGCCTCAGTGAGACTGAGAGTGACCTTAAGGTATTTGGTCTTTGACTTAACAGACTCCCAAGTTCACTTTGAAACATTTGCCATAGTTTTGACTGCTATGGCTGTGGGTTGTAGGAGAAAGTTTAATCTCTGGTCTTGAGACCTTGAAATTTTCTTGTCCTCTGCAGGTCCTTGAAACTCTTTCCAACTACTCAGGTAAGCCAAAGGATGTATTACATGTTCAAGGACTCGGGGTTCTCACAGTAATGTATGCTGTGAAAAGTCCTACCTGAACCCAGGCTACTCCACCAGGGTAACCAGTAACTGGAGTGACAAGCACCAGGCTACACAGTAACTGGCACCAACAACAAAGAACAATACCAAACACAGACATGACAGCAGGAGACAGGTTAGACCTCCTCCCTTGAGAAGCTTGGACAGACCAGTTATGAGCACAGTTTTAGCTTGCATCATCCATCTGCCTTCAAGATGAGTGGTTCCATGAAAGTGAACAATCTGTCAGACCTCTTCTGGAAAGTGACACACCCATGACCAACAAAAAGTCAAGACTTGATAGCAGTAATCTTAGCACTAGCAAGTAGGGAAACTGAAAAGCTCTTCAAGAATGAAGGGAGGTGTGTTACCTCAAAATAAACCCCTTGCTCTACTTTTTCACAGGAAACAAATTTAAGCTATTTAGCAGCAACTATTCTTTGCACTTCTGCCAAAAAGCACAAAATGCATACAGATCAACATCATGGGGTATACAAACTTGCCAAACACATGCCCACAACTAGGTTACCTTATCTTGGAGTGACTTGGATTTGGTCACATTCACAATCAAACAAAAAAAATCTATTCCAATGCTCACCAACAATATAGCAACAAAAGAAAGTGATGAATCTATCTGATGTGGTGGACATTTGTATTCAGCATGGTTACCTTTGACTTCCCTATTAACAATCTCAATGACCAACCCAACCAAGATGAAACTGTACATACTTCAGAGGAACATGATGTATTAAAGTTCTAATAGTGGAAAGAGATAAAAACTCAAATAATATAAACAAGTCTAGAGACACTTCTACAATACTCACTTACAGCAGCATAAGTAAAGTTATAATATTTAAACTAAACCCTGTGCTAAAGAGGAAATCTTTACAGAACATTAATTTTCCTTGAGATCTCTAACTATAAAAGAAAAACTTTGATTGAAACATACTTTGAATGGTTCAAATGATGAAGTATTAAACTCGGACAGCCATGGGTGCTCATTTAGTTTATCTTCTTTTGCCATTTCTTCCCATTCGTCCTGCAAAACTTGCCAAAACTTCTCTCGTTCTTGTTGACTCATTGTTTCACTGTTGATATTAAGGTGGTTTGTATCACCTGGAAAAATGGAATATAAAATAAAATGCAATTGTAAAATATATCCAATTACAGTACATATATGTAGATCTGCTTCCAACAAACTTGCCAACAAGTAGTGGCCTCTTCATGGAAGAAAATCCAATCATAGATAAGCATAAGAGCAACAATTCATGGCATTGGATAGTTGTTAAGGAGTTTATAAAATTACATAATATAATAGCATACAGAAACTAATAAAATACACTAATCTATTGCAAACAATGTCAGCATTGGGTAGTTATTTTAAAATGAAGTAAACTATCTCATAGCAGGATCCAGTTTAAAACAGGTATAACAATTTTTTTTATAAACACAAATTCAGCCATACACCTCTTCCTAAAGTCAGAACAAGCAAATATACAGTCACTGTGACAAAAACATCGAATGCAATACGGGGGGGAAACCAAGTTTCCTCATTCTGGGGTGGCAGATGTCCTCTCATCTTGACAGACAATGTTGGATAAGCAGCCAGATTGAGTTAGACATTTGCGCATTTGCTGCTGCCCTTTCCCCAATTTTTGTATATGTGCTTTGTGCTCCTGTGCACAGATTGTTTTGAAAAAACCATAAATTTTAGCCAAGATTATCAGAGCAGAAAATCCCATCTTAGAAAATGAAACTGTACAAAATACAAAATCTTTTGCAAAAAATATCTTGTGCTGCTGAGAAGCAGCCTTTAAGTTTAGAAGTAATGGCTGTCATACACTTCCCCCTTCTACATGACATTTTAAGAGTATTAAGTGGACAGGTTTTGTTACTAGGAATTTTCATTAATTCCAAACTCCTCGGGCCCCCACTGTCAACCTGTACCTGTAAACCCGTTCTATATTCAAAAACTTTTAGCATTTTGCATTTTCTAAACCTTTAATATACAGAACCTCTTATTTCCTTTACATTCGATGCTTCATAAAAATGGAGTTTTCATATCAAAACTAACATTGTAATACCTACCTGAACACCTGTATTAGCCCTGGTCACCTGACCAGCCCGAACAACACCCCACAAAAATTACCAACACTTAGGTAAAATTTTAACTGCCAGTGCTACCAACGCTGTAGGTAAACATTGTTACTGAGTCACCTGTTCAAGGTTGGCCGTGCTGCCTCCAGCTGACAGTGACTACTCATGTCAATCGCTAAATCATTAATCATTTGAC
The DNA here is from genome assembly GCF_015104395.2 of Macrobrachium nipponense. Classification (NCBI taxonomy): domain Eukaryota; kingdom Metazoa; phylum Arthropoda; class Malacostraca; order Decapoda; family Palaemonidae; genus Macrobrachium; species Macrobrachium nipponense. The sequence goes on from NC_061103.1 coordinate 21,720,196, forward strand.
GAGGGAAGGAGGGTGGGTGTCATTCAGGTGTTTAGCTAGGTATTACAATATTAGTTTTAATATGAAAAATGATATTGTCATGTTACAATAAAGTTTTATACATACTTACCTGACAGATATATACTTAGCTATAGACTCCGTCGTCTCCGACAGAATTTCAAATTTCGCGGCACACGCTACCGGTAGGTCAGGTGATCTACCGCCCTGCCCTGGGTGGCAGGACTAGGAACCATTCCCGTTTTCTAATCAGAATTCTTCTCTTCCACCTGTCTCCTGCGGGGAGGCTGGGTGGGCCATTAATCGTATATATCTGTCAGGTAAGTATGTATAAAACTTTATTGTAACAAGACAATATCATTTTTATACATTCAACTTCCCTGCCAGATATATACTTAGCTGATTAGCACCCATTGGTGGTGGGTAAGAGACACCTGTCTATTTCAGTAGTTAGCTAAACAACATATGTTGTAGGTATTAATAAACCTTGGTTCCTACCTTATTAGGCTGAAGACTTCGCGGCTACTGCCTTGGAGTCTGCTTAGCCTCAAGAGCCTCAGCGAGATATTGATCTATGGCTAAGAGTTCTTGTGGGTCTGCCAATGGGGTCTTATCCACTTACTCGGCAGAGCCTAAAGGCCTTTGTCATTGGGTGCTATTCCACTAACATGACAATACACCTTGTTCAAGGAGCACAACACCGATCCCGATCACCTGATCCTAACATCCATGTTAGTTCTAAGATTGCAAGGAGTTATCCCCGAACTCCTTACAAACAACCAAAAACTCGAAACATAATTACACGTTCATTTATACAAAATATACAAAAAAAATTTTGTACTCCCCCACTAGCCATACATACCCTTGATCCCCTACCAGCAATGACACTATGCGCCCGTGCGACATCCGTGAGCTTGCTAATAGAAAACCAAGCACATATCTGACAAGAGGGTTTATGTACGATAAAATCAAAATATTTTAAGGATCAGTCTTTGCTCCAAGACCCAGCACTGTATCTGCTGATACAAATGGACCTAGAGAGAAGCACTTCTCATAAGTCACTCTCACATCCTTCAGGTAATGAGATGCAAACACTGAATTGCACCTCCAATAAGTAGTCTCAATGATATTTTAAGAGACATATTCTTTTGGAACGCCAAGGACGCTGCTACTGCTCTCACCTCATGGGTCTTAACCTTTAGAAGACCGAAGGATTCCTCCGAGCAGTTCTTGTGTGCGTCCGTAATTACGCTTCCCACAAAGAAGCCTTGGCCGTTTTTTGGACATGAGTCGGGTTTTGGGGTTCTTCAACAGCACACCAAAGACCTTGTTGACAAGCTCCCATCTGTCTCTTCCTCTCTAAATAAAATTTAAGAGCCCTCACTGGACAGAGAGACCTCTCTGTCTCTCTGCCAACGAGGTTATATAGACCTTTTACTTCAAAGCTTCTGGGCCAAGGTTTTGACGGGTTTTCGTTCTTTTCGCCAAAAGAAAAAAACATTGTCTGGAACGAGCAGATAGCAGCATCGTCCACTTTGAAACCACCCCACTGTGGAATCCAGAGCGTGCAATTCGCTCGTCCTCTTGGCTGTAGCGAGAGACAACAGGAATAAGCATTTCCTAGTGACGTCGCGGAAGGAAGCCAGATGTAAAGGCTCGAATTTATCCGAGGAAAGGAATTTCAGGACCACATCCAGATTCCAACTAGGTGTTCTAGGAGTTGCTGCTTTTGAAGTTTCAAAGGATCTAATTAAATCGTGTAGATCTTTGTTATCTGCAATTTCTAGCCCTCGATTTCTGAATACTGAAGACAGCATGCTTCTGTATCCCTTTATTGTTGACACAGATAGGTGTGATTCCTCTCTCAGAAAGAGGAGGAAATCGGCAATATTAACTATAGAGGTACTGGAGGAGGGACAGCTTCTGACTCTTACACCACCTCCTAAAGACTTCCCACTTCGATTGGTATACTCTTCTCGTTGAGGCTCTGCGGGCTCGAGCGATAGAGCCCGCAGCCTTGCGAGAAAAGCCCCTCGCTCTGACAAGTCTTTCGATAGTCGAAAGGCAGTCAGAGCGAGACCTGGGAGGTTGTGATGAAACCTCTCGAAGTGGGGTTGTCTGAGTAGATCTGGTCTGTTTGGAAGAGATCTGGGGAAGTCCACTATCCACTCCAGTACTTCCGTGAACCATTCTTGGGCTGGCCAAAATGGGCTATTAGTGTCAACTTCATGCTCTTTGAAGCTACGAACTTCCTGAGCACTTCCCCCAGGATCTTGAACGGGGGAAAGGCGTAGGCGTCCAACACCGACCAATCCAGGAGAAACGCGTCTATTGCGAAGGCTCTCGGATCTTCTACTAGAGAGCAAAAGATCTCTACTCTTTTGGAGAGGAACGTCGCAAACAGGTCTATGTGAGGTCTCCCCCACAGGGACCAAAGACTTCGACACAACTTCTTCGTGTACAGTCATTCTGTGGGAAGGACCTGATTCCTCCTGCTCAGTCTGTCCGCTCTCATTCTTTATCCTTGCAAAACAAATCTTGTGAGGAGAGTTATGCCTCTTTCTTCTGTCCAGGTTAACAGGTGTTTTGTTAACTGAAAGAGGGAGAAAGAGTGCGTGCATCCTTGCTTGCGTATGTAAGCCAGAGCCGTGGTGTTGTCCGAGTTTATCTGTATCACCCCGCCTCTGACTATCTCTTCGAAGAACTTTAAGGCTAGGTGTATGGCCACTAGTTCCTTGCAATTGATGTGCCAGGACACCTGTTCCTTTGTCCAGGTGCCTGACACCTCCCTTGCTCCTAGCGTCGCTCCCCAACCCGACTCCGAAGCGTCGGAATATAACACTTGGTCTGGGTTCTGCAGGGCAAGCGATACGCCTTCGTTCTTTTGAAGAGGAAGGATCCACCACTTCAAGTGATCTTTTATCTCTTGTGAAAGCGGGAAGATGTCCGAGAGTTGTCCCGTCTTCCAACTCCACACCCCTTTCAGGAAAAACTGAAGAGGGCAAAGGTGAAGCCTCCCCAGAGAGAAGAACTTTTCTAGTGAGGACAGGGTCCCTAAAGGCTCAGATAATCCCTCGCTGAACTGCTCTTTCTCTCTAAGAAGCTCGAGATTTTCGACAAACCTCGAGTGATTCTTTCTCGCGAAGGAAATACTCGAAAACCCGAGAATCCATCTGATCCCCAGATAGACCAAGCTCTGGCTGGGGATCAGCTGCGACTTCTCGAGGTTTCACGAGTAATCCCACGCGATTCTATCATGTTTCTTGTTACTGATAAGTCCTCCAAGCACTGAATCTCCGACTTGGCCCTGATCAGCCAGTCGTCTAAGTAGAGGGAGATGTTTATTCCCTCTAGGTGAAGCCATCTTGCTACATTCGCCATCAGGTTGGTGAATACCTGCGGAGCTGTAGACAGACCGAAGCACAGAGCCCTGAATTGAAAAATCTTGTCTCCTATTACAAACCGAAGATATTTCTTTGACAAATGGTGAATGGGAACGTGGAAATACGCATCTTGCAAGTCCAGAGAGACCATCCAATCTCCTGGACGAAGAGCCGACATTACTGAGGCGGACGTTTCCATACGGAACTTCTTTTTCTGAACAAAGCGATTCAGAGCGCTTACGTCCAGTACTGGTCTCCACCCCCCCGATGCCTTTGGTACTAGAAAAAGGCGATTGTAAAATCCCGGGGAGTGTGGATCCTGCACAAGTTCGATGGCCTCCTTTTCCCACATTTGTTCCACCATTTGAAGGAGAGTCTTTCTCATTACAGGGTCTCTGTACCTCGCTGACAGTTTCCCGAGGCGTAGATGTTAGGGGGAGGACTGTCCTCGGAAAGGGGAATTACGTATCCTTTTCTTTAGGACCGAGACTGACCAAGGGTCGGCTCCCCTTTTTTGCCCATACTCCTGCAAAGTTCAGGAAGGTCTGGCGCCCACTGGTGCTTGAAGGAGCAACAAGTCATTTAGTTTTCTTGAAAGGTCTGAAGGAAGACCTTCCTCTCTTGTCAGAGCTCTTCTTTCTGGCAGGGGGACGAGCCGCTGCACCTCCACGAAAGGGCTGCTGAGGAGGACGAGAGTCCTTCTTAATCGTCGACACTCCAGGGCGTCCTTTCTTGGACGTTTGTACCAGTAGGTCTTGTGTCGCCTTCTCAGTTAGCGAGCGAGATATATCCTTCACTAACTGAGAAGGAAACAGATGATCGCAGAGAGCGAACAATAAAGCAGTCCTCTGGCGGAGGAGAAACCCCTTTTGATAATAGGGATCCATATACTGATCTCTTTTTCAGAAGACCAGCACCAAAAAGGGAAGCCACTTCTCCCGAACCGTCCTGTACTGCCTTGTCCATGCAAGACAGGACGCTATGGAGAATCTCTGGGTTTTTAAGAAACTCCGGATCTTTAGATTGTTGGCCAGCAACTCCGAGTGACCAATCCAGAAAGTTGAACACCTCTAAAGTGACAAAAAGTCCCTTTAGAAGTGAGTATACAACTCCGAAATGCTCCATGTCGATCTGACCGATCCTAAAGAGTGACGTCTAGAGGCCTCCACTAAATTGGAAAAGTCCGCATCTGCCGAGGCAGGAAGAGAAAGACCCATAGTCTCTCCTGTCCCATACCAAATACCTCTCTTTCCATGGAGTTTGGAAGGAGGCGTGCAGAATACAGTCTTTCCCAACTCTTTCTTCTTGTCCATCCAAGAATCTAAAGAATGGAGGGCCTTCTTCATAGAAATTGCAGGCTTCATTTTCAGAAAGGCCGCCGAAGATTTTGCCGTAGCCGAGCTCGAAAAGAGAGAACGAGGAGAAGGAGGACGCCGCCGGACTAAGAGAGTCTCCAAACTCTTGTAGTAACAATGAGGCTAAGACCTTATAATTCGAGAGTCCCTCATTTGCATGATGGTTCGTCATCAGACAAATCGTCCAAACTCGATCAGACGAAGGAGAAAGCTCTCGTTTGAGGAGAGTCCTTCCAAGACCTCCTACGATCTGAAGGAGAGGAGCTTCTATTTGGAGAAGAGTCATAAATTCCAGGAATGAGTCTCCGACTCCTGCCTCCTGGCTCTTGACTCTTGCCTCCTGACTCCTGCCTCCTGGCTCCTGACTCCTGCCTCCTGACTCCGGACTCCTGCCTCCTGACTCCGGACTCCTGGCTCCTGGCTCCTGGCTCCTGCCTCCTGACTCCTGCCTCTTGACTCCTGACTCCTGCCTCTTGACTCCTGGCTCTTGCCTCCTGGCTCCTGCCTCTTGCCTGGATGACTCCACACTCCTGGCTCTTGGCTCCTGCCTCCTGGGTGACTCCTCACTCCTGGCTCTTGGCTCCTGCCTCCTGGGTGACTCCTCACTCCTGGTCCGGTGCCAGACGCCTGATCGGTTCATCCACGTTCGTACAGGAAGCCTCACCTCGAGTAGGAGCAATCGATCCTGGCGGCAGATACCTCCATAACGTCTGGAGGATCTTTTGATAGGAAGGGAAGAGTCTTTCCTTCTAGGAGGCTCCTTTGAAAGGACTCCTACAAAAGACGAAATCTGCTCTTGCATAGCCATCATGAACCTCTTTGTGACCTCCTCTTTATCCTCTTCGGGAGGAGGGGAAGGAGGAGGGGAGGAGTCCATAGCCTCCACCTCCTGACTCCTTCTAACTCTGGTTGACAGAATGGCTCTTCTTGCCTTCTTAACTCCCGAAGGAGACTCCTCAGGGGGGAAGTTTTCCGGGCTCGAGTCAATCGTCGGAGCTTCCAACTCCTCTGAGTGGTCGAGAGCGATCTGAATCCCTCCAATCACGTCTCGGAGATGAAGATCCCGACGAAGAAAAACACTCACGCAGGACGCTTTTGCAATAGCGATCCTTGGCAGTCTGGGGTGTCACAGAAACCGCCGAAGGGACACCTGATCGGTGGGGATTCTCCACAACCTCCTTTCGGTTTTCGACATTCCTTCTCTGGGCATGTGAGCTTGGAAGAGGTCTAGACCTAGGAGCGTTGCGGAGCCGACCAGATGCCCCCTCCCACTAAACATTGGGGTACATCATATCACTGTCCACGAAAAATCACTAGCCTTACCTTGCAGGGACAGCCATTTTGTTTTCCATCAACTTGAAGGCTGCTTTTAGACCCGCAAGTTCTTTCGCTGAATCTATAGGTTCTGCAATAGGAGAAGGGGCTGCAATGGAAGGAGAAGTAGCAATACTTACCCTTGGGGAAGATCCCAAGCTAGGAATTAGTTCATTAGATCTCGAACTACTTAAACTTCTATAAGAAACCTTCCTCACTCTTTCTCTTTCTAACTTTTTCAAATAATTAGTTAGATTCTTCCATTCATTCTCACTCAAATTCTCACATTCCTTGCAAGTATTAGTGAAAGAACATTCATACTCCCTGCAACCCTTGCATACAGTGTGAGGGTCTACCGAAGCTTTCGGCAACCTCACCTTACAGCCTACATTCACACAACGTCTCACAACCATTCCAGTGTCAGACATTTTTAAAGAAAAATCCAAAATCAAGTCCACAAAACAGTCCACAAAAGCGTATGCCAATCCAACAATCCAGATACGTCACCAAAAGTCGGTCAAGAAGATCAATTGCCGGTGAAAAAAGAAAAACCAATCGAGAGGAACCGACAACAATGTTGATGGTCCGGGCGACAGAAGAATTCTGATTAGAAAACGGGAATGGTTCCTAGTCCTGCCACCCAGGGCAGGGCGGTAGATCACCTGACCTACCGGTAGCGTGTGCCGCGAAATTTGAAATTCTGTCGGAGACGACGGAGTCTATAGCTAAGTATATATCTGGCAGGGAAGTTGAATGTATAAAACTCCATATTGCAATACACCACCTGAACACCTAAATCAGCCCGACTTACAACATTTAATTGGAGGTGGGCTCATTCATTGTTTCAGCCCGACCACTCGATGTGGATTGGTATAAACTCATTAAACTATTACCTTGGATTAAAACCGTTAACTCACATTCAATCAATGCTCAGGTGAGAAACGGAAGGAACAAGTACCTCAACGTTAGTCTGATCAGGAAGTCTCGTCTTGGTCACGTCTAACCTCCCACGAAGTATCATAAACTTCTCATGTGTGAAGGGGAACTACACACCTCACATGTGGCTGTATAGCCTCCCATGTACGTATAGAGGATAAGTCCCAAGGGTAGATCCTTCCTGAAACCTCCCATGTGGTATCATATACCTCTCATGTATGGAGTGGAACTTAACATCTCCCATGTGGCTGTTAGCCTCCCATGTATGGAGAATAAGTTCCAAGGGCAGATCTTTCCTTACGTCCACTGAAGGCGAGTGACGAATCCAGAAGTCGTGGTGAGGGAGCTAAGCCTCTGCAAAAGAACATACTTACCAGGGATAGTACACCAAACCCAGACAAAAACCATGAAAAGTAGGCAGACT